>NW_027555736.1:15090017-15456975 GCF_003287225.1 Phascolarctos cinereus
TAAAATTTATTTATTGTTTGTATCTTCTTTTGTTTATTCGCTTTACAGTATTACTTTCTGAATTAGGAATTTGTTTCAGGGTTAAACTCTGAACTTGTTTGGTTTGGGAGTCCTGATTCATTTTTCTCTGGGGAATGAGTGCTGTTGTTCTTCATGAACCTCATGGATGGCTTGAGAGGAAAAAAAAATCTGCAAAATTTCAGTGTTTCCTAAGCACTCTAATCTAGGGTGTGGTCTGATTGCTTTTCTCCTTGTCTGAACTTTGCAAGCCTGTGACCCCAGTCTAGGGGCTGGGCAATGCAGCTGTTGGCCTGCCTTTAGTTGAAACTTCAGTAGATGTTGTTGGCCCAAGCCCCTGTCAGTGTGCTAGAAATATCCCTGATCTTGGAGTCAGAGAGACACACACACCTGAGCTCCCTACTGTGTTACATAACAACAGGCCAAAGTCCTGTCCTGCAAGGCTCTGTGGCCTTAGTTAAGGTCAGTAAGCTTCAGGCTTACTCCTGGTCCTTGGGGCTGTCTGTTTTGGTCTCTATTTAGCCTCTGTCATCATGCTGGCATGCTGAAACTCCTCCTCAGTGTCTGAAGGACACTGGCTCTCTCCTTGTGCCTTCCTGGGCTGGAAAAAAGGCACCAACTACAGTTTCTTCTTGGATTTGGTGCCTCAATCTTTGTTGAATAGCGATAGGCAAGATTTAAGCTGCCCTGCTCTTTCACAGTTCATCTTTCTGGTTTCTCCCCACCTACAGATTTAAAATAAGAATAATAATAAAGCACTCCTTACATGCAAAGGTGTAAGAAAGGCAGTTTGTCAACTGTGAAGTATCATATAACTGTGCTTATGTACTCATCATCACCCTTCTCAGCCCATGTTTTCTTTGGAAATAAATGGCCTCTGTGAACATATCCTTGCATAGGGAGAACATGGTTCAATATGTTGTTGTTTTTGTTGTTCAGTTGTGTTCAGCTCTTTGTGAGCCTATTTGGGGTTTTCTTGTCAAACATACTGGAGTAGTTTGCCATTTCCTTCTCCAGTTCGTTTTATAGACGAAGAACTGAGGCAAACAGGGTAAAATGACTTGCCCAGGATCACACAGGTTGTAAGTTTCTGAGGCCAGATTTGAACTCAGGAAGTTGAATCTTCTCACATCTGAACTCTAGCCATCATATTCTGTTTCAAGTCTCTTCGTATTCCAGTTCATCCTCTACTGAGATGCCAAAGGACAGCAGTTAGTGGTACAGTAGATGGAATGCTAGACCTGGAATTACCATGCAACAGGACTGGAGAAAAAGAACACAGTGGACTGATGTGCATGTGAGAAAACTGTAGTGTCTTCAGTAATTTTAGACTGCTCCCTAGCAAAGATTCCTATCTTTTAAACATTAGCATTCTGGAGATGCTTTATGGCCACGAACACTTTGTGGAAGTCTGATCTCTAATGAATTAAAAATTGAGATGAGCAATGAAAACATTTCTGTTGGCATAAATATACCTTATGATATTACCAGCAGTGATTTACACACAAGAAATATAAAGTTGGAAACCCAAATAACTGGGAAAGGAGGTGAGTTAGTAATGTTTTAATAATACATCAACCATAAATGTTCTTTAAAGTCAATCAACAAGCATTTGTTACGTGCTGTCTGCGTGCCAGGTAGTCTGACAACACATATGCAAACAAAAATGCAGCCCTTGTCCTCATGGAGCTTCAATTCTAATGGGGAAGACAATACACAGAAGGAAGCTGAGAAAGGGTGTGCGTGGAGCCAAGGTACCTAGCAAGGTAAGATGAAGAAGTCCAGAGGAGGGCAGTCTGGTGAGAAATGAAGTCTGTAAAGAGATAAAGCGATGATGCCTGAAACTTTTCAGTTGTGGGGCTGAAATTTAAACCCAGCTCCCGATAGCCAATCTAGCTAGCTTCTGTGAAATTGCCCCGTTGCTCCTCCTTTGCATTCTCTCTGACCTGCTACCCCTCCAAGAAAGTCCACAGACTCTTTCATTGTCGTAGTATTGCTTATAATGGGGTGTACAGGTGTGCAGGGAAGACTAGTACCTCTTGTGTGAGGGCTGCTTTCCACATTTGGTTTTCACCTGATTCACTCAACTCTCATCAGTGGCTCCAAGAAACTCTAGCATGTGCAATGGCATACCCTGCTAAACCATTTTGGCAGCTGGACTAAACCCAGGTGAGGGTAATAAGGGATCTCAAACTCATTGGTGTGGTAGGGGGCATCTATCTCAGGCATGTGAAGACTTCCCCCAGTAGACCGAGTGGATGAGAACAATTTGTTCCAATGGCCATGAAGGCAGCTGAAGTAGGCACTGTGGAGTGCTTAGAGCTTGGTTAGACACTGAAGATGTCAATGTCGTCGGCTGTACCCTGGGCCATCACCAGTTGTCTTGACTTTTGTCTTGCCACTGGACTCTGGTGACTCTGGAAGAGAGAGTGAGGCCGATGACTTTTGCAACTCTGCCTCGCTTAAATCCAATTGTGTGTGAGTCAAAAGATATCACCCCTGCCATTTTACCATTTTTAACTACCTCAGAGTCCTGTGATGACAGGTAAGTGATGAAGCAGCAGGTGTAGACTCAATGGGAGCTGTAGTCAAAACCCTGCACATACCTGGCCCAGGCCATCTTCTCACCGGACTGAAACAGCAGTGGGATTCAGCAGCCCCTTGGCTGTATGAGCAGTCTTTTTGAAAGACCATACCGCTCACCTACTAGTATGAGGAAGGGTCTGGAAAAGGTGCCCTAAAAATTGTTTGTTTCAGCTAACTATGGCATGCTTACCATAGCAGGTGGAGACCCCACCCTGTAGTTGGAACACACACACACACACACACACACACACACACACACACACGTACAAAATCTTCTGCAAAGGTGATTCCACTCACCATTAGTACATGGAATGTGTGCTTGTTTATGGACAACATGAAAACCAGTAGAACTGAAAGACAAACAGCTCTTCTTGTGAGAGAACTCAGCAGGTTTCACATCCAAATAGCAGTGCTGAGTGAAACAAGGCTGGCAAATGAAGGCAGTTTACCTAAGTTGGAACTGGATACACATTTTTCTGGAATGGTTGCAACAATGAGTGCCGTGAAGCCAGTGTAGGTTTCACAGTCAAAATTAATCTAGTCAACAAGCTTGCATGCCTCCCAAATAGAGTGAATGATGAGCTCTTTACATTGTGGTTGTCACTTGCAGGAAAGTGCCACATCACCATCGTCCGTGCCTATACTCCCACAACGATGATCCTTGACGCAAAAACAAAAAAAAAAGAAAAGAAAAGAAAAGAAAAAAGAAAAAGACCTGGAGTTCCTCATCATCAATATGCCAAAAGAGGACAGAATTATAATTCTGGGTGACTTTAACACCAGAAATAGGCACAGACTATCACACACGGCAGGGAGTCCTTTGGAGGAATGGAGTAGGAAATAGCAACAGCAATGGTCACTTACTACCGTGCGGGGAGCGCCGCATCCCCGGCTGTGGTCTGATGCCGGCAGAGCGTGAAGACAGAAAGAATCACGGGCCAGGTGAGAGCAGTGAAGAACGAACTCTGTTTATTGATCTGAGGGCTCAGGCTTATACAGTACTGGATCCAGCAATAGTAATATTATTATTCACGAAAAGTACAAATCTAATTAAGTGACTTCCTTACTTCCTTGTACCTTGTCTGTAACATTCTTTCCTATGTTCTCTCCTGCATCCTGTCCTGTGCCCCATCCGTTTCCTCCCTTCCTGCATCCTGTTCTCAAGAGACGGAACAGGGGGGTGGTGAGCCGACATCCTGAGTTTCACAGCTGTCAGGCTTAGTACAATATGCAGGTAAAACCCGGGCTGGCCTAAGCCCTCCAACTCCCCAAAGCCGGCCCTCTACACTACTGAAAACTTGTGCATCTCATGCCCTTCTCATCACCAGCACTGTCTTCCATTTACTTAAACACAATAAAACTTCGTGAATGCACTCTTGTAGCAAACTAAAATATGTCATTGTAAGGAGAAGAGGAGACTGATCAGACTTATCCTCTCCAAGCCACACATTCATATTCAACCAAAGTTGTGCTCTCAAGGCAAGATGACTACCAGAAGATTTAATGTCAGCAGATTAGAGTTATTCTCCATGTGTGAACAGTTCATTGCTAACTTGAAGGGAAAGCTGAATCAACACATGGTTGGCAACAGTGGAGCAGAAAAGGAGTGGGCAGATTCCAGACATTTGGTGTACAGCACTACATTTACTCACCTGTATGCAAACTCTCTCAAATGTTATGATGGGGAAGTTAAGAAGCTTGTAAACTAAAAATGAGAGAACCACAGGGTTTATCAGCAGGATACTTTGTCTGTCTCGTAGAAGGCACCATCAAAAGTAAAGTACAAGTGAAGCTTAGAGAGATGCAGAATTCTTGCCTTAGGAAGAAGGCAGATGAAGTTCAGTTTTATGCTGATAGTAACAATCCCAAGTGCTTTTGTGATGTCCTGAAGGCTATTTATGGGCCCAAGACCTATGGTGCATCTCAACTGTTCAGTACTGATGGAGCCATGTTGATTAGTGATAAAGGCATGATCCTGAAGAAATAGGTGGAACACTTCCCTAGTGTTCTCAACAGACCATCATCAATCAGTGCTGAAGCCATTGCATGCCTCAGATCGAAGTGAATCCCTCTCTAGCCAAACTTCCTACTGAAGAAGGCGTGGCAAAGCAGCTGGTGCCGATTCTGTTCCGGTTGAGATTTACAAGTCAGGGGATCCACTGCTCATGCAAAAACTTACTGAAATTTTCTGGTTTATATGACAAGAAGAGGTTATCCCCCAGGAGTTGAAGGCTGCCTCCATTATCCATCTCTCTAAAGGAAAAGGAGATAGGCTGTCCTATGGCAATCACAGGGGTGTCTCTCTCTTAGCCATAGCCAGCAATATTCTTGCTGTCCTCCTGAATGGACTGACTCTTCACCGGGAACATGGTCATCTATCTGGGAGCCAATGTAGCTTTAGAAAGGGCTGAGGAATGGTTAATGTGGTGTTTGCTGCTCAACAACGCCAGGAGAAATGCCGTGAGCAGAACAGAGGTCTGTACACAACATTCATCAATCTGACCATGGCCTTTGATACTGTCACTTGTGAGGGCTTGTGGAAGATCATGGCAAAATTTGGTTGGCAGAGAAGTTCACCAGTATTGCACGCCATTTCTATGATGGCTTGCTTGTATGGGTTCTGGATAATGGATGATGCTGTCATGCTTTCCCAGTCACCAGTGGAGTGATGCAAGGATGTGTGCTTGCTTCTGTGCTTTTACCGTGATGTTTCCAACAATGTTACCAGATGCCTTCAACAAGGACAAAAATGTCATCAAGGTCAGCCATTATACTGAAGGTAAATTATTTAACCTGAAAAGGCTACAAGACTAAAGTGGGGGGAGAGTTGTTGCATGGCTTTTTGTTCACAGATGATTGTGTACTCACTTCAGCCTCGGAGGTTGAGATGCCACAGAGTATGGATCAATTCTCTGCCACTTGTGCTAATTTTGACCTTTCCACACTAAGAAAACATCGTTTTTCCACCAGCCAGCATTACACCATCCATACATGGAACCATCAGTTATAGCAAATGCAGAGATTTTGAGTGCTGCGGATAAATTTCCTTACCTTGGCAGTATACTTTCTAGGCATGTACACACTGATGATGAAATTGATATGTGCATTGCCAGAGTTAACTCAGTGTTTGAGAGGCTCAAAAGGAAAGCATGGGAAAGAAAAAGGTATTAGATTGACGACCATACCGAAAGTCTACGGAACCATTGTGTTGACTTCATTGTTGTATGCCTGTGAAACCTGGACAGTCTACCCAGAACCATTCCAGAAAACTCAATCACTTTAATTTGAATTGTATTAGGAAGATTCTGAAGTTCAGCTGGCAAGACAAGGTACCAGACACAGGTCCTTTCTCAAGCGTAACTGCCAAGCATCAAACTCTACTGCAGAGAGCACAACTATGTTTGGCTGGCCATATTGTTCAAATGCCAAACATACATTTGCCTAAAAGATTATTTTATAGAAAACTCACACAAGGCAAATACTCACATGGAGGTCAGAAGAAGTTATACACGGACATGCTCAAGGTCTGTCTGAAGAACTTGGAATCGATGTGAGACATCAGGGACATTGGCACAAGACTTTCCAGCATGATGTGTCTGCATCAAAGAAGGTGCTGTGCTCTATGAGCGAAGCAGAATCACGGTAGTTCAAAAGAAACATGAGATGCACAAATTTAGAAACATCTCCACTCCAAATGTTCATATAGACTATCTGTGCCCAACCTGTAGTAGAGCTTTTCCAGCTGTTATTGGTCTGATCAGCCACAGTTGGACACACACTGTACCTTGACACTGACATAGTGGTGTCATTTTACTCCTCTTCAAGCATGAAGGACAACAGCCAATTGTTTATAATATAAAGTACACCCTTCTCTAAACTGAGTTTACTAAACTTACTGTACATTATTCTCAGGCTTTTCAGCCATGGTTACCTACTACGTGCTCCCTAAAGTGGTTCTTCTGTCCCTAACAAAGCTCTGTGCCTTGGTATCTTCTGTGCCCCTCTGCATTTTAAGATATACAGCAAAGGTCCATCTCATGATACCCAGTGCTGTTGCAGTTTATTCAAGGCATCCTCTCAGGGAAATCACCTTCCAGGCAAAATATTTCATCTTGATGAGTCAAAGAAGAGACTAAAATCTGAGGGCACCATTATCACCATTATCACAGAAGATTCTTCAGCTAAAATAAATGGAATTTGTTTGAGAATTAAATTCCATTGGTCATTTTAACAGACATAATCTTCAGTTAACACATGATGAAGCCTTTACTATCTCTTTACATGTTATAACCACACTTCCTTGCTCCCCAGCAGAAACCAAAGCCTTCTTTGTGAGGCCCAGATGTGGCTGTTTCCTTCCTCCCATCCTTGGGATCCCTAGCTCTGCTAAAGGAATGACCCAAGTGCTACCTCCTATAAGAAGCTTTCTTCTTTTTTATGGCTATGGTTATTGATGTCCCCTGAAAGGTATTTTGTATTTTTTAATTGTGTATATGTTGTTGTCCCCAATAGAAGGTTAACTCTTTGAGATCAGGGGCTATTTGATTTTAGTTACTGTATCTCTAGGGCCTAGTACATAGTAAGTGTCTAATAAATGCTTATTGAATATGTGAATAAATAGACTTGAGGATTGGATTGGATCAAAGACAAAGGCATTTTTTCCCCTTTTTTGGACCCCAAATATCCATTATGGCCTTTTGTACACAGTAGACATTTAATGAATATTGATTAAATTTAGGCAGACTAGTGCAAGGAATGACTGCACATGATTTACCTGGACTTTCAATGTTGCGACATTGAAATCTTTCAGAAGTTGTTCCTACAGCCTCACATTCTAGAGGCTCGTTTTTAAGGATCTCCATATTCCTAAAGCTGTGTTTTCTGATTTTTACTCTAGACCTTAGCATCGTGTTGTCAAAAATACAAGAAATAGTACGGATGGTGATAATTTCCACCCTTTATGGAGTCATGCGTGTGCGTGAAGCTGGTCGTAATTGAAAGAACACTCACACAGTAGCCACACAGTTCGAGTCCAGTATGTATGTGTGTGCATCTTTGTATGAAGTGACATTATGGTATTTACATTTTTAAAAATATCTATTATTTGTGGTGAGTGATCTTTCATTGCCTTAAATTTGTGGCCAATGTCTAACCACCACTTGTGGGCCTATAGGGAGCTAAGCCCTTCAGAGAAGCAACTCTGTGCCACCACAGACTGGGGGGGCCAGGGATGGGATTCAGCATTTGCTCTGTGTTTAACAGAATCCTTTGAGAGCTAGAGCAAGTCTTTCAAAAGGCAAAAGCAAATACGACAAAGAAAAATTATTCCTCCAAACCAACCAACCCCTCCTGGAGTTGTGTGGGGAGGTGGAGGGAGAAGGCGTCATGCCAAGAGAACTGTTTCTAATACATAAAGTCTGGGAGGTTCTGCATAGTTGGAGAAAATAATAACTCTCAGAAAAAATGTTGCCCAGGGAGAATTCAGCTTTCATGTTTTGTTTTTTTTTTTTTTAAAGAAGGCAAAGCATTGACTTACTGTGTGATTGTGGGGTAGCTCATTGAAACTTTCTGTGTCACAGTTTCTTCCTCTGTGAAAGGAAGATAATAACAATGTTCCTGATGCTACGTTGGAGGGGTATTATGGAGACCAATGAATTTATAGATGGAATTTAAATGAAGTTGGAAGGAGAAAGAGCCAGAAGACTCCTCAGATCTTTCCTAATACAATGTTCTTCTTTTAGAGATTAAGACAGGGGGGTGCAAGAAAACGAAGTGACTTCCCCGAGGTCACTAGATCACAGTAGCAGAGCTCAGGTTCACAGCACCGCAGAAGCTCTGAACATGTCACCTCGTACAGCCTGGTCCTAAAATAAGCATGCCCCTGGACAGTGTTGCTGTCCTGATTGAATGGATCCCAGGGCACCTGAGTTCAGCTCTAGCTCTTGTGGCTGTCTGCCAGCACACACGAAGTGTTTTGAGATCCTAGGAAGAATACTTTCCTAATTCCTTATAGGGCGCTCAGACACATCAATGAATTCACGATGTCATCTGTCTGTCTGTCTGGCACTGATGATCCTGACTTGCACGTCATGTTCCATGTTTTCCCATAAGTCTTCCACCTGAGAATAATCTATCAGCAAGAATGTATCAAACACCTACCAAGTATGTTGGCCAAGGGGGTTACCAACATGGATAATGAAACAATCCCCGCTCTCAAGGAGTTTATGAGGAAGACAAAGACATATGTAAAGCTAATACAGAATAAACATTAATGTGCTAGATGCAAATAGGAATGAAAGAGTGAAATACAAGATAGGACATGAGCAATTGGGACAGATTAGGTTAGCACCTCTGTAAAAAATAGCATTTGAGCTGAGTCTTGAAGAGGAATTGCATTCTATGAAGGAGAGGTAAGGAAGGATTACATTCTAGGAATGCAGGAGGGCCAATAAAAAGGCGTGGAGATAGGAGATAGACTACTATGTGTGAGATACAAAAAGAAGGAAGTAAGGAAGCAGTATCCACTGAGTCTAGAAACAGGTCTGGAGTAGATTGTGAATGGTTTTCAAAGCTAAACACTGGCATTTTTATTTTACCCACTTTGCTTGGGACAGTACTAGTGGAGTGCATGCGTGATTCACCAATCATTTCTCTTGCCATCTTTTTTTAAATTTTACTTCATCTGTTTTGGAAGGCTTTCTTTACCCTGGTTTTCTTTTATAGTTCTTTGCCCATAATACGTTGCAGCAAGCTCCAGCCCACCATGTGCCTCTCCTTTGCCTTCTGGGTGATACTTGTTTTTAATTCTTTGTAGATCAATGTTCCATGATCTATAGCCATTGCTTTTATTAAGAACTTAGATTAATAGCCTGGGACATAATAAGCGCTATATAAATATTAGCTATTATTATTATTTTTATAGTCAGTTTTCACGTTTGCAGCATACTTTACAAATAGCATTTCATTTGATTCTCATAACCCTGTGAGGAAGGTGTTATTATCTCCATTTTTCCAAATGAGTAAATTGAAGTTGAAAGGTAGAGCGATTTATCCACAGTCACTCAGCTGGTAAGTGCCTGAGGCAGGATTCAACCTCAAGTTGTCTGATTATTATTTCTACCATTCATTAAAAAATAATTCATAATTTAAAAAAATCATGAATTATCATTCATTAAAAATAATTAAGAAACCACTTAACTTAAAACATTGGAGGTACTGAGTCAGTGAGTACAAAAGAAGAAAAGTAAAGGGTGAGTAATCCTTATTTCACTTGCTAAAGAGGACTAAAACTTGCAAGATGTGATTATGAATTCTGATTCGGTTGGAGACAATTTGTACAGATGTAGGTTTACTTCCTGCCTCCTAGACTTATCGGCCACTGGACCTTGGTGAGGACAACATCTCTGAGCCACAGCTTCCTCATTTGTAAAATGAGGGTTGTAATAGCACCTACCTCACAGTTCTGTTGTGAGGCTCAAATGAGGTAATGCCTATAAAGTTTTTGTAAACTTTAATGAGCTGTGGAAATGCTTGTGGGTTAGAATTATCAATATCATCCATATTAACACCACCACCATTCTATTTTGGAGTTCCTCAAACTGATAACATCAGAACTCCTTCCAAGTAAAGTAGAAACTTAATGAATGGGTGTTGATAGGACCCAGAACCTGGAATTAGGAACTCTGGGTTCCAGGCCCTTATTCTGCTGTTGTTAACTGGCTATGTGACCTTAAATTTCCTGGACCTCAGTTTCCTCATCTGTAAAAGTAGGGATTGCTTTAAATGATTCTTAAGGTGCCTTTTTGCTCTGACTCTATGACTCTATGAATGTGAACTGCAATCCTTACATGGGGATTTTTCTGCAAAGAAACAGAAGATCCCAGTTCAGTCTTATGTCCATTGTTGCTGGTGAGCTTATTCCAACTCATTCAGTTTTCAAAGATGGAAAATTTTGAGAACACTTATGAAAGCAAAGTTTGTAATACCTCCTTAACTCCATCTCCCCTAGAAATGCCCAATATTTTCCCTCCCCTGCCTGCATCAGGAAAAGCTTTCCATGCCAAGTAAAAAACTTAAGACAAAGTAACTTTTCACTCAAAGTAGGAAATGATCGAATTCCTGCCACTTTCACTCCTCCATTCTTCAAGGAGCTGAGAAATAGCTGGAGCTTTGTCAGATTTCCCTATTTCTCTTAAGAGCAAGACAAAGCATGGAAAGTTTTGGTAAAAAATATTAGTTTTTCCAAAATTATGAGTGGAAAAGCCTGAAAAATATTGGCATGGTGTAGGAATCCTGAGCCTTCTGTGATTCCTAGGAAAAACGGAGCAGGCTGAGAACAAAAATATCACACACCGACTGGGACACAGGGCCAGGACAAAGCCATTTGTTCATCTAGCCTCCCCCATTCCTTCACTAGAGATGTAGGAATTTTGCTATATATGTATTTAAAGCTACTGAAAAGAGGGGGTCACTTAAATGTTTCTGTCAGTAAGGGGCTTATGAAGTTTCTATTAGTGAACTATACAATCCCAGCATTTTAGAATTGGAAAGGACCTCAATGATCATCTAAGCCAACCCTTACCTGAAAAGAACTCCCTATGACAACACACCCAACATGGTGTTAGTGCAGCCTGTGAAGACCTCTTGTCAAAGGGAACCCACCACTCCAGGTAGCCTGGTTCACTATTGGATAGCTCTGGTTGTTAGGAAGATAGGTTGTTTGTGTCCCCCCACCCACCCACACACACACGTACACACACACATGTGCACATGTAGTCTATTGATTGTTTGTTCCTTTAGAAAAAAAAAAAGGAAAAGTATTCCATATACAGGAAAGCCACGTGAATAGTATTGTGGTCACTGGAGTCCACCATCCTTGTCCTATGGCCTCAAGTTGACAACACATTTGTGCATTGTGAGCATAATGTGTCACTTTGGGTGAGGGAAATTGTAAGCCAGTAAAGGAGAAAGAAGTGCAGTGGTAGGAGCAGAACCATGAGAAAACAATGTCAGGGAAACCCAAACTGGGTCCTTTTCATACCTCTGCATAAATTTTCCACCGTCCTTATAGACAGCTGATAGCACAATGCCTAGGATGCTTGACCTCTGAGCACCCTTCCCGTTGCTGCTTAACTACTCATGTGTTGTGGGTGAGATGGTAAGCCATAACTCCATTCTTTCTAGGGCCATGGAGGACCCTCATACCTTACCATCCACTTTCTCTTTTCTGCATTACCCTGTGCCCCACAGTCATTTGACCTCATTATGTAACTTAAGAACCTACTCTCAGAAGAACTTTCTTTTATGATCCCCTTTACCAACTGGAGGATGAGCTACTTGAGAGCAGAAATTGTTTCTTTTTTCTTTTCTGTCTTTGCAATATCAGTATAGCCCAGTGCTTGGCACAGAGGAAGTGCTTAATGAAACCTTTTCATTCAAGAATTTGTTCCTTCAGGTAACAGAGACAAGTCCTCTGACTATACAGCCAGTGATCTTAACACTCTTCACTTCCATCTCTCCCAGCTTCAGAGGTCATCTAATCCAGCCCTGAGGTCAGGTGCTTGGCCAAAGGAAGGCCTTGTACCGTGTCCTCCAGTTTCAGGTTGGTGCTCTTTCTGGCCCTGCACTGGGAAGGGCCAGGGTTCAAAGCTTTGAATGCTGTAGACAAGTTGGGGAATGGGGGCAGAGCCAGGATATCATTACACCAGTGCCTTCTGTCACACCTTTAATGACAAAACCCTTGCCTTGAAACATCTAATTCCAACCAGTTTGCTTGCTTGATTGGGAAGTTTCCCTTTCTGGAAAAAAAAAATACTCCTCCCTCCTGCACTCCCCACCTTCTCCTCCCCCTTCACACATCCACACCCACCTCCACACACACACACACACACACACACACACACACACACACACACACACACAAAGAAGAGGTGTGGTCTTGCCTTGAGCTAGGAGGTTGGATGAGGCAAAGAGGGAAGTCACCTTAGTTAGGCATTCTAAGCCACACTCTTTTTAATGAGACTTTTAAATTTGCTCACTTCAAGTTGGGAAGTTTCATCTATAATTAGAACACCCAGTTGACTCATTGGCATGCTGTCATTCATAATACAGAATGTTTTACTAAAATTGTTTCAGTGAAACCTCCTTCTCTTCCCCTGTGTTGGAGGTCCATAGTGGGGGGTCTAAAATTCACTGGTTTCTGCCCGTGACACAGAGTAATGGGTTGGCTGATGTTGGAGGCCCTCCCCTATGGACAGAGCTGCCCCTCCACAGCCCATACTTGGTTCTTTAGGGCCTGTAAAGCCCTAAACAGAGAGAAAAAAAGGGGAAAGCACGATGGCATTTTAGGCATTGGAACTGACATCCCAGACAGTGATAGAACTAGGGCAAAGGGCCATCCCTTATTCTGGCTTTAGTCTAGACTCTCTGCCGGATCTAAATTCAAATCCTTCCATAGCTTCTTAACAGCTGTGTGAGCCTAAGTCAGTCACTTCATTTCTCCCAGCTTCAATTCCTTCATCTGTAAAATGGGTACTACAATAACTGGACCTCCTTCTTCCCAGGATGGTTGTGAGGATCAAAGAAGGCATTATGTCCAAAGCACTTTGCAAACACGAATGCCTGTTACTCTTTTTTTTTTTTTTTTGGTGCAGACCTGTGATTTAATTAACATAATGAATTTCTGGTGTGGAAAGTCTAGCCACTAATTCAGACTCACAAATTATTAGTAATTTAGAAACTCAAATAGTATCTTGGGGTACTAAAAAGTTAAGTGAATTGCTTGTGATCATGCTGGTAGTGTGTGTCAGAGGCAATATTGGGAACCGAGGCCTTCTTGAGTCCAAGGCCAGACTTCTCTTCACTGGCCCATCCTGCCTCTCTTCATTCATATCATTATGGTGGTCAAAATCATAATCATCAATATTGATTCACTAATCCACTCATCGGATACATGGACATCATGCTTCAAGGCTGCCCAGAGCACATTTTAGGAATTGCATTCCACGAATGGTGATGGTGATTGAAGATGAGAAACTTAGGGGAAAAAAATCATAGGAGCACAGAGAGTTGGAAGGGACTGGAGACACCATGAAGTGCATTCGCCTCTTACAGATGAGGAGTCAGAGGACTTCAGAGGCTCAATGACTAGCCCAAGGTCACACACATCCTTCACAAGTGTCAGAAGTTAAAGCCATGTCTTCATTTCCCCAAGCCTAGCTCCCAATCCATTGTGCCAAGCTTCCTCAATTTACAGTGAATTATTGGTGTGATTTCTAGGGAGCCTAGTTTCAGGTCTACCTCAGACACATCTTGGCTGTGTGATCACAGGCAAGCCATGTGACCAACTTTCAGTGCCCCAGATAATCCTCTAAGACCATAGATTCTATACAAGTTGTCGATTTGAATGAGGAGTCTCCTTGCCAGACATTCACCACATCAAATAAATAACTGTTCTAGACCAAAAATAAAACAGAAAAAAAAATGACCTTCTAGGAATTGTGGCTGGAGAATCATGTGTTACAGTCTCCCAGGATGGCTAACAGGACGGCTTTATCCATTATAGATTTCATGTTCATTGAATAGCCAGAAATAGCTTCAAGAGAACTTTGGGCAGAGAATAGACAGGTCACTTCACCTCTTTAAGATCTGATTTTCTCAAACCTGGGAAGTCTTATATGAACTGATACAAAATGAAGTGAGCAGAATCAGGAGAACACTGTACGTAGCAGTATTGTTGACAGTGATGTACTTCAGACTTAACTGCTGTGATCAAGACAGTGATGCAAGACAGTTTCGAGGGACTCGTGATGAAAAGTGCTGTCCACCTGCAGAAAGAGACCCAAGGAGCTCAAAATGCAGATTGAAGCATTTTTTTTCATTTTCTTTGTTTTTCTTGTTTTTGTGTTTTCTTTTGGTTAGTAGTTAATATGGAAATGTTTTGCATGACTTCATATGCATAATTAATATCATATTGCCTGCCTTCTCAAGGGGTGGGGGAGGGGTGGGAGGGAGGGAGAGAATTTGGAACTCAACATTTTAAAAAAAGGATGTTAAATTTTTTTCTAAAAATATAATTGAAAAATATTTAACAAATAAAAATTAAAAATAAAAAGACAATTTTCTCATCAATCAAACAGGATAATCACACCAGCATCATTTAATACCATAAGGTTATTTTGACAGAAGTGCTTTTTCAACCTTAAGGTATCCAGTACAAGGGAATTCTTTTTACTCTTTGACCCCTAAGGCCGACTCTGGCCCTTAGCCATGATCCCATTGGCTCTTTTTTCAGCCTGCTACTGACATCCAGATGACTTGGGTTTACATAAGCAAGAAAGGGCTATGTATAGGTAGTCCTGTCTTGACTTTTCCATCTGTTCTATGCCAAATAGTTTAGGGACTGCAGGTCACAGCAAAAGAACTTTTGTCCTTCCTACATCTTTCTCCTTTTCGGGAGGCTGGTCAGCAGCCAAAGAACTCAGCTACTGATATCCCAGCTTATGCGTCTCCTCAGTGTTCTTGGCTAGATTTGATTATTTCCAGGCAGCCCCAGTGTAAGCAAAATGGCCCGATTTGCCCTGTCCATCTCAGCAAAGCTCCTCTTCTCCAGGAAGTGTGGTGAGTGCAGTCTTGGGGCTGAGCTGGACTTCCCTGGTCAGGACATCATCCTGGAGCGGCACTGGATGGTTAGTATTCTCCTAGAGCCTGCCAGACCACAGCTCTGTTTTCACATATGCATGCACATGTGCATGGGGTGTGAGTGTGTGTGTGTGTGTGTGTGTGTGTGTGTGTGTGTGTGTGTGTAAAACTCTGACTACCCCCAGAATGGCCCAGCTGGATGAGATCTCATGAGGTAAGATAACTAATGGATGGGAGGCCTCAAGTGAATTCAATAAGTTGATTTGACAGAACAATAACAGTAATGGATCTATGATCTCAATACAGACATTCCCTCTACCTATATAGATCCCAGCTCATCCTTTCCTATGTTGCTCTTTTCATACCCTGTCCTCTCACCCCTGGGAAGGCCTACCTACCCACCATGCTGGAGTCTGCCTTTCTTTCTCTTGATTGGGTAGGTACAAGTGGAGCCCACGAGACTTTTTGTTAGTTGTCACTCTCTTTTGCACATGACCAAGGAATAAGCATTTATGTAGCACCTACTGTGTGCCAGGCACTGTTAAGTGCTTTGTACAAATGTCATCTCATTTGATTCTCACAACAACCCTGAGAAGTAGATGCTGTTATTATTCCCATTTTGTAGTTTGGTAAACTGAGATAAAGAGAGGTTAAGTAACTTGCCCAAGGTCACATAAGTGATAAGTGTCTAAGTCCAGATTTGAAGTCAGGTCTTCCCAACTCCAGGCATTGCACTCTATTCCTTGCTCCATCATCTTTCTCTGTTCATATGTTTCTTTGTTACATTGTTTACTGTAGTTCCATGCTTGCATGTTCAGTCAGTAGATAAGCATTTATTAAAGATCTATTACATGCCACAAATTTTGTACTAGCTGGCTCCTTCCTATGATACCTCTCCATTCCTTTCTGGGTGATACTCATTTTCACTTCTTCAGAGACTGTGTTGTTTCAGGCCTCAACACTATACAATGACTCAGTTACAGTATTGCTGTTGGAAGTAGGGCCTTTGTTTTAGGGAAAAGCTTTGGGTCTGTCAAATGTGATGGCTTGGTGCTACAAATAACTTGGGTCCAGTGGAGTGTGATGCTCAACACAATAAATGTTTATTACAATAGTAGATGTAGATGTTTAAGACCAAGTATAGTGTTGGGCAAGACCACTTGGAGCTTTGGGGGTACAGGAAGGTCCTGCCAAGCTGCTGGCAAAGCCAGGTCACCGTTCTCCTGGGGGGAGTTTGCTCCTGAGGAGGGAGAGCCCCAGGCTGTATGCGCAGGGTATAGGATCACTTCATTAAGGCTATGGGCAAGGCTGGAGTGTGGCTGTCCTTGGGCAGGATCAGGTGGGCTTTTCCATCCTGCTAGCCAGTGAGCCTCAGTGCCCAAGCTGGCTGGTCTGCTCTGGCTAAGGCTGGCTGACCAGTGGGCAAAGCCATGGGTCTGTATACGGTTTTAGAAAGGTGGGAACTATGTGTGAGGGGAGTGGCTGAGAGGCTTATCTGTGGTACACACACATAGTGAGCTCAGCTGGTGCCTTGGTATTAGGTGAACTTATCTGTATGAAATCTGTGCCTATGAGCATACACTATGCTAAACTTATGTACTTCTATATATTTAAAAAGGGTACAATTTTGCTAAGCGGGTAGGTGCATGCCATGATGTTCCACACACACAGGATATGGGAGCTTAGGGATAAAACTAAGTTGAGTCAGCTGTGGAAACAGCTGATAGGGCAATGGCCTCTGCTGTACCCATTGCTCAGCTCTCCACCTATATGGCCCAGGTTTCATAAGTATTATTGTCCATGTCTCCATAGAGGTTCTTCCCATCATACCTGGTTGTTGACTCATTTAGGGAGAAGGGGGAGGGTCAAAGGTTTCATGGGTCTTTAACATAATATTTCATTGTCCCAAAGGCAATAAAGCTAATTCTTCCCCTCTTGTGCAGTTCTGGTAGTGGTACAATGAAGAGAAACCTCAGAGACCTCAGTTTAAATACTGTCTCAGGAACTTACTAGTTGTGTGACTATGGGTGAATAATTTAGCTGTTCTCAGCCTCAGTTTTCTATCTGTAAAATGGGGATGATAATAGCAACTCTTTCACAGGTTTATTGTGAAGGTCAAATGAGATCTTACATCCAAGAGGTTTGCAAACCTTAATGGGTCATATAAATGTTAGCTCTTAGGTATAGTAATAGACTGTTTGGAGACATGGTCTCCTCCTGTTGGAGCCAACTGAGTTCAGTCCCATAGGAAGGCAATTGATCTATAAGCCTACATCTTCCTTTTCATAGGCAGCATCTCTCTTCTTTTGGTGTGTCAACACATCTGACATCACTCCACATGGTAAGAGAGGATAGATACAACACATGTGTGCAGGCAAGAGTCATGTTCCAGATTCTGTTTTATGCTACTAAGCCCAGAGCAAGCCCTTGGCCTCCATGGAGCATTATTACTTCTGGAATCCACTTTCTTGAAATGGAAAGTCCCACCACAGGAAAAGTGATGGACTTTCCATTTGTTCCTAGAGCTAAAATGAGAGGGAAATTGAACAAACTTTTATGGACAAAGGAAGATATGGCTGATTCTATTGAGGTCAGCCTTAGTCAAAAGGATTTCTGTGCATTTACTTCACAATTGGTTTGGGAGTTAGGAAACCCTGGTTTAAATCTGGGCTCTGGCATGTACTAGTAGTATAATTTTACCATTTTGAGCCTTAGTTTCCTCATCTGGAAAATGGGAATTCTAATTCACTATGTACTTCCCAAAGTTGTTGTGAGAAAAGTCCTCTGTAAAATTTCATGTATCACATAAATGTTTTTCCTAATTTTGCCATAGATGAAATGCTACTTGGCTGTATGAGTTCCTGAAATACCATGTTCCTCAGTTTCCAAGCCTCTTACAAAAGGCGGATACATATCACCTGGGATTCAGCCAGTGATAGGAGATGGGGAGGGTGATTATTCCTTTCCCTTCTTAATCAGGAAGGCACTGACAGAAAACAACCTCTGGGGTAGCAAAGGGAGAAGATGCAGGTCTTTCCCATTCTAATTATGCTTTATATACAGTAAGTGCATAATAAATACTTTTTCATTCATTCATATGCTATTGAGAAGTCTTCAGTCTGACTGAATTCAATTTAATTCACCATGCTTTTATTAAACACCTACCCTGTTTGAGGCAGGTGGGGCAGGAACTATGACCTGTAAAGACAAGATAATGTGAGAGGGAGAGAACATTGACAGTTAAGCAGGAAAGGAAGGAAAAGCTTCTTTTCAGAGGTGGCCTCTAAACTGAGCTGTGAAAGTCATGAGGTGGGAGGGTGTCCCAGTCTGGGACAGCTTGTGCAAAGCTGTGAAGGCAAGAGATGGAGTGCTGAGTTCTGTGACTGGAACATTGAGTCAACAAAAGACAGTAATGTGAAATCTGGAAGGTAGGCTGGAAAACAAACATGGAGACTTCAAATGTCATCAGGCTAAGGAATTTAAGTTTTGTAGCATAATGGCAGTAGGGAGCACCTGAAAATTCTTGTGTAGGAGAGGTAAATGGACAGACTTGTGTTTTAGGTTGGCCAGTTTAGCAGCTCTCTGCAGGAACTGGACACAGAAGATGAAGTGTTGAGGTGGGCTGGGACATAGAAGGTATGAAAGAGAAAAGTGTGAACGCTAGGTTAGAGTCAGATTGTAGAAGGCTCCAGGAGCAGGCTAATGAGTTTGTATGTGATTGAAGAGGAGCCACTGAGTGTCTCTGAACTCTGCCCTGCGTAGTGCTGTGAAAGATGGCCAGGGGAGGGAGGTCTGGAGAATAAGGTGGGAGCCTTGACATCACAGCCAGAGGTTCGTATGTTCAGATCCCATCATGGGGTCTTCTCAGACAGATCTACCTCTTCTAGTTTGGCCCCCAACTCCTCAATTCCAGAGACTCGATGGGAATGTTTGATTGTGTCTATATGTCCATCTGAATAAATCCTTCACATCTGCATCTGTCCTCTTCATTTTCTACAGAAGTGAACAGTGCTCCCGAGGTGATGTATACCTTTCCACTAGAGTTTTAGAAATTTGGATAAGTAGTGTAATGAGTCTTGAAGTTCTGTGGTGTTTGGATGGATGACAGTAACAACTAAAAATGATACAGGAGCCTCCTTTTGACAGGGATAGTGATTATGATGTGAATATATATTCAAAATAAATTTTAAAATCTTGGGTACCAATCAGATGTATCCCAGGGATAAAGGTTTTGTAATTAATTTGGAGACCTATTCAGGAGGATCATAGGTACATTATGTAAATTAGGTTACATAGGACGGTCATTTTTATTATAGTGTCACAGCCCAGTAGTAATGATCTCTCCAGTTATTTAAAGCTATCTCTATTTCCATGAAGAGAGTTTTGTTGCTGTCTTCATGTAATTCCTGCATGTATCTTGGTAAGTATCCTTTCAGATATTTTAAGTATTCTATAGTTATTTTGAATAATATTTATTTTTCTATCTTCTCCTAAAGGTCATTGTTGGTAACATAAAGAAAGAGTGATGATTTGAGCACTTGTTATATGCTAGGTGCTATTCTGGGTGATGGCAACATGAAGGAAAAAAATAAAATGGTCCTTTCTCTCAAGATTACATTGTGTGTGTGTGCATATGTGCATTTCTGTGTGCACTTATCTGTGTGCATGTGCTCATATTTGAGTGTTATACACATGTATGGGTGTGTGCATGTGCACACAGCAACCTTTATTCTGAAAATTCCACCCAGAATATCTACAAAATTTTTTCTGGTTTGGCCTCAGCAACTGAGGTAATATATGTGTGTGTGTGTACACATGTATGTATGGATACACACATACACACACACACACACACACACACACACACACACACGCCCTAATTTTCCAAGCATTCTCTCTGAGATTTTTTTTCTCAAATGAAGAAACTGAGCCTCTGAGAAGTAAATCAATCAATCAATAACCATGAAGAGCCTGGCACAGAGTAGCAATTAAATTCTTATCCTCATCCTCTCCCCTCTCTTCCACCTCTTGGAGTCTCTCTGTTTCTTAAAGGCTCAGCCCAAGAGCTCCCTCCTACAAGTAGCTTTTCTGGTTTTACCTAATTGTTAAACACACTCCTCACCTACACAATGCCTTTGTATTAATTTTGCATACATTTTGTATCTCTTTGTTTATATTGTTTCCTCCAGGAGAAGTAAGCGCTTTGAGAGAAAGGGCTAGCACATATTTGTCTCCATTTCCTTAGCATCCTAGAGTAGTGTCTAGCATGTAGAATAGATGTTTAATAAATGCTTGACTGGAACTGATCTAGGCAAAGGTAAGATTTGAATGCATATCTTCCTACCTCCAAGGTTTGCCATCTCTATCTATCTATCTATCTATCTATCTATCTATCTATCTATCTATCTATCTGTCTATCATCTATCTATCTATCTATCTATCTATAGACATAGACATGCATATAGATGTAGATATGGATATACTACCTTATATACTCTATATCGCTTCTTAGTAATGAGTGTGTCCCAAACGTAGTACTGGCCGCTGAGGTCCCTTCCAGCTTGGGGATTCTCTGATCATGGGCATTGACTGAACCAAACAGGAAAACCCTGCCCCTAGCATGCAACCTTAGGGCAACTGCTCTGTGACCGTTTTTCCAGCTAAGACCAAAATAAAATGCTAGTGATGACAAGAGTTCTGGCTCCCATTTTCAAGTCTGATTTCAACGTTATTTACTGATGAGGCCTTTGAGTCCTTCAAGAATTCCAGAATGGCATTGGGAAACAAAGACGCTTGGTCTGCTTTCCAAAAGCCATCTTGGGGAAGCCACTTCTCAGCCTGGTTCCACACATTGGCTGAAACAAGCACAAAATTGCAAAGGAAACACACACGTTTCACGTAGATGGGCTGCAGCCTTGTTGGGAAGGTTGGAACGAATTCCGACTTTCCTTTACTTTCTCTGAGATCATGATGAGTTCCAAGCAGGGGAACCAGGAGAAGAAAACAAACACTTTTAGTGAGCAAGGCTCATGTGAACTCAGCAAAGTGGCAGTGCTGATCTACCACTGGGGAGTTGGGAAAATAGTAATGTTCTCTTTTCATACCTTGCTACCCCCTCCAAATGTGAATGTGATGGTAGGATATATAGAGGGAGAAGCTGGCTTGCTAGGCCTTCTGATTGATGATGTGAGATGATTTAGAAAGATGTTTATAGGAAAAGGAAATGTTACTGAGACTCTGCTCTTTATGTAATTTTGGATGAATGGAAATATTTCATGATTCAGTATTTGCAGCATAAAATTGACTCCCTTATTTCTGGTTCAGAGACTTATAAAGCAGGAAGGAACTTGTCTGTATTTTTGGGTATAGAGGTGCCCCAAATTATGAGTCACCATTGGGATGTGGCAGCCAAAGAAGTGAATGGGAACTTATTAGTCTGCTGTCTAGAGTAAGTGGGTGGGAAGTGGAGTGAGGGTGATAGTCCCATGATATTCTGCTTCGGTTGGGCCACATCTGGTATGTTGTGTCCAAAGAGAGACTAAAATGGGGAGACTTGAAATTATGCCACATGAGAATTATATGAAGGAATGAAGAGATGGATATTAATTTTGGTGAAGATAAGACATGATGGAGATAGGGGAAAGGGCACATGATCACTGTCTTAAGAGATTAGAAAATCTCCCATAGTTAGCGGGATTAGAGTAGTTCTGCTTGCCCTCAGAGGGAAGAAACAAGATAAGCGATTTGGAAAGACACGAAGGTAGATTTAGGTTAAATGTAAGGAAACATTTTTTTTTGGCAAGGCAATTGGGGTTATGTGATTTGCCCAGATTCACACAGCTAGGAAGTATCAAATGTTTGAGGCCAGATTTGAACTCAGGTCTTCCTGGACTCCAGGGCCAGTACTCTATCCACTGTACCACCTAGCTATCCCTAAAGAAATAATTATTAAAAATATAAACTGTCTAAAAACGGTGTCTTTTGCCTTGGGTGGAAGTGAGTTCATAGGATCACAGAATCATAGACTTGAAGCCATAAGTGAATTCATAGGCCAGCCCCTCCTTCCTCCCTTCTCCCATATTCGTAGGCCAACCCCTTCTTCCCCCCTTCCCCCACATGAGGAAGCTGGGGCCGAGAAAGGGCAAGTATCTTGTTCAATATCACACAACTGCTAAGTGTCCCTGATATTGGAGATACTCAAGCAGAGGATAGATAGTTCCTTGTTGGGTTATTATAAGATGGAGTCACATTTCACATGGAAAACATGACTTTTGAATTCCCTTCAGATTCTGGGGAATTAAATTGTCCCATGATTTTTGGATTGCTTTGAGGCAATAAATTCAGCATCTACCAACATAATAAACACCCTTTAAGATCTAATGATAACAGACTTGGATTAACCAAAAAACCTTATATGGCTGGGCAACTCAGTATTTTCTGTTTATTTTCCTCAGCATCAAACTCAAAGATTCTATTCCTGGAGTCCTGTAAGTATTTGTACACTCAGAATAAACCCAAATCTTCTTGATTCTGAGAAGGAATAATAATAATTATTATTATTTTAATGATGATGATGATGATAGTGGTGGTGGTGGTAGTAGTAGTAGTAAAAAATTTAGTAGTTTGCAAAGTGCTTCATAATATTGTTTCATTTGCTCCTTACAAGAATTGCAACTATGGGTGTTCCCCGAGGTTTTTCCCTAGGCTCTCTTCTCTTCTCCTTCTTTAGTAAACTCATCAGCTACCATGGGTTTAATCCTCTATGTAGATGACTCACAGGCCACCAAGCCCCCCCTTTCTTTCTTCCTCCTCTTTCTATCTCTGTCACTGTCTTTCTCCTCTGACCTTCTGTTTTATATCACTGACTGGACATATCAAACTGGATCTCCCAGAAACACCTTTAACTCAATATGTCCAAAATTGGATTCATAATCTTTCCCTAAAAATTTCAAACCTCTCTCTTTCTAAATTTCCTGTTTCTTTTGACATAGGAATCCTTGTAGTCTCCCAGGTGTATAACTTTAGCATTATCTTCCACTCCACACTTCTTCTCACCCCCCATATCCATTCTGTTGCCAAGTCTTGCTGTTTCTACCTCTACCACATTTCTCACATATGACCCCTTCTCCACACACACACTCACTCAGCTGCTGCCTTAGTTCAAATCCTCATCACCTCTTACCTTGATTCCTGCACTAACCTTCTTGTTACTCTGTTCCTGCTTATATTCATCTATATTCATTAGGGAAATTGGTCTATAATTTTCTCTCTGTTTTGATTCTTCTGGGTTTAGGTAGCAGTACCATATTTGTCTCATAAAAAGAATTTGGTAGGACTCCTTCTTCATCAATTTTCCCAAATAGTTTATATAGTATTGGAATTAGTTGTTTTTTAAATGTTTGATAGAATTCATTTGTAAATCCATCTGGCCCTGGAGATTTTTTCTTAGGGAGTTCATTGATGGCTTTTTCTGAAATGGGGCTAAGTATTTTATTTCCCCTTCCATTAATCTGAGCAATTTTTTTTTCCATTCATCTAAGATTGTCAAATTTATTGGTATACAGTTGGGCAAATAGCTCCTAATTGTTTTGATTTCTTCTTCCTTGATGGTGAATTCACCCTTTTCATTTTTGATGCTGGTATTTTGGTTTTCTTCTTTCTTTTTTTAATCAAATTAATGAATGGTTTATCTATTTTATTGGTTTTTCCCTCATAAAACCAGTTCTTAGTTTTACTTATTAGTTCCATAGTTTTCTTAATTTCAAGTTTATTAATCTCTCCTTTGGTTTTCAGAACTTCTAATTTGGTACTTAATTGGGGATTTTCAATTTGTTCTTTTTCTAGCTTTTTTAGTTGCATGCCCAATTAATTGATCTCTTCTTTCTCTATTTTATTCATGTAAGCATTTAGAGATATAATACTTCCTAAGGACTGCTTTCACTGCATCCCATAAGTTTTGGTATGTTGTCTCATCATTGTCATTCTCTTAGATGAAGTTATTGATTGTTTCTATGATTTGTTGTTTAACCCTCTCATTCATTAGGATTAGATTATTTAGTTTCCAATTAATTTTTAATCTATCTTTCCATGGCCCTTTATTGCATGTAATTTTTATTGCATTATGATCTGAAAATGATATATTTAATATTTCTGCCTTTCTGCATTGGATTGTGAGGTTTTTATTCTGTAGTACATGTCAATTTTTGTGTAGGTGCCATGTACCACCAAGAAAAAGGCATATTCTTTTCTGTCCCCATTCAGTTTTCTCCAGAGGTCAACAATATTTAACTTTTCTAAAATTTTGTTGATCTCCTTAACTTCTTTCTTGTTTATTTTCTGGTTAGATTTATCTGTTCTGAGAGGGGGAGGTTGAGGTCCCCCACTAGTATAGTTTTGCTGTCTATTTCTGTGACTTCCTTATTCAGTCACCTCAAATAGCTCCTTGTTGCTTCCAGAATACATATAAGCTTCTCATTTAGCTTTTAAACCCTTCACAACTTGATCTTAACCTATCCTCTCCAGCATTGTTATACATTAGTCTCCATCTTGCATTCTGCACTTCAACCAAACTGGCCTTTCCTCTGTTGCTCATAAAGAACACTTCATCTCCCAACCCTTTACCTTTTTACAGGTCGACCTACTTCTAATGTGCTTGCTCTTTACTTCCACCTCAGAGAGTCCTACTCTTAAAATGGAGCTTAAGCAACATCTTCTGCTTAAGGAAGAGGCTCTCCTGATATCTGCTGCTAATGCCCAGCCTTGATAAAACACTAAACACAGTGCCTGCTTCCTAGAAGACACTTAAGAAACTCTTGCTTGGTTTATCAAAAGCTGGTGAGATATTATCTCTCAATTGACAGATGAAGAAACTAAGTCTAGTAAAGGTTAAATAGCTTTCCTAGATCACCCAGTTAGTAGATGTCTGAGGTAAGATCTGGACTGTGTCTCTATGGATATACTCTCCAGCAATATCACTCACAACTGCTCTTTGCCTCAGAAAACAGTTTCACAAAGTCTTTAGCCAGGAAGTTTTCCACCTCATGGCCACCCTTTGACTGATAAGCCAGATGGAGCCTTGGGCAACAAGTTAGGTGACCAAGAGATTTGGCAGCCATATCAGACCTTCCAGAGCACATGTGCCACTGGGTATGTATGGCTTTCAGGAACCCAAAGCTGCCCTCCATTCCCCATCACAGCAGAACTTCAGTGAGAGAAGAGGAAGAAAAGACCAGCATCAATAAATGTGGATGGAACTTAGAGATTTTTGTGGGCCAAAATGAATCTGCTCAGGCAGATTTTAGGGAACTATTAGCTGGGCTGGCTAACATGAAGAAGAAGAAAAAAACAGCCTGGGCTTTACAAAAGTATCTTTATGTGGTTACTGTTATGCACTTTTCCAGAACTTCATCATAGTAATTGGCATTTATAGAGCATCTTATAGTTTGCAGAGCACTTTATGCATATCACCTCATTTTATCTTTACAACAACCCTGTGAGATAGGTACTACAGTTATCCTCATTTTGTGGATACCAAGGCTGATAAAGGTGAGGTGGGATTGACTAGGGTCACACAGCTATTATGTGTCTGAGATGGGATTCAAACTGGAATTTCTCCAACTCCAATGGTGCCACCTAATAATCGTCCTTACTAGATTGCCTTCCTACTACAGTAGAAATTACTTAACACCCAAGCTCTAGAAGAGTTTGTCCTAAGTGCTAGAACTAATGTAAACAGAGAATTACACTATTACCACTGCATGTGGTGTTATAATTACATCAGAATGCTGCTTGGCCATGGGTGCAATGAATGCGCCACACTGTCGCCAAGTTTGCAGATGTTGAACCTTATTTTTATGAAGCATGACAATGCCCAGCAGGATCCATTTTGTCTGATTATCCTCAAATGAAAGCACATATTAAAAGGCAGGATAATTAAAAGTATATGCCCCAGCAAAGATGTGTCTCCCATTTCTCTTGCTGGTGCTTTGAAATAGTTCAAATTTCTCAACCAGCTCTCGTGCGTGTAGCAATAAAAGGATGTCTTAAATTTAGACATATGTCTTCATGCTGCTTAACGTGGCAGAACAAAAACAGAGCAGCTTGAGACCACCATGAATTATTCCTAAGTGACGGCCCACTAGAGTACACTCCAAATTCGATGGGGTGGAATGTCATCACTGGTTTGGGGAGATGCACTTTCCCCCAGTGAAAGCTCAATCAGTTGTTTCTAAGGTTTGTCTTTTAGAGTCTAGGAAGGTATTCCCTCCAGCCCCCAACACTGGAGGCACCTATTTATTTGTTTGTTTAGATTGTTCTGTTGGGATAGTTCCAAAGGAGCTGAGAGTAAACTGGACCCGCTGAAAAACGGAGCATTTGTTTGCAAGAAGAGAAAGTCTTTTCTGCTGGCAAGTGTAAAATTCCCTTGAGAGCTGCCCATATTGAAAAGCAAATAACCTTACCAGGATGTTACTAGTTATAAGTTACAGGGTGTTACTAGCTACAAGTAACTCCCAAAGGTTAGCACACTCTGATTTAATGTGGAGATGGGTAGCCTGTGACAGCATGCTTAGAGTATCAATTAATTAATATTTTAAAAGAGCCCACTATGTGCCAGGCACTGTGTTAAGTGTTGGGGAGATAAAAAAGAGGGAAAAAATATGCTATCTGGTATTCTTGTGACCATTTTAGGCACATGATCATCTGTCTATCTAAACTATAATTCTCAAGAGGGCAGTGGTAATGCCATATCCCTCTTTGTACCCATGGCACCTGGGTCAAGGCATTAAGAAAAACGGGGTCTCAATAATTCCCCCAAAAGTGTTAGTTGATGATTATGCATATCAAATAATTTTATTAATTGAGCATTTATTAAGTGTCTACTGTGTACTAGGTATTGTTCAAAGAGCTGGGGCCAGAAAGACAAAGTAAAATTAGTCCCTGCACTCAAGGAGCTTACCTTCTATCAGATGAGAAAATGTTCATGTTAAGTAGATACAAAATGTATAGAAAATAAATCTGAGGTGCTTTGGTTGGAGAAGATACTATGTGAGGAAGGAACAAGCAAACCTCCTTTAGGAGATGGTGCTTTAGCTTTGAAGGAAGCTAGGGATGACGGTAGGCAGGCAAGGAGCATGGAGAGACAGCCTGGGCAAAAGGCGCTTAGTTAAAATATTTTGTGTGAGGAACAGCAAGGCTAGACTGCCTAGACCTTGGAATACCAGAAGGTATTGGACAATAAACCTGGAAAAGCAATCTGGAGCCACACTATGAAGGGCTGTAAATGCCAAACACAGGAAGCTCTGTTTGGTTTAGAGATGATAGGGAAGCTCTAAAGCTTCCTGTTCAGGTGGGGAGTGGTCAGATATGAGATCCAGAAATGTCTCACCAGTGAGCGGATGGAGGACGGATTTGAGAGGGCAGGGGGTGGAAGGAGCAAATTAAAGTGGTGGCTACATGAGCAGAGAGAAGGAGATGGATGTGGACAATGACATGGAGACAACATGGAGGCGGCAACTCATGTGGTATGGAAGGTGAGAGAGCAAGGATTCAAGGATGAATCTGAGAATGAAAGCCTGGGTGAGTGAAAGGTGGCTAGTACCCTTGACTGAGACCAGGAAGGCAGGAGAGGAGGGGGTTCATGAGGAAAGAAGGAGTTCTGTTTTGGACATTTGAGATACTTACAGGATGTGAATCTGTAAATGTTCTGCAAATAATTGGTGAAGCAGGACTAGAGCTCAGGGGTGTGTGTGTGTGTGTGTGTGTGTGTGTGTGTGTGTGTGTGTGTGTGATATTGCTTTTTGCTACTTTGCACATTCAACACATCCTTGTTTTCTTCTGGAAGACAGTATTCATGAACTACAACACTGTGAATGAAGGGTAGTCTGTTTGATAATGCTCCTTGTGAATCTAAAAAAGATTCACGGTGTTGGGCAGTGGAGTGATACTTCTTGCATCCTTTGTTTCCTGTGAATGCACATTGAAAGCAGTTTTGTCAACCCCTTTTATGCACATCTTCTGGGAACATCTGTGGGTCAAAATTCCATTGAACTCCCCTGTTTTTTGATTTTAGGTATAGCTGGGATGTCAACATAGATTGTTACCTCAAGGGGGGATTATATTATCACCTGTATTCAAGGGTTATCATGAGGATCCAATGAGGTAATCTTGTAAAGTGCTTGGCAAACCTTAAAATTCGATACAAATGCTAATAGCTATTATTATGTATTCTTAGTAGTGTGTCGCTAGTCATTATACAAAGATCTCGCATTAAAATTCTCAGCCATTATATTAACAATGATCCAAATACTATTCTGTAATTCTTAGCGCTCTGCCCTCTTCCCTGTGGGAAACTACCATGACTGCAGAAGCAGAAGGGAACCCATAGGAATGAAGACCTTTTGAATGTATTTCATGGGTCACTATAAATGAGAGCTTCTTCTCCTGTTTTGTGTCCTGGGCTACCAATGTGCTAAAGCCTGCTCTGATTGTTATATTTTCATTGTGAGCATTTAGACCTTAGAAATCAGCAAGTACTTTGAATTAGAGCTTGAGTTATTTTGTATGTTGTCCAGATCTGGGGAGGTGTTAATAATGCGGATTTAACTTAAACTCATATCCCACATACATTTTTTTTTTTGGTCATCTAGCTGTTAAACCTTTAGTAGTACATGCCTGCATACATACCTTTGGCAGTTTGGTGAAGCCAATGGACTCCTCCTCAGAAGAATGTTTTAAATGCATACACATTTATAGTATTCATAAAATCATTTTAAGAAATTATATTGAAATATAGTTATGAAAATACTTTTAAAAAAGAAGTTCACAGACTTGTGGTTGGGAACTCCCTGTGATAGAGAGTCAGCATGGTTAGAGAGCTGGCTGCTGAGCTAGGAAGAACCGGATTCAGGTCCCATCTCTGTTCTATACTGGCCATGTGAACCTAGGCAAGTCACTTCACTCTCCAAATCTGTGTATTGCAGAGAAGCTGATCTGTCTAAAGGGTGTTTCTCCATCTGGGAGTTCTATCCTATCGAATTATAGGTTCAGTCTCACTTAGTGGCCAACCATCTGGTCATGAACCTCTTAATATCAAGCCTGGTCCTCAGAGAGCTGACTCAGACTATAGGTATTACTAAGTTTGAAGGATTTAAATTTTGGTGTACTCTCCCAGAACTTTTGCTGTGCTTTCACAGCTCTCCAGTTGCTTCCCCAATTCAGATATATTTCATGTCTTGCTTGGACTACTCCTTTGTTTTTTAATATAATTTTATTTCAATAAATGTTTCTCAATTGTATGTAATATGTTATTTCCCCCCAATTACATGTTTAAGCAATTTTAAAACATTGTTTAAAAGTTTTGATTTCCAAATTCTACTTCTCCCCTCTCCCTCTTCCCTAAGATAGTAAGCAATCTGATATAAGTTATAACATGTAATCATGTAAAACATTTCCAATTAGCCATCTCAATTACATGTAAAAAATTTAACATTCATTTAAAACATTTGAGTTCCAAATTATCTTCTTCCCTCCCCTGCCCCTTGAGAAGGCAAGCAATATGATATCAGTTATACATGGAAGTCAGATAAAATATTTTTATGTCTTAGCCATGTTACAAAAGAAAACATACACAAAATAAGAAAAATAAAGAAAATTTTAAAAAAAAGTATGCTTCAACCTACACTCAGTTCATCAGTTCTCTTTCTGGAGGTGGATAGCATTTTTCATCATGAGTCCTTTGGAATTGTCTTGGATCTTTGTCTTAATCAGAATAACTAAGTCTTTCACAGTTGATCATCCTTACAATGTTGATATTACTATGTATAGTGTTGTCCTGGTTCTGCTCACTTTACTTTGCATCAATCCATATAATTCTTCCCAGGTTTTTCTGAAACCATCCTGCTTGTCACTTATGGCACAATAGCATTCCATCACGATCACATAACACAACTCGTTTAGTCATTCCCCAATCTGTGGCCATCCCCTCAATTTCCAAATCTTTGCCATCATGAAAAGAGCTGCTATAACTAATTTTTGTATATAGCTCCTTTTATCTTTTCTTTGATCACTTTGAGATACAGACCTAGAAGGGATATTGCTGGGTCAAAGCATAAACACAATTTTATGACCCTTTGAGCGAGTTCTAAATTGTTATCCAGAATGGTTGGAGTAGTTCACAACTCCACCCATTTTTTTCACTGTTCCTTCAGCATTTATCATTTACTTTCTCTGTCATATTAGCCAGTCTGATAAATATAAGGTGGTATCTCATTGCATTTATCTAATCCATAGTGATTTAGAGCATTCTTTTCAAGTGACTATTGATTTCTTCTTCTGAAAACTGTTCATATTTTTTGACCATTTATCAATTGGAAAGTGGCTCATGTTTCTGTAAATTTGTCTCAGTTCCCTATAATGTTTGAGAAATGAGGCTTTTATCAGAGAAAATTGCTGTAATTCCCCCCCACCCAGTTTCCTGTTTTCCTTCTAATTTTGGCCAAATTTGTTTTGTTTGTGCCAAACCTTTTTAATTTCATGTAATCAAAATTATTTATTTTGCTTCCTATGATCCTCTCTATCTCTCGTTTGGTCACAAACTCTTCCCTTATTAATAGATCTGACAGGTACATTTTTCTGTGCTCCCCTAATTTACTTATGATGTTACCTTTTATGTCTAAGTCACTTACCCATTTTGGCCTTTTCTTGGTATACAGTATATGCCTCCAATAGCTTCCTGATTACTTTCCCTGCCTCAAGTGTCTCCCAACTCAAATCCACATTCTACGCATCAAGCGTAATGATTTTTCTAAAACATAGGTCTGGCCGTGTCACCTTTCCCTTCAGAAAGCTTACTGTCAATTCTACAGTCCACTATAAATTCCTCTATTGGACACTTAAAGCTCTTAAGAGTCTGGTCTCTTCCTCCTTTTCCAGATGTATTACACCTTACACCCTCCACACACTCCGTGGTTCAGCTAGACTGGTTTTCTGTTGCTACTCATATCTGACACTCCCATTTCCTCCCTTTGTATTGGCTGCCCCCCACCCCATGGATAGAGTGACTCCCTTTTCAGTCCTCTTTTGTGGATCCTTGGGTTCCTTCAATAATTCATTCAAGCATCATGTACTGTGTGAAGCCTACCCTCATTGACTCAGCTTCTAGGGCCTTTCAATTCCCCTTATCTACCATCCAAGATTATGTGTGTTGTTTTTGATACCAAATACATATGCCCACATTTACATATTTATTTAAATAAATATTTAACATATTTATAGTTTAAATATTTTAAAATATATTTAAATGTATTTATTTATACATTTATATGTTTTAATAATTTTAAAAATATATATTTATTTAACTATATATTTTATATATATACACATATGTGTGTATATATGCATACACAAATATACACACATATATATTACTTCCCCCATTAAAGTATAAACTCCTTGAGGGCAGGGACTGTTCTTACTTTCATCTTTTTATCCCTAACATCTAACACAGTGCCTACCACAGAGTAGATGTTTAATAATGCTTGCTGATTGATTGACAAAGCATTGGGGTAGAACTTTGTGAAAGAAGAATTGAAATGTATTAGGAGACTATGCTGAAATGAAGAAGGGTGAAGATGCAATGATAGATGAACACAACAGGGTAATGGCTGCATTTATGAAATTCAGCTATTTTTTGTGAATCCAAGCTGCTTCCTGAAGCAAACAAACAAAATCCATATTTTATGAATGTGAAAATTTACATGACTGTAAATCATGGGATATAGGAGTCTATAGAGAGCCATTATTATGGACCACCCAAAGAGCCATAGATAGATGAATGGTGGACACCAACAGTGTAGGAAATATTCTATTTCCAGTGATGATTTGCTCATAAGAAATGGTATCAAAACTGTTGCCTAAGAGACTTGTGACTGATAAAGGTAGTGGTCTGGTCATCCAGTGATAGGGCTAAGAGATGGACAGCCAGGGTGCTCATGGGATTGCAAGAGTCCTAGAAGAATGCCTCCTGTGCTTTGGGTTGACTGATCCCCACATAGAGAACATATGGAAAGGTATGGACAAAAGTTATTCAGGGTGGAAAAGCAGGGATGAGTTGTGAGTTGAGCCTATAGAGGGGGTCCCCAAATCATTGAGACTGCAGATCCATGAGTATCTTCAAGAAGAATTAGCAAATTGAACTGCATCTGGAGTCAGGATTTAGATGTAAATTATAGCTCTGTCACTTACTGCCATTTCGATCTCAGAAAAATCGCATCACCTTCCTCAGCCTTGGTCAGCCTGCTTAGATATCAGAAGATGAAGTGTCATAGGGAGAAAACTGGAAAGACTACAGAATCTTTCTAGCCCAATACCCTCACTTACAAATGATGAAACTGAGTCCCGAGGAGGTAAAATGTTTTGCCCACAGCCATCCAGGCAATAGACATCTGAGGTGAGATTTGTTCTCAGGTCTTATGCCTTGAGGGTCTGTTATTTCTAGCGGGCTACACTAAAATATCAATAAAATATTTTTTTCTGGATCAAAATCATACAGTCTTGTAGTTTTAATACTTGGTCTGCCTGGCGGCTTTGTTGGTGTTCATATGCAATCACCAGATGAATGCAGATCAAACTGTGATCTGGTCCTTTGACATGTGAGGGACTGCTTCAAGAACGTGACCTCTGTGCCTGGATACATGCATAACTCAAGCAAAACATGCACATCATTCACTGCTTACTAAAGCCAGTTACAGAGTCTAGACCAGATGAATAAGTCAGGGCTGTCATGTGATACTTGGGTCACTTATTTGGAGTCTTCATCCCTGGTATAGAACAACATTCTGTAAGACTCCTCACAAGTTGCTGAACACATGAAGACTACCATCAAAGGACCAGTAAATGAAGAGGAATTTTTGTTCACTTAGTGGATTCTTTCACTTTTGATCCAAACATCACCCACAGTTTCCATAACAAACAAGCTGTTATTGCTGGAGAATTGTTATGTATCATCCTCAAAGTTTTACACATTTAGGACATTGAAGATTCTTTCTAGATTTTCATTTGTATTGACTCTCATTGCTCCATTTAAATGAATGCTACTCCTTTCTCATCTAGGATATAGTTGCAATGCAAATGAAGATACTACTTCACTCTAGGTGGTCTGGGTATCCCAACCAGTCCAGACCCCAGGAGTCTGGTTCAGATGTTGGGGATTGATTTTCAAAGGTAATTTGCCACCGTGGCTTGCTTTTTCCAGTACCCACTTAAAACAGACCAAAACAAAAACAAACAGCTGGTGAAGTTAACTCAGGTCGAGGTAGGCAGTTGTTCACTATGGTGACAAACCCAAGCAAAAAAGCATCATTGAAAAAATAACACATGTAATTGGAATAGAACTAGCAAAGGAATTTCAGCTGCATTCTTGAATGACTGTGGCTTGATCCCCCTCATCCCCAGAGTCGTTTGGGTAATGGGCTTCTGCAGGGTCCAAAGAGACCCCTGATGCTCCAAAGTCTCCCTCAGAAACTGTAATGTGGCAGGGGTGGGGATAGGTTGGAGCCTTTAGTATGGATAGCCTTGGCCTCTCTGCTTGACAAATGCTCTTCCTGGTATTTTCCATTATACCTCAATCATGGCCTATGTGGCCTCTTGAGTAAAGGAGAAGTTAGAGCTTTTCTTGCCTCCAGAAACACTCTTGGTTTCTGGTCACAGATGTTTCTCTGCTTTCCTGACTTATTTCTCCCTTCCTGTGGTTGCAAACCCTGAGGGAAATCTCCTTTATACCTTCATTCATACCTTCATCCTATTCCTACCTTTCCTCATTCATTCCAATCCAAACAGTTTGCTTTATGGTCACACCTGGCCTCATGAGAGTTGGAATCCTTATTTTCCCAAACAGCTTCATCCTGGGAAACCAGGACCTTTCCCTGTATCAGTTATACCTATGGCAAATACACACACACACACACACACACACACACACACACACGTGTATATATATATATATATATATATATATATATATATATATATATATGTATGTATGTATATATGTGTGTGTGTATATATACACACATACATAGAGATATATGAAACAAAATTAATATATGACATACAAATATCACAGGTAATAATATAGTGCTTTTTTATCATGCAGGAAAATAGGGAATATAGAATTGTACTCCTTGTACAAATTGACTCATGACATAAATTTAGAACGTGAATGGTATGTATGATTTCTCATCAGTCCGGATACTTTCTGCACTAATGAGATTGAAACCTAGAAGTGTCTTTACAAGTGATCTTAATTGCTATGGCCCCAAATCAATTATCCTGTAGCCATCGAAGTGATTAATATATAAAGAAGACCCAGTTGTCACATGTGATATACCTGCCCTCCTTCATGCCCCCCCCAACCTCGACTGGACAGCAAGGAGAGAGTCACATATCTTCTTTGGGGACAGGCTTGTTTTATAATTTCATTATATTTCATGAATTCATTTTCTAATGTTTTGGGGAAAATTACTTATATTCATATTGTTGTCATTGTGTATGTCATGAGCATCTGATGCATTACATGTGAAGTCCACCTCACCAGGGGTCACCCATGTGGAAGATTCTGGGGCACAAGACAACTGATGCATGTGTGGATCTTCTGCCTGGGCCAGTCACACAGTTGTGAGCAGCATTTTTCCATTGGTTGTGTAGCTGCAACTATGTGCACCTTTAAAACTGTCTGACTGAGCAGAGTCAAGATTTTTTTTCATATATTTTTGTCTGAGGGGGTTGGAAAGAATAATTTCTATAGCACCTAGTATGTGCCAGGTACTGGGCTAAACGCTTTGATCCTGTTTGATCCTCACAACAACCCCGGAACATGAGTGCTATTGTTATCCCCATTTTATAGATGAGGAAATTGAGGCAAGCAGCGGTTAAGTGACCTACCTGCCCCACTTCACTCACCTAAGTGTATGAGGCAGGATTTGAACTCATGTCTTTTGGACTTTAGACCCAGAACTCTATCCACTGAACCAACTACCTGCCAAGAGTTAAGGATTCCTTTACTCACTGCTGGTGATGACCATAGGTGTTCACTCCATTTAGCCCATGTGGCCCTAATAAACTATTGTAGGGTTTTTCCCTTTTTCTTCATCCTTTTCAGTTTTAAGTATAGGATATGGAGTCTCTGACCTTAGAGCTCAAGCCCTAAGGATCCTGGATTCTAGTATTTCAGTCCAGGTGTTGCAGCCAGCCTAGCAGAGAAGTTCTGAGGGTTTAGGGGTGCCAACCCAGTGAAGCTTTGGACATGAACTTCATGGGAATAGCATGTAGCAACTGAGCTAAGTCTGAATCTGCTTTTCCCTTCCATCCCTCAGAGGGCTAAGGTAGTCCATGTGTGGGGAAATTCTGTCCCAGAGGGGTTGAGGGAAACTCTTGTACTTTGGCCTTGCTCTGTCTTTGAAGTAAATATTCTTTTGTAAACTCTAATCTGATGTTAAATGGAACCGGAATACTAGTTACTGGGACTCTGAAAATGGAGAAAACTCAGTTGGTGGGAGGTTAGACCATTCTAAGCCTGCCTCTGATTATGTAGATCTTAAGACTGGTATATGGTTTGTAGCAGTACTGACTGTACATTCTACTTGGGGTGGGAGGAGAGTTACTATGTGTACCCAGTTGAGTTTAGTGAGTCATGGGTAATGTTTCAGCTAATTTTCACAAGTCCCTATGCAGGGAAAGAAGTCACAGAATAAAAGGTGCTAAAGAAAATTATTAAGAGTCATGTTGTATTGACAAAGTCCCCACCCATAAGGGTCCCATTGGATTCAGGTTTTAATACAAGGGTCTTGGACATAAATGGTAGCGGGAAAGAGAGGAAGAGCAAAATGATTAGCCTTATCTTTCATAATACTGAGTGCTAAACCTTAGGATTTTCTTGACCCTAGAATCAGAGAATGCTAGAATTAGAAGGGCTCATTTGAAATGCCAAACCCTGGCATCTTAGAACTGAATAACCAGAACTGCCCCCAACACATCTACACCCAGAGATGGTGATAGCTTTGTTCTTGCCATCACCCTCAAGCATTTCACATCCATGTTATGAGCACTGAAGTTCCTTTATCTCATCCTAATCTGTTGCTCTTCTACCTCTCCTTCTGCCTTGCCACTCCAAACCCTGATCCTCTCCCTAGATAATCCCTCAGTTCCTTCCCAGGGCATCACCCCATACACTGGCAAAACTCTCTTCCCTTCCCCAGCTTGGCTCCTTGATGAATAAGCCCAACTCTACGCTGTCTTTTACTCTTGAGTTCATTGCCCCTTTATCCTATCAAAAACCATGCTCTTCAAAACCTCACTCCCACCACCTGCTGCTGCTGCATGAAGCTGGGGAAAATTTTGAGACTCTGCTGCCTGGGTCCACTACAAGTTTTGTTGCATACTCTCAACTGGGTGCTTATTGTGGAAAGGCAATCTTTTTTATACTCCCCTAATTAATTCACCACCTCACTCAGCCCAACAGATTTTCTAGATCTTCTTATCCCTCCTCAGATCTCTCGTGGCTTCGCCTCCACCCACCCTCTCAGCTGAGAACCTTGCCACATATTTCACTGAAAAAAATTAAGGCCAGTTTCAAACGGCTCTCTTTTCCGGGTTCCTCATCTCACATTACTCAAATGCTTTCTGCTGTTATTGACTTCACATCTGTTTTACACGAAGAGGTTGCCCTTCTTGGCAAGGCAAACCCTTTGACATGACAAGTAATTCCATTCCATCCTATTGTATTCAGCAGATTTCTTCCTCTATCACTTCCAATACCTTGCTAAATCTTCACTCTCTCCCTCTCTACTGGCTGCTTCTGTATTGCCTACAGACATACCCGTGTCTCCTCCACCCTCAGAAAACCTCTCACTTGATCCATCCGTCTCTGTTCTCATCCCATCTCTCCTCCATTCTGTGGCTAAACTCTTCCTTTCCTTCCTTTCTCTTTAACTCTGCAGTCTGGTTTCAGACCTCACAGTTCAACTGAAATTGTTCTCCCCAAAGTTGTTAATGGTCTCTGAATTGTCAAATTGAGTGACCTCTTCTCAAGGGCCTGTTTCCTTATCTATGATATGAGAAACTTTGGCTGGATGATCTTTGTCTGCAGGGTTTTACTCTGTTGGTCACCTCCTCCTTGATGTTCTCTCTCTCTCTCTCTCTGTGTCTCTCTCTGTGTCTCTCTGTGTCTCTGTCTCTCTGTCTCTCTCTGTCTCTGTCTCTTTGTCTCTCTCTCTCTCTCTCTCTTGACTCTGTCCATGTCTCTGTTTCTCTCTGCGCTCTGTGTCTCTGTCTGTCTCTGTCAGTTTTTGTGACCCTGCTCTCTCCTGGTTTTCTACCTATCTGTCTGACCACTCCTCTCTCCCCTTTCTTGTATCTTCATTCAGAACATGCTTGCTCACCGTGGGGTTCCCTAGGGCACTGCTCATGTGGTTGTCTCATCAGCGGCTATGGTTTTATTTATCATCTCCCTTTGACCCCCCTCACTCCATCTCATCTAGTTGGTTGTGAGGTCTCGTTTCTGCCTTCGTAACACCTCTCATCTCTCTCCACTCTGATTCATCAGCTGAACACAGTAGCTAGCACTTAGTAGGTGCTTTAAAAAGCTGGTTGATTGACTAATCTAGAGAGATGAAATGACTTTAACACAGGGTCCCAAAGCTGGTTTATGTTAGAACCAGCATCAGAATTCAAGTTTCTTGCCCCCTAGGATGCTATTCTTTTGATTACACCATGAGTATTTTTCTTAATTAGCAACATAATTTTTTTTCTCAAGTCAGGAATTGAGAGGAATGGGAACCAAATGGAACTAAGATTGTTCAGGACCCTAACATATTATGGGTAGATAACGAAATGTCATTAATTCTAGGCTGGGATCAGAGATAGGGACTGCAGACATATTTCAGGTGAGGCGTAATGAACCAATAAAAGAAACCGATGCCTCTCAGGGTCTTGATGGACTTTTTTCATTTTGTTGGTTTAAACTCCATAGTGGTAGAATATTGTGTACAATCACTCTATTGGTTATTTTTGCTTAACTCCTTTTCTTTATCACAAGAGAGGGTTTAATTTAGGAGTAGGGGTGTAGGGAGGAGATATACAATATAATATAATAATAAAAACCATCAATAAATTTAAAGAAATGGACCTTTCTGGCCTTTAGTTGTACTCAGCTATTAAATAAAGGAGTGAGTCTATAGCCAGAACCTCACAGATCATTGACTTGGAGCTCTAAGGGAAGTTAAAGGTCATTGAATCCAATGCTCCCATTTTACAGATGAAGGAACAGATGAACAACCCAACAAGGGCTGAGACTTGGGGGGACTGCAGACCCAGAGCTCTTTATATTACGTTCCGCTTCCCTTTGGCTTGGCCCACTTCTCAGCCTTGACATGGTGCTGTATGTTCGTGGGCAAATCACAAAACCATTGGAAGTAACCTCAGTTGTCATCTAGTCCAAGCTGTCCCTGACCGGGTGTCTGTAAAGAATTGTTTCACTTTGCTGAGCCTCAATTCTCTTAGCTTTTCTGCGGGGGTAATCATTTGTACACTGCCCACCTCACAAGGCTTTGTGTCCAAATCACTTTGTCTACCTTGAAATGTTGTGAGTGTGTGAGTCATTATGAGTCATTGTCACGTGGTAGTAGTGCACCATTGTTCACCTCATCCCTGTTCATCTTCTTTTTCTCAATGTAGCCTTTTGTTTTTGTTAGCATTTCTCAGGTTTTAGTTCCATCTGGGCTCTAAATGCCTTGACACTGTTTGTAGAGGCTCAGACCTTTCTTATTAGCCCTTGGTGATCTGATTTTCCTTCCATCTTGTTTCTTTTTAAAATAAAAAATAATTTTAAAATAAAAAATAATTTTAAAGTAAAAAATAATTCAATAGAATAACAAAATGAAAACCAACCACATTTACATTTACAACCTTTAAACTTTAAGAACTATTTTCTACATAAAATATCATTATCAGCTGATCTATTATTTCTCCTTGAATGTCCTCTTCTATTGTATTTGAGTAGTTATCCCTTCATTTGTGTCTAGACTTCCCTCTTGCAAAGTCAGTATCAGTGCCTCTTCTCTTCTCCTGATTCTTATTTCCTACATATATTTAAATTCCTTTAAATTTTCATATTTGCTATTTGTAGCTTTCTTCCCCAAACTGATATTTCACAGTTTGTTCAGCCATCTACAGACTTGGACATTTAAGTTGCTCCTACTTTTCCTTTAATTGCAAATAATGCTGCTACAGATATCATTGAACATATAGTCCTTTTTCTCTTTCTTTCTTTCTTTCTTTCTTTCTTTCTTTCTTTCTTTCTTTCTTTCTTTCTTTCTTTCTTTCTTTCTCTCTCTTTCTTTTTAGTGCATTTCCAATAATGGGATTATTTGGACACAGTAACAGATTTAGAGCTAGAAGGCACTTAGAGACCATCCAGGCCCACTTGTTCATTATATAGATAAGGAACAGAGCCCAGAGCGATGAAGTCCAAGGGTATGGTTATTTTATAGCTCCAAGAACATCATGTTAGATTGCTCTCCAAAAACAATTTTCCCAATTTGAAACTCTCCTAACTATAGATGATGGTCTGGTTTTGGATACATGTATTATTTTCCCATTATCTTTTATTGTCTTACAGAGCAAGCACCTTGAAGCTAGGGAAGTGTCCTTATTCATCTTTATATTCTTCTTAGAATGTAATAGAAAGCCTCATAGAAGTAGTCAAATAAAATTGTATGAATTAATGGAGGAGTGAATAATTCAGAAAAGTAAAAGTAATTTTAGTTTGTTTGTTATTCCTTTGCTATGATTGAAGAATTTTTTAGAGTAAATTTGATGGCAACTTGCACCAGTTGGGCTTCAGATCAGACATGTTCTTGGTGGTATTTAGCAAGCAAGCTTGCCAACCCTTGAGTTTAGTTGAGGCAAAAGGGCTGAGGAATGTGATCTCTGGCAGTGGAGATGAGAGTCAGTTGTGGAAGAAAAACCCAGCTATTGAGAGGGAATCTCTTTGTGCCTTCTGAGAGGGAGAAGAAGAAAGGGCCCTCCCCCCACACACACATCGGCAAAGTGTCTCACAGCCAAGATATTGTCCCAGTAGGAGATACTGCCCTAGGCAGGAAGCTGACCAAAAGAGAGCCAGGGCAGGGTTCTCAAAGCCCTTGAGGATTGTGACTGCTTGTGGCAGAGAAGAGAGTCAGTAATGGATTTTAGAGAGAATTAACTTGGGCAGTTGGGATTTCAGCTATGGAAAGGTACTGGCCCATGAAGCCTAACTAAGTGTCCAGCTCAGTCATTGTACCTGGGAGTGGAAAGTGCAGCATCAAGACACCATGAGATGAAAGAGGACATTGGGGTCCTGCAGGGCTGGAGGTTCAACACATGCCAACCATTGTGGACCTCTCTACTGGTCAGCTCTAAGTATGAACTGACTTTTCCCTCTGATGCTGTGTGCATTCATGGGAAAATGCACCCCAAGTTAATGGGGGTAATGATGGGCAAATGAATTATAACTACTGTTCTTAAAATGCTGTCTCAGTAAATGCCTTTGCTTTGAACAATTTGTGGCAACTGGTGAGTTGTCAAGGAGAAGCACATTGGTGGGGACTCCCGAAGTATAGCTTAAGGAATACAGACTGCAAGTACTCTAAGCCTGGGGGTAGTAACCCACCTGGTGACCTAACCTGTGAATGCAAGCCGAGGATAGCCCCATTGCTGAGTTTCATCTATAAAATGGAGTTAATAGTGCCCCTATGTATATCACTCTATTGGTGTGAGGATGGAATAAGATAAATAGATGTGAAAGCCCTTTAATAAAGTTAAAAGCAGTGTTGGGGAGCCTACTATAAAAATGAAAGGTATTAAAATAAATTGAAAGCAGCTTAAGGCTGCACTTTTTTTTATGAACTGCAAGGCTCTCCAATGAAGATATTGTTCTAAAGAACATTCTTGCCCTTTTGAGACCCCCCCCCCAGATTGCCCAATTGGCAATTATGATTCCATTGTAAATAGTTGGCATTTAAATTAATCATAATCATCAAAGAATGTTGTACAATGGATCCTTCAGGAGGGTTTGGGGGGGGTGTCTAGCAGGAGGCCTAATTTTTTTTTTATATCAGGTACTTAAATGTTTGGCATGTTTCCACAAAGCCACAGCACAAAGTTGAAACAGACTTTTCTTCAAAATGCACTTCTGCACCCATCATTAATTTTTTTGGCCTTTTCCTTGCATTCATAAAACTGTTAAAGTGGCCCTTATTACCAGCACATTGATAAAGTAAAGCCTATATAGGAGCTGAAGATCAAAGGAGAATTTCCTCTGACTATTGTTAACTTTTGGTTAGATGAATCTTTAAAATGTGTTACTAATGATTGTTCCCCTCCTGTCCTCCCCCTCCAACCCTGTGAACTGAAGGAACTGTGGTGATCTATCCCGGATAAGGAAAAGGAAAAAGACTGTGAGAAGCAGCAGCAAAAAGAAAAGAAAATGAAAAAAAAATAGAATGGGGAGGAGAAAGAGAAGAAAAGGAGGAGACAAGATACCGGAGGGGAAGGGAATCACCAGGGCGACTCACATTTCTCTATTACATGTATATGGGGTAGATTTCTCAGAATGGTAATTACTTCTTGGATACAAGGACTTCTTTGTTGCTAAGTAGGGCAAGCTATCCTTCTCTCCTCCCTGCTCCCCCAAGCAGAGATGGGGCCAAAGGCACAAACACAATATTTAGAACTGGAAGAGTCCTTAACGTTAGCTCAAACTCTCATTTTATAAATGGGAAAACTGAGACCCCAACAGAAGTGACTTGCCAAGACAAGCAGGATCATAGAGCCACAGATTTAGGTTGCAAAGAACCTCCGAGGCCACTGAACCTCAATCCCTTCATTTTCTTTATGAGGAAAATGAGACTTAGAAAGGTACAGTGACTGTGTCAAGGTCACACAGGTAGTAAGTGGTAGAGCCAAGCTTTGAACCCAGGTGAGGTTTGACATAAGAAAACACTTTTTTTTAGAGAGATCTAAGAACTCTTTAGATATTTTTAGAGATCCAGAAATGGAAATGGGCTGGGTGCCTCCTTCCCAGGGAGCTTTAAGCAAGGCAGCAGCATCTCTCATTAAGTAAGTTGTAGAGAGGATCATTTTGGGTATGCTGTTGGATTATAAAGCCGCTGAGACCTCACCTAACTTTGAACCTCTGTGCTTCCGTGTTTCTCTGACTCCAAATCCATCGTTCCCACTGAGCCATACTGCCTCCCAATTCAGGATTACAGCGCATTACCACACTCATTCCAAATCCTTTTGTGGTACCTGAGTGCCTGGTGAGAGTCAGAGGCTCTTTCTTCAGCAGTTCTGCCTCTGTCTCAGCTGCTACCTGTGCTCTCTTCTTAGGGAATAGACTCTTGCTGTGTCTGAAATGTACCTGGAGCAGGCAGCTCTTGGTCCAGCCTCAAAGGGTACTTGCTGCAATGGTAAATGGAAGGTGGTGCTCCAAATCTCTGTCATCCATCTCTGGGGTCATCCTTTGGCTAAGAGGACTCTCTGGGACCTGATGACTGGGTCTCACCCCCTTGATTCCATGGAGGCAGCTAGGGAAGAAAGGCTGCCAACACTGGCTTTGCTCCTTTCCCCTTCCACCCTGGGCCACCCAGACCCATTCCAGGTTCCATCCACAAACCTAAGCACCCAGATCCAATGGGGCAACTGAGTGGGAATGGGAGTTTGTGGGGCTGAGGGAGACTTTCCCCCCTACTTTTCTACCAATACTCTTTCCCTGTTCCTGATTGAACACAGAACTGCCACTCCACAAAGGGAACCTAGAATCTAGTTTCACTCAGTCCCTCAGATCTAATCACCACTTCCCAAAGGCAGCAAGCTGGATCCCTTCAACCACAGCTCCCTCCCCCACCCCTGAAGAGGAGAACGGGCTGCTCATACGGTGGTAAATTAGATGCCCATTAGGCCTTGCCATTTGCTCTACTGCTGTATCCTTGGGACTTTTGGACCTTTCCGTCTGCCATGCTGTTGAACTCATGTCTTTGATTAGAGTTTGCGCTCCTTGAGAGATGAAATTATTTCACTTTTAAAATTTGCATCGCTGGTGTTTGGCACAGAGTAAATATCCAACAAATGCCCTTTTCCCCTTCTTTTTCCTTTTCCTTCTTTTCTTCCTCCCTTTTTCTTTGTTTCTGTAAAAAATAGCAAGCTATACTTTTTAATCGAGATTAAAGAGGCAACCTGAATCTTGTTTTATAATAACACTCTTACATGTTTATTTTAGTTTAAAAAATTAGGAAATAAATACACCAGGGATTGATTCAGCATTATAAACACACCTGGCCTCCTATGCTTAGTCCTTGAGTGACCTAGGACAAGTCACTTAACATCTCTGAGCCTCAGTTTCCCCATGTGTGAATGGAGGAGGTTGGACTGGATGATCTCCTGCCTCCCTTCTAGAGAGCCAGGATCCTCTGAGTGGCAGCCATGGCCCCAATCCATTTTGAGCACTTCAGTTTGGGCCAAGGGCTATCAATGGGGGCTGCTCATGATGGTGTCTGACCCTCCTCCTCTCAGCCCTCCTTTTTTGCTTCCCTCTGTCTGTCTGATGCCTAATCTGTTGATAAGCTACACGGATTTTTGAGATCTTTATCTTGGGATCTTCACTATCTCTGTTGGTTTTCCAGTTTGTTTCTAATTTTTTTTTAAAAAAAACATTGTTTCTTTATTACTTCTTTCATTTTCCTTGTACCATTAAAGAAGGGGAATTAAACATTCCTTTTTCTTCCTTTGCTTTTTCATCATATACTTAAGCATTCTGAAGTTTTTGAGCAGGCCTATTCCTTAAGAGCCCTGTACAGCTGGTTTTCATTCCTGCTACTAGGTGGCCTGCAGAAATACATTTTTTAAAAACATGTATGGATTTTTTTGGGGGGAGGGGTGAAATTAGTATATAAAGGTAGATTTCCATTTTCCTACATACATTCTAAATGTAAATCATTAGAGTTGAATATTTTTTACCAGAAAAAGAAAAACAGACATGATGATTCCCTTTAAATTATTTTAATTTATAACTTTTAAAAAGAATCATGTTCATTTCTGAATATATCTCTATTCCTCCCCTATTTAGTGAGCTATCCCTTACAATATAGTATCAAAAAGAAATACAGAAAGGAAAGTGAAGCAAAAACAACCACTACATCCACTGAGTCTAACAGTGTATGCAGTACTACATATCCAGAGTCCCCCACCTCTTCAAAGAAGATAAGGTGGTGTCTTTTTTAAAAATATTTTATTTTCCCCCAATTATATGCAAAAAAATAATTTTTGACATTTTTTAAAATTTTGAGATCCAAATTCCTCCTTCTCTTCCCTCCCCCCTCCCTAAGGTGGTAAGCAATCTGTATAGGTTATACATATGTAATCATAGAAAACATTTCCATATTAGTTATTTTGTTCAAGAAAGCTTGAAAAAAGAAAAAAAGGAAGGAAGAAAAAAAGAAATGAAGAAAGAAAGAGAAAAATGGTTTGCTTCAGTCGTATTCAGACAATATCAGTTCTTTTTCTGGAGACAGAGAGTACTTTTCATCTTGAGTCCTTTGGGATTGTCTAGAATCTCTGTATTGCTGAGAATAGCCAAGTCATTCACAGTTCTTCACTGAACAACATTGTTGTTGTTGTGTACAATGTTCTCCTGGTTCTGCTCACTTCACTCAACATCGTGTAAGTCTTCCCAAGTATTTTTCCAAAATCATTCTGCTTGTCATTTCTTATAGCACAATAATATTCTATCACAATCATATATCACATTTTCAGCCATTCTCCAACTGATGGGCATCATCTAAATTTCTAAATGTTAGACACCACAAAAAGATGCTATAAACATTTTTGTACAAATAGGTCCTTTTCCCTTTTTTTAAAAACAAGTCTATTTGGGATACAGACTTAGTACTGGTATTGCCGGGTCAAAGGGTATGAGCAGTTTTTTCTTTTCTTTTTTCTTTCTTTTTTTTTTGGCAGTTGGGGTTAAGTGACTTGCCCAGGGTCACACAGCTAGTGAGTGTCAAGTGTTTGGTCTTAGGCTAGATTTGAACTCAGGTTCTCCTGACTTCAGGACCAGTGCTTTATCCACTGCGCCACCTAGCTGCCCCATATGCACAGTTTTATAGCCTTTTAGGCATAGTTACAATTTGTTCTCTGTAGTGGTTGGATCAGTTCACAACTCCATCAGCAATGCATTAATGTCTCCATTTTCCCGCATCCCCGCCAACACCCAACACCTTCCTATTGTCATATTAGCCGATCTGATAGGAGTGCAGTGGGACCTCAGAGTTGTTTTAATTTGCATTTCTGTAGTCAATAGTGACTTAGAGCATATTTTCATGTGACTATAGATGGTTTCGATTTCTTTATCTGAAAACTGCCTGTTCATATCCTTTGAGAAGGTGATTTCTTTGGGCAGCTTTTTTCTATAGCCAAACCTCTCTGCTTTCGTTGTTTTACAGATGAGCCTTTTCTTTTACCATAGACTCTAATTTTCTAGCTTTTCTAGTACTTTAAAGGTGGAAGGGAGATTAGAGTTCTAGGGTTCTTCATCTTTTCTATGTCTATGTAGTCCTCAGAGTAATGTTTTAAAATACATGAAGTAAAATACAACTGTATTACAAAGAAAGCCAATTATATATAAAAATGTTTTGTTTTGTTTTGTTTTTACAAAATACATGACCCTCAAGTTAAGATTTAATCCAATTCCCTTATTTTATAAATGAAGAAGACTGAAGTCCAGTGAGGTCAAAAGTCTTGCATGAGGTCACTTAGGCAGTTAGTGGCAGAAATTAAACTATAACTGAGATATTCCCACTCCCAATCTATTTCACTTTTTGTTGTTCAATCATATTTCAGTCATGTCCCACTGTTCATGACCCCATTTTTTTTTTGGCAAAGATCTTGGAGTGACTTGTCATTTCCTTGTCCAGCTCATTTTACAGATGAGGACACTGAGGCAAACAGGGTGAAATAATATGACCAGGTTCACAATGTTAATGAATGTCTGAGGCTAGATTTGAACTCAGGTTCTCCTGACTCCAGGTCCCACACTGTCCACTGTGCCAGATAGCTGCCCAGTTTCCCTATATTATCAATATGCCTCTTCCCATCCTGAGTGAATAGCATCTTGTTTTAGAAGACAGTTCGCTGATATAAGTAGAGATGTCTAATAGATTCGATATTATCTCGGTGGGGTTCACTGTCACTTTTTGTGAGGTCTGGAAGCCTTCTTCCTCATGCCTTTGTTTAATGATCCATAGTCCTTCTCCTTGGGCTCCTAGCTCCAGCCTGAGCCTCCTTTTCTTGGCAGAAGACATGCTCCAGGTGATGGATACAAAAATAATTTATTTGAAGGATCAGAAAGTTTGGGAAGCTTGCTTTGTGGTGAGGGGGAAGGGGAGGGGCCTGTCTTATAGAAAGGTCCTGAGAACCTCGTCTGCTCTGATCTTGAGCCTGATACAAGCTCAAGTTGCTTGGGGAAACCTGTGTCCTTTCTTTCAAAGATAATAAGTAACAGACCTTCAAGTGTCTACTGAAAGGAGGGGGGGAGCTGCTGGCTGCCTGGGTGCTCCCCGGGGAGTGGGGGCTTTTGTGAGGAGACAGGCAGGCCATGCGTGGCAGTGGCAGCTCCCAATGACGCACACCATGACAGGAGACATCACATCATAGCTGGGGCTCCGGAGTGGCTGCAGCCATTGATACAAAGCCGGGGATCCCAGAACTTGCTGCTCTTTCAGCCAGGATGGCGTCCCACTCTGTAATCAGGACCATGCTGGCATTTTCAGCATGCACTCCTCACCCTCATTAAAACGAAATGGAAAGCCAATTAAAATCCCCATTGGAAAGCAAATGGGGTGGGTCCCTGCTTGCCTTGTCTCTGGTTTCTACATGGAATCCATTCTCGAGTTTTTGGGAGCTACTTTACCATTCAGCCAGAAAGTGTTTTATGGAGATCGGGTGTGAAGAATTTCAACTTTGAAAGTTGTTCCTTTTGAAAATTGCCATTTTGGTATTTATGGATGGAACGTGGCAGGCCACTCATTCCAGCCTGTAAGATATATTAAGAAAAATTTAGTGAAATCTTAGAAACCTCAAGCTGGGTATGCCTTTGGGGTCATTATTTCAGTCATCTCATTTTACAAATGAGGTAACTGAGACCTGATGTAGGAGATGGAAAATTCAATGGATAGCACACCAGATCCATCATTAGGGAAGAACTAGGTCCGACTCTTGCCTCTAACACTAACTTGATAATTCTAGCAAGTCCCAACGCATCTCTGGGCCTTGAATGATGAAGTAGACCAAGAGGCAGCACACTTGAGATACAGAATAAGACTGAATGTAGGTGTTCAAATATGGCCGATGGGTTGGATGTTTTGAGTGGGGAATAATAATACTTATAGGACCTACCTCCTAGAAGTCATTGTGAAAATCATATCGGAGACATAAGACTCTGTGTAAGCCATGTAAAGATGTGGAAAGATCTGTGTAACTCCACATAAATGTCAGTAATTGTTATGGGAGGTCTTTGACTCTAGTACCCTCCCTCTGCCCATAAGGAGACTGAGACCCATGGAGCTTAAGGGAGATTGTTCTACAGATTGGATAAGTAGGCATTGCTCATTCCAAAAAGGGAACCTGAAAAGTAGTCAGTGTTTAGACAACACGTTGTATCATCTCACTTCAGTCTCAATATTCCCCGTGAGGTATGTACTCCAAATATTGTTACTGCCATTTTGCAAAGGAGAAAACTGAGGTTCAGATAGCTTCAATGACTTGTACCTGGTCATGCAACTAGGTAGGACTTGGACTCTGGTGTACCTGATGAAAGGTCCACTACTTCTCTTCCCCTCACCCCCCTTAAAAAAAAAGAAAATTTGTAGAAGTGTTTGTTAACTTTGCAAACTGCCAGGGGGACATTAGCATGAAAGTGCTCACCACTTCTCACCACTTGTTTTCCTCTACAATTGTGAGCCTTGACCAAGAGAACTTCATCCGATGTGATAGGCCTGCACAAGATAAAATTCTCCCCAAATTAGGTTTCAAAATAACACAGTGATCCAGAAACAATATCTAAGGGTGGTTTTAGTGCTGGAAGAGCCATACACAGTGTTTCTATATTTAAAATCATCATTCCTTGAATTACTTCCCAGGCATTTGTATTTTCTCAGCTTTTTGTTCCTCACTTCCAACATTACTTTCTCCATGGAGTTGAACCTGAGAATCTGTCCCAACCTGTCTTTGGCCTTTGGATAGCTTGAGGAGCCTCAGGATCCTGTTATGGTATTTCATGTGTGTGTTTGGAGAAGTGAACAATATCTTGGTCTGAATAATTCTCCCAGTCTTTATCAGGACGAGCTATTTCTGATACTTGCTGTGACCCAAGCTCCCCATTGTGTCAGAATACCTCACTAGAATCTGTGTTGCCAGCGGCATTCTATGGAAATGCAGCCTGGGGGGCCACTGATAACACTATAACCCCCCCCCCCAAACACACACACCTTTGCATTTTTGAATTAGTGGCTGCCTGGAGCTACTCTTGAAACCCTATCCTGTGACTTGGAGCAGTTTACTGGGTCAAGCAGGGATTGTGCTAGTGAGTTGGCCATTGTCTGGGACTCAGTAATGTAATTGATTTCAGAACTTTGATCTACTCGGTGACTATACATAACTTCATAAGACTAGTGATGAAAAAGTCGGAGAGGCAATACACTCAGGGTGCAGAATAAGACTGAATACACATGGCCGGTGTCTTGGATTTATTTGTTTGTTTGTTTGTTTGTTTATTGCTTGACTGCATTTATTTGTTTAAAGGAAGGCTTATATGTAGGGTGGGGATTAGCTGGTAGATAGCAATAGAAATGCCCTTCTCCCCCCCCCCAGAAAAAGGTGGGGGGTGAGAACATTGGTAAAACATTTAAAATAGATAGAAGAAAATAAAAAATAAGTTCAGAAGGGGTGCAAGTGGAGCAATTTGTTCTTGCCTTGTTAAGTTTATGTGTTTTTTTCAACACACGTGGTATGCGACAAGAATTCATCATTTCTTATCCAATCCTCCTTTGTTCAACCCTTTCTGTGTTGAAATGTTTCTGTGTGTTGTTTGTTGCATTCAAAATGTAATAAAAAAAATTGTGTGAGATTCATGAAGGGATATTTTCTTGGAGTTTTGTCTTACACCGACAGGAAGAACCACTCTAGCTTAGTGGTCATAGACGAGGTCAGACTGGAAGAAGGTTTGGAAGTTCAGGCAAGCTTTCAGTGGAGGCAGAGATGGGAGGGCAGGAGGTTTCAGGTTGAAAGAGGGGATCTGAGAAAAGCTACATAGAGGGAAAGATCAAGGAGCAGAAAAGTTAAAAGGAGAATCGATTTGTACAAGGTTCATAAAACAAGAGTGAAGTAGAATTAATGGTCTTTTAATCAGCCAACCAGTAAGCGTATACTAAGTAACAACTGTGCGCTAGGCCCTGGTCACCCCAACTCTTCCCTTCTCCCCTCAGAGTGGCTAGGCTAGTGTCAAGGGATTCTTAAAATGAAGATAGTTGTGGGACAGTGATACAATTTCCATCAAAGTCTAGATGATTTCATTGGTCTAGTCAGCCCATCAGTCAATAAACCTTTGTGAAGGCCTTGTTATGTGCCTTGCAAACATTGTGCTGAATGCCAGGGATACAAACAAAGGCAAAAGCATGATTCCTGTATTCAAGGAGCTCATGAGCAAATGGGAGAGACAACATGCACGTTCATACAGTGTGAAGGGAAATTGGTTTTAGAGGGAATGGGGAGCAGGGAGACTGGGAAGGGCCTTCTGCAGAAGAGATTTGAATCCCATCTTGAAGGAAGCCAGGGAAAGCAGCGGCCAAAGGGGAAGAGGGAGAGAATCCCAGTCACAGAGGATGGGTAGGGCAAATCCCCAAAGGTGGGAGATTCATTTATTATGTACGACCAATAGCGAGCGTAAGATGATTGGAGATGTAGGATGGAGCCAGGTCATGCAGGGCTTAAGATGACAAATGTGATTTTATGTTTGGTCCTGGAATGAATAGGCAACTTTACTGAGTAGGGTTGACATAGCTCGACCTGTACTTTAGGAAAATCATTTTGGCAGTTGAGTGTGGAGTGGACTAGAGTAGGGGGAGACTTGAGGCACAGAGAATGATTAGAAGACTTTTGGGATAGTCCAGGCAAGAGGTAATAGGGGTCTTCATTAGGTGGTGGCCACGTGAGTGGAGAAGGTGATAACATGTGACAGAAATGAGGAGACTGGGCAAGAGATTAGGTCGGTGCCATTGCTATCTCCATTTTAATCTGGTCCAACTCAATAAGTATTTATTAATCACCTGTTTGGGGAGGGCATGGTGCTAGGGATGGAAAGACACAAGAGCAAAAGGGTTCTGGCCCTCGAGGAGTTGACAATTCTTTAGGCTCTTGGGTCAAGGGCTGCCTCCCAAGGAACACTCATCCTCATCATTTCATTCACTGGAGCCCTTCTTCCACCCTCCAAAAAAAATCATACACACACACACACACACACACACACACACACATCTCATATCTCTATCTATCTATCTTATATATGTGTACATGTATATACATATATATGTATATATGTATATATAGTGCATGTGTGTATGTGCGCATGTGCACGGGCGCAGGCACGCACGTACAGGCACACCTTGTTGTATTGCACTTTGCTTTATCGCACCTCACAAATATTGTGCCTTTTTTTAAAAGCAAATTTAAGGTGAGGCGCCTCACAACAGGTGCTGATCTGCTTTGGAAAGGGCCATTTCCTCCCTGGGAGAACCAAACCAAAAAAAACAAAGAAAGCAAAGGCAATTTGAAATATTTTGTTTCGACTAGTTGAAACTGTTATTGACCCCTTATAAGTTCCTTGATGTTTGTGTTTCCAGCACTCTGACAGAGCAAGTGCTTAATAAATGCTTATTGAATGAATGAACTTTGGATCTCAACATGTTATTAAGCCTCTTAGGACGTTGGTTTAGGGCTTCTTGAGGCACAGAGAGCTTAAGTCACTTGCCTGGTGTCTACAGCTAGTAAGCGTGTGAGAGAGGAGTTAAACCCAGGTCTGCCTGACCCCAAGTTTCCTATGCCTTTCATATGACATGAAAAATAAATCTGAAAATGCATGCAGAAAAAGGAAGTACATGGTACCTCCTCAGACTGCAGTTGTGGGCTATGTTTACAAGACAGATTTTTTTATTGTGATGGGTTGGTCATTTCCCATCCACAATGGCTCAGCTCCTCCATGGGCAGTCAAAGGCAGGCCTGTTTTCATTCCTTGTCTGCACACTCAGAGGCTGTGAATCTTCAGGCAGCGCCCACTCCACCCTCCACAAACATTTCATGGAAATCAAAAACATCTGGCACTCAGCCAGGCAGTCAGCCGGCAGCTTCCCCCTCTGGCTTTGATGGTCATCCAGGGAGATGGCCAGGCAGCTGCATTAAAGGAGCCGTGGCTCCAGACCCACACCCGTGACCAGAGCAGAGCTCCACCTTTAAGAAGCTCATCACTTTGAAGAGGGGTTTTGTTTTTATTCTTTTCCAGAAAGAGTTCCATAAAGGCTATAGCTCCCTGACACTCATCAACATGGTAGAGTCCATTAATTCAGTGGAATGACTTGTCAGCTTAGTGGGGACTCATCAGAGCATAGGCTTAGCTCTTGCTAAGCAGCTTTGGAGTTCCAGGGCTGGAAGGGCCTCAAGAGACCAACCTGAGAGTCACAGGATGGGGTCTCCAGGGAGGCTCCCCTGACCTACATTTTCAAAGTTCTGCTAATTCAACAGGGGATTTCTGCAGTGTTATCAGGGCCTTTTGAGGCTCCCTAAATACCACATTTCCATAGAATACTCTGCTTCAGGGAGGTCTCTGATGTATTCTCTGTGGAGAGTTCAGGTCACACACACAGTAGGAAATACTAAAAAAAAAAAAGAATCCTTGCTCTGGTAAAGGTTTGGAGGTTTTTTTCAAACCAAGACAGTGTTAACACCTTTTCCTCAAGCTTTGCAATCTGCATTTGCAACCAGCAGAGACCTAGGTTAGAAGGGGTATAGCGCATTAAGAGCTCCAAATTACAGAATCTCAGTGTTCTAAGAGACCTCAGGGGCTAACTAATCCAAGGAATCTCAGCAGCTTCCTAATGGAACCCACCTTCACATGAGAATCATTGCTCAGCCCTTTCCATAGGTCTAGGCATGCAGGGCTGCAGTGTAGGAAAGCTCATTCTTTCCTAAGGCATACCATTTCACTCTCAGACAGGCCTAACTGATGGGGCATTTTTAAAATTAATTAATTAATGTTTAGTTTTCAACATTCACTTCCAGAAGATTCTGAGTTCTAATTTTTCTCCCAGTCCCCAAGATGGCGTGCAATCTGATATAGGCTATACATATACATTTGTATTAAACATATTTTCACATTAGTCATATTGTAAAGAAGAATCAGAACTAATGAGAGAAACCGTGAAAAAACACAACAAAAAGAGAGCAGATAGTATGCTTCAGTCTGCATTCAGACTCCATAGTTCTTTCTCTGGATGTGGATAGCATTTTCCATCATGAGTCTTTTGGAATTGTCTTAGATCATAGTATTGCTCAGAAAAGCTAAGTCTAACAAAGTCAGTCAACGCACACTATTGCTGTCACTATGTACAATGTTCTCTTGGTTCTGCTCACTTCACTCAGCATCAGTTGGTATAAGTCTTTCCAGGTTTTCTGAATCTGCCTGTTCATCATTTCTTATGGAACAATAGTATTCCATCACATTCATATACCACAATTGTATACATACACATACCACATTGTTCAGCTCTTACCAATTTATGGGCATCCCTGATGGAGGATTCTTTCTGCCATCAAGCCAAAGTCTGACTCCTTGCAAGCCCTCTCATTGCTCCTAGACAGACTGTCCCAATAACTTCCCCATGACAGTCTTTCAGATTCTTTTTTTTTTTTCACCCAAAGACAAGGTTTATTAGAACATCTGTCATATTGGGCAGACTCTTAAGGAGTCTGAACGTTAGTGAGCTATTGGCTAGATTTTAAGAATCTGAGCACCTTAATGGATATAAGATGGACCATATATGCAGAAAGATTGTAGGAGGGATCTGGAAGTGGCCAAGTAGTCTGCCTGGACTGTGAGGTAATAGACCACCAGAGACCTGGACCACTGGCCAAGGGAGAATGGAGCCTAGCTAGAATTATGGGCAGGAAATGGCCAGGGGCCATAGAGAGGTAAGACAATGGAGGGATAGGCTACCTTCAGGGTAACAGAATCGGGAAATTGGGCATAGCCACAATGAAAGGCCAGTTGATGGATTATAGCCTCAGGCATCTAGATCCCATCCTCATCATTCCTCCCACAAAAAAAAATGGGACCCAAATTCTTTTGGGGTAAGGGGCAAAGGTCTTGGCTTCTAAAACTGCTTCCTGCTTGCAAGGGGCATAGGGCTGTCCCTGCCTCAAGGGGGTCCTAAACAGGAGGTGGAATGGAACTGAGCACAGGCTGCATCCGGGGAATGATGGAGGGACATTGGCTGGTACCCATTGTTTGCTACCAACTGTAGGTGAATGACCTGTATTCTGGAAGACACATATCTGACAGAAAAGACTGCAGGGCCCAGATATGACAAGATAAAACACCCTTAGCTCTGTTTGGATTCAGTAATTCCGTTTTCCAACCATGCAGTATCAAGTCCACCTCATAGCCAGACACAGGAATAGCCAGGTAGGTAACATTCCTTCTCAAAGGAACATAATGGGGAAACTGAGCAGAAGGAGCCCATCTTAGACGGAGACTAAAATCGTCCTCTCAGCTTTACCCAACGCGGACTTCTCATCAGTATCTCATTCTCTCTGAGTAACTTGTGACATTTCTCTCAGATGTTGGATTATTGATTATTGATGGATTATTATGATGCATCACACAACTCAAAATAAAATCCTATGAGCTTTTACTTCACACAGCAAGTTTCACTGATCATAGCTTAGGTAAAACTTTTCCAGGATTTACATCTCAAACTTAAATTTGTCCTGGTGTAAAAAGACAATCATTAGAGATTATTTCTATATACTTGCAAGTTCTCAGCAAGACAAAACCCAAACAAGCTTTTTGGCAGGTTCACACCTTAAGACAATAACCAACAATACTCAAATTATTTTAGAGGTAACCAAGTTATGAAAAGTTGCTTGACACAACTGATACAAAAAGTTCACCAATTTTAAATTTGAAACAAACTCATTACCAATCAGGGTACTTCAGTTTCCTGAAATGCATTTCCTAATTACTTTACACAGAGAATCAACATCTCATGATTAGCAATTAAAACTACAACTTTAAAGGAGCATGCTTACCCAAGTTCAGAGGCCAGCTTCTTTATCTTGAGCAGGATGTGCTGAACCTGGGTGATGCTTCCAGGCAAAGGTTGCCGTAGGGCCCAAAGCCATTGCCAGTGGGGCCCATGCTGTATCTGCTGCCCCTCTCTGCGCCTTCCTTTCCCCAGGTAGGGAAAGGCAAAATCAAAGGTGAGGGGGAAAGGGTGAAACTCTCTTCTCCTATGACAGGGGTTAACAGATACCCTCTTGACTCAAGGGAAGGGAGTGACCAGGTTGTACAGAGTTTTGAAATACTCCTTAATGATCAATCACAAAACCTCCAGAATCTGCTAAGATGTTTTTAGATGTTCTAACTTTTCCCTGTAACCTCCATGAAGGAGGATTCAGGGGTGTAGACGGAAGGGAGTAAGTAAGCCTCAGGGAATCAAAAACCAACTGCAGTTTTCCCAATTCCCTAGTGCTGAGAGAATTGGCAGAATTGGGCATAGGCTTCTGGAGAGGGCATTAGTCCTTGTCCTTTGTGCTGCAGAAGGTGTACCCAGGTCCATGGCCTCGAACTGAACCAATGGACCGAGAGCCTGAGAACAGCAGGCTGAGTGCCAGACAGCCTCATAACTGCCTGCCTGAAAAGCACCTCCAAGCCTTGGTGCTTGGAGAGCACCCTAACTGAAGAGCAAGAAAGGGAGAGGGGGGAGGCTTACATACCTTCCAGTCTTGGCTGGAGAAGAACTTGGGGTTAGGCAGCTTCCTTGTATGGGCCACCAAAATGTTGAGGTTTAGGTGTTTAGGGGTGCTGGGACCCCAAACATGCAGATCCTGCCCCAAAGAATTAGACCCAACCTTCTTTCAGCCAAAGATGAGGTTTATTAAGAATCAGCCATATTAGCCAAACTCCTAAGGAATCTGAGCATCTGTGTGCTATTGGATAGATTATAAGAATCTGAGCCTTTGGCAAGATTTTAAGAATCTCAGCCAGTCTTTAGATTCTTGAGGAAAGTAATCATGACCACCAGTCATCTTTTCTCAAGGCTCAACACCTCTCTTTCTTCTAACTTTTCCTCATTGGCATGAACACAAGGCCCTTCACCATCCCACTAGCTCTTCATTTAACACTTCAGCTTACCAGTGTCCTTACCAAACCATGGGGTCTAGAATGAAGCATAGTGTTTCAGTTGTGGTCTGATCAGAGACAGAAGACCTAGGTTTGAATTGTGGCTCTGCCACTCTCTGCCTATAGGACCTTGGACATATTATTCTTCCCCCTTTGGGTATCAGTTTCATCACTTCTAAAATAAGGAGGTTGGGCTTGATTAGGGGTTATCCACCTTTGTTTTGTATCATGGACCCCTTTGTCAGTCTAGCAAAGACTGTGGACCCCTTCTCAGAATGATGTTTTTAAATGTGTAGAATAAGATGTGTCTGATTACAGAGGGAACCAATTGTATTGAAATACTATCAAAATATTTAAAAAGATATTTTCACGAATCCCAAGTTAAGAGCCTCTGGACTATATTATCTTTGTAGTACCTTATTATTTTAAGGGGTGGGGATGTCAGCCAAAATCCTTGGCCTCAAACCAGTCTCAAGAGGTGATAAAGTTGAAGTTCAATGCCCCTTATTTAGATATCCACCATGTGTCTCTTCAACTGAAGTCACCGTTCCTTTACCTCACATTGTCATTGGGCACCTCTCAAAGGGTCCTCTGACCTGGCTTTGACTTCCTCAGCTGCCTGAGAGTTTCTCAGTGCCCTCCTTGGACTTTTCTCTCACCCCCTCAGGCCTAGGCCACCCAAATGTGCCGGCGTGAGGCATGAACCCTTGCTTCACTCTCCAGGGACCTCTTTTCTGTCCCTGGTAAATCAGGGTGCACTAAGCTGAGGCGGGTTCTGGCTCTGGCCCTGGCTCTGTAACTATCTTTTCCACCTGGGGTAGTTCATCTCCTTCCTCTAGGCTACACTTTCCTTATCTGCCCCCCGAGGAAATTGTACTAGACAATGCCTATGTACCCTCCCCACTGGAACCTTCTAGGAATCTGTGCATTGTAACAGTGGTCTTATGGAGACAATCCTCTTACGTTTGCTGTAGAGTCCAAAGGAGTGGCTTGAGTGGCGGAAATCTCAGACCAGGTTAGCAGGAAGGGCAGTGTCACGTGGAGTCACTGAGGGCGATATTCTGGTGCAGGAGCCCTTGAGATAGGCATCTCTTGAATCACACTGTGTACCTGCCTCCTCAAAAGACTGTTTTGACCTTGAAACTTCCAACAGATATCACTGACTGAAGATTATTTTCTTGGATGTCTGAGAAAGTCTGGTGAGACTTATGGACCTCTTTTCAGAATAATGCTTTCATAACCTAGGATACTAGAGACAAGATGGCTCAGTGAATAGAGTGCTATGCCTGGTGTCAGCAAGACCTGAGTTCGAATTTGTCCTCAGATACTTACGATTAACTATGTGACTTTGGGTAAGTCACTTAACTTCTAGCTGTTAAATGGATATGATTGCAGCATCTGCTTCATAGATCAGATTAGATAATTACTTGTAAAGCACTGTGCAAACTGAAAGCACTACGTAAATGTGAGGTATTACATAAACATTAATTTTTGCTGTTGTTCAGTTGTTTTAGTTGTGTCTTTGTGACCCCACTTGGGGTTTTCTTGGCAAAAAAAACTGGAGTGGCTTGTCATTTCCTTCTCCAGCTTATTTTACAGATGAGGAAACTGAGTCAAACATGCTTACATGACTTGCTCACAGTCACACAGCTAGTAAGTGTCTGAGATCAGATTTCAACTCGGGAAGATGAACCTTCCTCACTCCAGGTCTGACATTCTATCCATGGTGCCACCTAACTGCACATGCTGACTGTAGAATTACAAAGAAAATAGGTTCATTAATTTACAGTTATTAGAGCTTTGGGCTAGTGTAGCCATTCTGGGAAAGAAAATTATTTATAACAATCCCCCCAAAACTACTAAACTGTGCATATCCTTTTATCCAGTGATGACTTAGAATTAGCATGAGCCCCAGATGGCATTGCTAGCCCCTAACCTGATCTTCCTTACAAGAGGACCAGATCCTGAGAAATCCTACTCTGAGTCTGGTGACTCTGCACTCCATCGTAGTCTAAAGAAAGTACCATGGAAATACAGCCTTTTTCTGTGGTTCTAAATAAGTGGGCGACTTCCTCTGCCCAGCTCTGTTTATAGCATGGGCCTTGTTCATTTGACCTTGGCATGATGGAGTTAACCATGTCAGAAAGAAACAGATGTGCGGATACTGTATACAATGCCATTCTTTAGGGTTAACCAATTAGAGGGATTAAAATAATATATAATAAGAAGAGAAGCTTTGCATCTGGGATTGGCCTCCCCTCCTGCTGCTTGAAGACTTGGACTCAAACTAGCACAGACAGAAGCTCCTATGACTACTTTTTGTTTGGGTTTTCTCTCTGCTGCTCAGCTCAGGCCAGGCCTCCAGCTTCAGCTGCCTCACTTCTGATGCAAAGACATCATAGCCTCATGAGAAGGAACTGTGGTCATGGTCAGACAGGCCTTCTCTACCCCAATCAGCATCTCTCTGAAACCTTCCTGTTCTACTCCCTCTGTCCTGGAGTTCATATACCTCAGCATCCATGAGCTCTATCATTCTTTCCCTCCAACTGCCAGTCGCCACCAGAGTCTGTCCACTATTTTTGTGATCCTTGCATCTCACTGCTTCAGCGAACATATTTGTGACAGGCTGAAAGCCTTTCCAGTGACAGAATATGGAGTTAGAGCCTGAATCCATCAATGAGGTATTCTTCACTAGTCTGTTGGTAAAAAGTTGAACAGTTACAGCAACACTAACAGAAAGATGATAGATAGAGGAGTGGTAGAGAAAGTATCACTTCACTCAGAATAACACACCATTTGTTCAGTTTATGTCCCAGACAGCAGACCAGACCAGCTGACAATTGGCAGTATTTCATAAGGTACGTGATGTGGAACAATTCTGTGATTTATTGAGCAAATGTGACATTGTGAGGCTCTCACTGAAAATAGCAAATACGTAATGTTCTGCTCCATTAGCATGTAGGGCTGATTTTGTCTTTGTTAATAGGCATGCAATGGAACAGAAAAAGGGCTAGAACTGGCATCAGGAGAGACATAGTTTCAGATTTGCAGATCAATTAAGGAAACTGGGAAACTGGGAAAAAGCTGGAAAAAGGAAATTTGGGAGACATGATGGTTGTTGCCAAGTTTTTGAAATGCCTTCGTGTGGAAGAGGAGGCAGTCTCATTGGCCCCACAGACCATGACCAGGCATGCTGGCAGGAAGGTGTAGAGAGGTAGAATCAGGCTTAAGGTCAGGACCAAAAAAAACCTTCCCTCCAGTTCAAGCTCTCCCCAAGTGGAATGGGATAGGGTGTTTCAGCAGATAATGAGACTTCAATCCAAAATCACAGGCAAGGTGACCTTTGCCAGTTGCACTGTAGGATTTTTTTTTGACCATAGGCTGGACGTGGTAGCTGTGGAGGACCCTGACTGATCGCTCATGAAATCCAGGTTCTGAACTGGCTAGTTGGGTGACCCTAGGCAAGTGAGTAAGTCTCAGTTACCTCATCAGTAAAGTGGGGATGGAAATACTTATACTCCCTGATTTATAGGTTTATCGGGGAGTGAAAAAAAAATTTAAAAACTGCTCTCTGTAGCATAGAAAGAACCCAGGGTCTGGAGTTAGAAGACTGAGTTTTGAATCCTGCCTCTTCATTTACTTCGTGTGAAACCTTGAGCAAGTCCCTACCCCCACCTCATTTTTTTCACCTATGAAAGGAGGATTATGTTTCTAAATCCCCAAATCGTATGCAATACAGGCTGTCATTACTGTCATTTGGCACTCCATAGCCCAAAGACCAAGTCCTACAGTGACTTCCAGGGCCCCATTCTTAGCATCCTGCCAGTGTCTGAACAAGATTCCAGCTGGTCTTCCAGGGCTTTCAATAGGATCTATTTTCCCCAAAACTTGAAAGCATATTTGTGTATGGAAAACAGAAAAAGTTATTATCCCTAAAGGTAAACTCTGGAAAACAAAACGTCTATTTTAACTTTAACCCCAGAAAAAAAGGAAAGGTTTCTTTTTTTCTTTTTTCTTTTTTTAAGCCCAGTTCCCTTTAATGGGAATCTTGGAGTTTGAGAATGTTTTCATAATAATAGCAATATTTACTGTTGTTCCATAGGCATTGAAATCACCTTGCTTTATGTTTATAGTCCTTTGAATTCCGACCCAGCCATCCAGCCCTCTAAGTATGTGAATGCCATCCACCTTCTGTTGCCAAGAGAAGTAAAGAAGATCTGAGTAGTGAGTAGGAACGTGTTTAGAATCACCTGAGATTTGGAGATGTGTTGTGAATGGAAGCCACGGATTGGCTGTTGAGAAATAAGTGATGTTGGGGAAATGGATGTAACAAGTGAAGACAATTCTTTTTAGGAACTTACCATTAAAAGAGAGCAAAGATTTAGATAATGACAAATTCAGGATCTGGCCTTTTTGTTTTGTTTTGTTTTTTTTTAACAGGGGACATCTGAGCATCTGTATAGCTAGAGGGGAAGAAGGCAGTAGAGAGGGAGAGATTCAAAATGGAGGAACTAGAGGGAAAGACCAACGAGGCAAGATTCTAAAGGAGAACGGAGAGGATGGAGTCAGTAGCACAAGAGGAAGAGGAAGCTTTGTCAAGGAAAGATACTTGAGGAAGGAAATGATAATGAGAGCTCATGTTCATACAGCACTTTATAGGGCACTCTGTAGACTTCCCTTCATTTGATAATCGCAACAGTCCTGTAGGGAAGTGCTGTTATTATCTCTGCTTGGCATGGGAGGAAGCGATGAGAGAGAGCGAGGGAGATGTGTGCCTGGGGGTCTGTGACTGAGGGCATGGGGGGAGGAGGGCAGGAGCCCTGCGCTGCCTGACCTGACAACCGACTTTCTAGCCACTGCTCCACATGGCCGTTGCTCTTGTTGTTGTGACTGTTGTTGTCACTACTATTATTACTCTTACTATTGTTATTATGAAGATCATTAATGTGCTCACCATGATTGTTACTGCTGCTATGACTATTATTTTGTTATTGTTATTATTATTACTGTTGTCATTATCATTGAACTATTAATTACTATATTACTATTATATTATTCTATTACTTCCACTATTACGATCATTATTACTACTACACTGTTATTGCTGCTCGTATTACTATTGTTAGCAGCAGCTCTTTCTTTTCATCCTTCAGATGAACGCCAGGTTAAACAAACCTTCGAATGAGTCACCCCACCGCCATCCATTTTATGCATTTCTTCTTTGTGGACCATTGCACAGTTGGATAAAATGCCTTCTTTGTAACTGAATAAAAGAATGGGGATCCAAGCTCATCTTCTCTACACTCAGCAAAGGCATCCTCAGGGTCACTCTGGTGACTGACAGAATGATGAGGATAGGGATGAGGGTGATGACCTTATCACCATTTCTTAAGGAATCTTACTTCACTGGGTCAGTCAATCCCTTCCTTAGTGCTCCCTGACAACAAAGAATCCTGTATTTGACACATAGGTTCAAATCTCAGATCTAGCATCTTGTCCTTAGGCAAATCACTTTCCTTTCTCAACCTCAGTTTCATTCTTTGTAAAATGAGGTGGTCGGAGAAGATCAACTCAAAGGTTCCTTCCAGGCCCACACCCTAAAATCCTATGAGAGTTTGATATCCTAAACTTGCTTTGTTTCTCAAATTCTATTCCTTGTCCTGCTTACTAAAATACATGAGACCATGAGTTCTACTTTTTTTCATGGTACCATGAGACACAGAAGATGTTTAATGAATGTCTGTTGCTAAAGGAAGTTTATTTTTGCCCAAGGCTTGTGGCCTCTAAGAAGAGTCTGATTTAATTTCCTCAAGCTTTGGCATTGTTTGATACACTTATTTAACTAGGATGTGTAGGGCTGTTTTTTTCTAGAGTTTGGCGCAAGTTGGAGGAAGTGAATAAGGAAATGTTAGAAATTGGCCTAAGGACTTAGTAAAACTTTAACGTTTCCTTTGACCTCAGAAACTTTACTGAAGTCTCATTTTAATGCCTAGAAACTGGCCTCACACCCAGTATTGGCATCCGGATGGCAGTTCAGGATGTGTTAAATCTTGGATTTCATATGATTTTATCCCCAATTCCTTCCTCAAACTTTAAAGAAAAAAATTTGGATATAAAAAGCACTTTTCTGTTACTTTCTATTTCCTTCTACTGGTTTTCCAAGTTGGAAAAACACTGGATTGCATTACTTTACATCTATGTTACCTTTCTTTCTTTTCTTTCTTTCTTTTCTTTTCTTTCTTTCTTTCTTTCTTTCTTTCTTTCTTTCTTTCTTTCTCTCTCTTTCTGTCTTCCTCCCTCCCTCCCTTCTTCTTCCTTCCTTTCTCAAACTTCTTTCCTTTCTTCCTTCCTATATTTTTTCATCATACAAATCAGTCAGACATGAAACTCTATTCCTATTCTCGTTCATTGATGTCTGGTGTTGTGTACGGTTTCTCAAAACATGTCCTTGGAATGGTAGGGTACAGTCTCAGAACTGGTGCTATATTAGAGAGGCATTCTCATAACTCAGTTAACCTGCCTTTATCAAAAGACTGAGCCCTTAATCAGTCAGGCAGTCAGTAAACAAGCATCCACTAAATGTTTACTACATGCTAGACACAGTACTAAGCTCTGGGAATGCAAACATATTTCAGAAAGGGACTGTCCCTGACCTTTAGGAGCCTACATGCTAATAGGGGAAGAAAACACTTAACAGAAAGCTGAAAAGGTGAAAGGAAACAAAGATCCTAGGAATGGAGGATAATGGTAGAGAAAGTTCATTTAGCAGCCTGGAAAGAACGAGATTTGACTAGCTCAGGCACCCTCTTTAAATATAGGATCTGGGAGGAGCCATCCAATCAGAGGAAGAGCCTACAGGATTAGAGAGTCTTCAGTGGTGTGAATTCCAGGACTGGAATGAACTTCTAGGATGAAGGGACTTGGAGGGAGGAAGTCTGTAGAGTGTTTTAGAGAGGAATAAGTACAGTTAGTATTATCAAAATGCTAACACAGATACCTATATTTACTTCTGGCTGCTTCCCTCCTTTGTAGCAAGAGGGAGCACAGGGCACAGACACATCTGAATCAGGAATATCTCTCCTCCAGAAACCCACATGCTTCCACAGCATTCCTTCATCTCATTCCTTGAGTCTCACTTTAATTCTCTGAACAATATACACCTTCTTTTGACACAACAGGTGTCCAGCGCAAAGGAATCTACCTTTTCTGGTAGCAGTCCTTCTTCCTTCTTATGTATCCTGGCCTGGTAATGTTCTTGCCAAGCTAGATGTCCCCTCTTAGTTTAGTTCTTACCATGGGTTGTCAGGTTGCCCGCTGGAACAGATGCAAAGCAAGTGATAATGAATCTTCCTTAATGTAAGTTCCACTGATAAAATCTTAATCTGTCTCTGATTTTGAACCATCTGACATGGCCAACATCTTTGGCATCAAGAATTTGCCTTTCTGGGTCTGCAGTGGCTATGGTTGCTGAAGAAGTGTAGGTGTTAGCACCTGCAGCAGCAGTCTAGGATAGAAGTTGGGATGATGGCTTTGGGCTGGGCTGGAAGCAGGGCTTCCAATCTGGATAGCACCACTAATCCTACAGCTCTTGCTCTAGTAACACTTGCAGTCTTGGAAGGGAATCTGTTCCCAGAATAATATTCATAATAGCCTAATCTTATAAACCACTTCTGATGAACTTCATTAAGAATGTTATAAGGAAGTAGGACATCTCATTGTCTATAACACCTCACTGTAAATTTTAAGTTTAATTTTCCTATTAATATCTAAACACAGCTTGAACATTCATCCCCCCCTTTCCATTCTTAGAGATGTTTTGCATGAAAGATAGCATGATTTTCATTCATCTGACAAACATTTATTAAAACTTCTACTATTGTCCTTGAACAACAAATCCCTGACCCATTGCCTCCTACCCACATTTTCATTTTGGTAGAATCTACCCAAGCTTCCACCCCCAAAAACCCAGGGCCACCTTTGTGCCATAAAGAGGTCTTGAGAAAGAACTTCTATAGAAATCTGTCCTATAGTAGCTTTCTTTATTAACTGTCTGCTAGAAATTTCTGACTGCATTATGCATATAATGGATAAAGTTTAACTTTGGTCACATTTTAAATATTTGAATTTCACTTAAAAATCACAATTCATTTCTCCTTATAATCCCTATGTACATTTTTCTTCATGCGTTGGTCTTTAGTAGCTCAATTTAAGCAGCTGAAATAGCAAATAAGAAGAAGGAAGGATACTATTGTAGATAAAAGGCTAACTTTATAGGTAGGAAGAACTGGATTCAAACTCTGCCTCGCAGACTCACTTGCTTAATGTCTATGGAAAAGCCACCTAAGTTGTCAGTGCCCAGGGAACCTTTAGGACCATAAGTTAGACATGGAATGTGTTGGAATTCTTACACCTGAGGAAATTATAGATCCAGGACAAAACAAAATAAAGATGATCGTTCTTTCTCATTTTTCTTGTTTCAAATTATTTTCAGTCTGTTTTCTTTATGTCTAATAGGTTCCATCCCCATCAATAGTAAAACCCATATTAATTAAAAAAAATATTTATCAATACCCCCTCAGATTCCCATCCCTTGTCACCTCAAAAAAAAAAGCCATAAATATTTTTATACATTCATAGGTTTGGTTTTGCTTAGGACACATCTCCCACTTAGTCTCTGCCCCCCCATTTGCCCTCCTTCTCCCGTTTTCCTATCATTTTCTTATTAAGTGAAATAGATTTTGTACCTCTCTGTGTGTGTGTCTTCTTCCTTCTTTTGACCAATATAGATAAGAGTGAGATTTGAGTGTCATCCACCACTTCTCTCCCTTATTTGTATCATCGTCTGTTGTACACCCTGATTATATAAGACAACTTCCCATAAGCTTCTTTTCCCTTCCCCTCCAGTGTATTCCTCTTCCCCTTTCTTTCCATTCTTTCCTTAAGATCATCAAGATATAGTAGAACCACTTCTAGACCTTGTCTTCTTGAACTTTCTCTCTGAACCCTCATGGTGTAAAGGTTCAGAGAGGACACGTGGATTAGCTCTCTAACAATTGAATTTGAGCAGTTTATCTTTGTTTAGTTCTTTATCATTGTTTGTTCATTAAATTTCTCTTAACTCCTATGTTTGGACTTCAGAGATTTTCTCTAGCTCTGGTCTTTTCATCAGGAAGGCTTGGAAGGTTTCTATTTCATTAAACGTTCATTTTTCCTCCTGTAGGATTAGATTCAGTCTTGCTGGGTAAGTTACAGTTGGCTGTAAGCCAATATTCTTTGCTTTCTGGAATATCGTATTCCGAGTTCTCTGCTGTTTTATAGTGGTGGCTGCTAAATTGTCTGTGATTTTGTCTGTGGTTTCTCGGTACTTGAATTCTTTGTTTCTGGTAGATTACATTATTTTTCCTTTGATTTGGAAGCTCTGGATTTTGGTCATGATATTCCTAGTTTTCCTTTTAGGGTTTCTTTCAGGGAGTGACTAGTGAAGTTCCTTTTTCTACTTTTCCCTCTACTTCTGAGAGATCTGGGAGGTTTCGTTTTATGATTTCTTGAAATGGGATGTCTAGGCTCTTCTTTAGGTCATGTTGTTCAAGTAGTCCAATAATTCTCAATTTTTTTTTTCCATGGCATTTTCCCAGTTAGTCATTTTTGCTCAGAGATACTTTAGATTTTTTTCCATTTTTTCAACCTGTGGACATTGTTTGAATTTGAATTTTCAGGTGGTTTGTTGCTTTGGTACATCTTTTGACAAGCTGTTAATTCCTTTTCCAGTTCTTTCTTCCATTACACTTATTTCTTTTCTATTTTTTTTCTTCAAGTATTCTCATTCCATTTATAAAGCAAGTAGATATTTTAAAACTCTTACTTCATCATTTCCATGAATTCTAGTTGAGTTTGTACCCAAACTGTGTTATTCTCAGAGGCTGTGTTGTAGACATTTTACAATCATTCTCTTCTGCATTTGTGTCTTGAGTGTCCCTGCCACCATGATAGCTCATTATTGTGGCTTTGCCTTTTGGTTTGCCCACCCTTCCAGCTTATTTTCTGACTTTGTACTTAATGTTAGGGCTGGGCTCCATGGCACTTCTGTAGGGGAGGTGGTCTAGGCTGGTTTTATTGCTACATTGTACGGGGCATCGAGTGTTGCATTATTCCAAGATCTCAGAGACAGGATGGGGACATGCAAGCTTCCAGTACTGCAAGACTCCACCCCTATCAGCAAGCTGGAAAGCTCTATTGATCCAAGGTATCAGAATGCTAGGCTCTTCCTTGGTCTAGGTTTTCTGTCGTGGTTATTATCTGCAGGTTAGGCTAAATGCTAGAACTAGGAATCTGCTCTGAGTTTGGAGTCTGAGCCATGCTACTGCTGCTGCTGGCAGCTTCTTAACTACATCTTTTCTCAGTATACTGCCCAGAGCCTCCCTGCCTACAAAAGACACGATGCCCCAGTCTCCTCACTCAATATTGGCTGCCAGTTGGCACCTGTCCCTGTGATAGTGCCCTAGTATGAGTCTTGGGGTGCCTTGGTATGGGTCTGGGGCCTCCTTCTGTGCTGGTGTACAGCCTTTCTCTGGGTGGGTACTGGAATGCCCATATTTATTAATTTATATGGCTTATGGTCTGCTTTGAGTTTTTCCTAATCACACGCTCTTTCCTGTTTTAGTTTACTTTTAAAAACCACGTCTCTGTTTCCTACCATCAATCATTAATTTAGCCTTGATTTGTTAATACCTCTGTCTGGGGCCTGATGTTAGCGACATGATTGTACCATGGGCCAATGTCTCATGTCATTAGCTGGAGTTTCTGCATTGGAGGCCCACAGTGATCCAGATGAGGAATTGTTTTCTATGAGCTGTCATGTTGAGAAAGGTCATTATCCCAAGAAACAACAACAACAACAAACCCTAGCCCCGACCTAATTTATAGTCAGGCATGTTCCTTAATTCCGGCGTCAGGGCCCTGAGCAGTTACCAATTGATTTCTATCGGTGTTGTGTGAGATGATAAATGTTAATCAAAGCACTTCAGTCTCAGTTGGCCTGCCTTTCCTTTTTCATAATGGATCTCTCCCATTCATGCTTTCCCTTGTCTACCCTTTTATGACTGTGATGGGCTTTGATTTACTTCATACAGGCTATGATTCTCTGGCTTCAATTATTCCGTTTAACTTGAAATAGACATTGCTACAAGACTTACTGATACAGAGAACATCTGGTGTAGATTAATTACATCGGGAGGTGGCATGTGTGCAGGAATGGAGAAACTCTGAGCATGTCTGGGGCTCCCTTGGCTGTTGGTAGACGTTCTCGTTCTCGTCTCTCTCTCTCTCTCTCTCTCTCTCTCTCTCTCTCTCTCTCTCTCTCTGTCACTCTCTGTCTCTGTCTCTGTCTGTCTCCCTCTCCCTCTCTCTCTGACTTTGTCTGTCTGTCTGTCTGTTGTCCTATCTCCTCAAATAATATCAAAACAGAACCAAAGATCTTAAATAGACCTGGCATCTTTTTGATTTTTGTTGACTGAAAGCTGCAGTTTGGGGAGCCCTGAACAAAACCTTCAGGCAAGTTGATAACGTCTTGGGTGATGACTTTGGCATAACAGGAAATGCATGTAGTGCAAGGAAACACATTCTCCTCTATGGTGTGTGCAGAGACTTTAATAAAGGATGTCATAAGGAAGTGTGGATAAAGTACTCATTAGCTCTCCTGGAAAACAACAACTTCTTCCCACCTCCTGAAAGGAAGTATATGTACTCTTTGTCAGTCTTTATAAATTCCAGCCACTAATTTTAATTTCTCTAGGAGGTGGGCATATGTAATTGATCATGATGACTCACATTTATATAATATTATAAGAGCTGAAAAATACTTTACATACTTTATGTAAATGATTGTTGTCCTTCATATTCAGAGAGGACCAAAATGACATCACTACGTCCAGGTTAAGGTAGAGAGTGTTCGACTGTAGAGGATCATATCAGAATGGCCTCGGAATACTCTAGCACAGGTCCGGTACAAACAACCCAGATGGGCAAATTCCCAGAAGTCGGCTATGGAATGTTGTCTTTGGGGAGAAGTGTGACGGAAATGGAGAGGTCCTGAAGAGGAGTATGTAATGAGGCGTGAGTTGGGAGTTAGACTGTGTAGGGATTTAAATGCCAGGGTGAAAATACATATTGTATTCTGGAAGTGGTGGCAAATTATAGAAAATGTGTGCTTTGCTTAATTTTCATAATTTTGTATCTTAGAGTTCATAACTCTCCCAATAAGGCATTAGTGTATCTTTCTACAATCTCATGAAGAATGACTATTCCCATCTTAGTTATCTTTGACAATTTGCAGTGTGTAAGGCGAAACCTCAAGGTTACTTTGATTTGTATTTCTTTTCTAATATAGAAGTAATAGTTTGCAGTTTTCTTATGAGAAATATTTGTTGATATCCTTTGAAAACCATTGAGCTTTTTGGGTTTATATATTTCTGTTAGTTTTCGTTTCTTTTTTTTTTTTTTTAATATTTTGGATCTCAAGCCCTTAGAAATATATCAAACATTCCCTCTACCCCCAGTAGATTTATAGCCTTCTTATCATAATTACATTCATTTTGAGTATTCAAAAGCAATTCAGCTGGTAATTGGATTTTTTCATATCTTTTACAATTGTCTCTTTTCCTTGATCGATTAAGAACTTACCCCTGGGCCTTGGCTGTGGATATTACTTCATCTGCTTCTTTTCTAATGTTTTAACGCTATTATCTTTAATATTAAAGATACATTCATGTGTATAGATATAAAGAGAGAGAGAAAGAGAGAGAGAGAGAGAGAGAGAGAGAGAGAGAGAGAGAGAGAGAGAGAGAGAGAGAGAGAATTTATTGTGGTCTGTTGTGCAAGGTGGTTGTTGAGATCTAATTTCTGCCGGACTAATTTCCTGGCTTCTCAACAATTCTCGTCAAAGAGAGAGTTCTTACCTAAGTAATTTATATTTTCAGGTTTATTGCACGCTGGATTATTATTTCTTATTCTTCATTCTCTAGGATGTTCCATTAGAATTTTTTTTCTATTTTTAATCAGTACATAGTTTTAATGATTACTGCTTTATAATATAATTTGAAGTGCTAAGCCTTCTTCATTTCTGATTTCTTTTTCATTATTTCCGTGGTTATTCTAGATCTTTTGTCCTTCCAAATGAATTTTACAAACTTATTTAGGAATGCCCAATGGTAGTTGTGTGGAGGCTGAAGTGGAGAGAGGAGAGACTGGAAGGAGGGAGGCTAATTGGAGACTACTGTAGTAGGAGAGCATTGAACTATCTTTTAAAATTTTTTATTTTATTTTATTTTTATTTTTGGTTCCAAATTCCCTCCATACCCTCCCCCACCCAGTGAGAAGGCAAGACATATGATGCCTATTATACACATGATGTCACACAAAACATTTTCACATTAGCCATGTTAAAAGAAAAAATGCAAGAAAAATAAAGTTAAAGACGTAGGCCTTCAGTCAACACTCAGAGTTGATCAGTTCTCTCTCTGTCTCTCGAGGTGTACAGCATTTTCATCATGACTCCTTTAGAACTGTGGATTACTGTCTTAATCCTTGATCAAAATAGCTAAGTCTTTCACACTGGTTCATCGTACAATATTGCTATTAGTATGTACAACGCTTTCCTGGTTCTGCCCATTTCACGTTGTATCAGTTCATCTAAGTCTCCCCAGGTTTTTCTGAAACCATTCTTCTCATTTCTTTTAGCGCAGTATTATCCCATCACAAGCATATACTACAACGTGTTCAGCCATTCCCCAGTTGATGGGCATCCCCTCAGTTTCCAATTCTTTGTCATCACAAAAATCACTAAGCCCTGAACTATCCAATAATCAATTGATCAATACACAAGTATTTGTTAAACACTTACTATGTGCTAGGCATTGACAACATGGTTATAAAAAAACAAAACAAAACAATTACTACTCAGAGTAAGCTTACATTCTAATGGGGAAGAAAACAAGTACTTATAAAAATACGTATTGCATGAAAATATACACACCTATATCTAAATACAGTACTCCAGAGGTGGTCTGACCAGGGCAGAATACAATGGAATGGTCACCTACTTATCCCGGAAATCCAAATCTCTCTTAATACCAAGTCATACTGACTTTCTTGGCAAGACATGTCAAACTGTTGTCTTATGCTGAGCTTGGAATCTCCGGGACCCCCTAGAGTATTTCTCATGAGCTGCTGCCTAGCCACAGCTCCCTTAACTTGTAAAGTTAATTTGTTTTTGTTTTTGTTTTTTTGAACTTCAATGTATGGCTTTAAACCTTTATCCACAGTAAATCTCCTCTTATTTGAGCCAATGCAATGTTTTCATCTATCAGGAACAGCTAGTTGGAATGCTCCAAGTATAGTTTGTTTACTGCTCCCCAAATTTGACATTCCATCTCCTACTTTGGTGCCTTAACCTATGCCTGGAATACTGTTCCTCGGAGATCCCTCTGTTTTTTATCTGTGTTTTCCAAGTGCCGAGCACAATTCCTAGTCTACCTAGTAGGTGCTTAATAAAGATTGATTTGAAGCGAATGAAAATTAAGTTCAAAGATTCATTTTCTGTCTCCATACTTGTGCAGTGGCAGGCAGTACCAGGGGGAGGGGAAGGTTGTCCCTCCTCCCCTCCCCTCCCCTTCTTCAGTTTCTTCCGGTGCCTCTGGCTGTTAGTCACCCTCAAAATTACCAATTTATGTATACACAAAGCTGACTTAGTCTGATGCAAGTTGCTTGAGGGCAGGAACTACTAGTGCTTTGTTTTTGTGACTCTTGACTTAGTTTACTGTAGGTGCTTAATTAATGCCCATTGGTTAATTGATTGAATTGTTGAATATTATTGCCTCAAGTCTCTGCTTGGAAATGCACAAAGGGAATATTTACTTTTGAACTTCTTTCCCTCCTCGCCCCTGGGTCAGTATTGCTTGTTTATTCCAAATGCCACAGGGAAAAGTGAAGGTGGGTTTGAGAAAGGCTTTTCTTTCAATCTAGGAATCCTCTATTTCCAATGCTTAATGAGAGCTAAGATGCATCATTATGTTGGCATAAACAAAATAGATGTCACCTTCTGAATTCTGCCTGGGATGATAGAAATTTCACCAGAATGGATTCGGGAGAAACTTGGGGAAATATGTCAAGAGTTCAGGGAGGTCTTCCTCCCTGAGGAAGGAATCACCATTCAGGAAAGGAAGACTTCAACCTGCCTGATAAATTCTGTTTAATAAGGTATGGATATATGTTTTTATCTGCAATTTTCATTCAACTTCTTTATCTTTTCTGGTTCATAGAATTTCCAGTGTACTCATACATCACCTTTTCCATTAAGGTTTAGGTTACCATAACACTAAATTATGACATGGAAGTGATCTAGGTTGTTGAAGGCCTTGGAGAGGGGCCTGGAATGGAACATCCAGCTATCGTCCAAGGAATAGCCTAGCTAGGTTCAGAGAGGCCCCATGCCAGACAATGAATGAATTGGGATGACCACTAAAACTCTTGAAGGCTCTTCTTCAGTTGTAGAGAGCTTGAGATCTGTACCGTTTCAGGTAGATGGGACTCAAACCCGTGACATCCCAGATCTTTGGAACATCACTGTGTTAAGCTTTTGCTTATGTTATGGAAAAGCAGACTGGATCTTTTAGATAGTTCGATGAGTGCAAGTGTTGTGGACCAGACATAGGGTGCCTTGTGTTGGTGGACGTTTAAATACTGATTTGAATAAAGACTGAGATGGCAGGCTTGCATTTGCTGATGACAAAAAGCTGGAGGAACTATTAGAACACCAGTTGACAGCTAGTATCCAAACAGATCTTGACAAGGGAGAATATTGGACTGAATCTCTTAAGATGAAACATCACATAAAGTAAAATCTTAAATGTGGGTGCCAAAAATTAACTTCATAAGAACAAGGCAGATGAATCAGAGCTAGGCTGTAGTTCATGGTGAAAACTCAAGGATATAAGTGGACTGAAAACTCAAGAAGATTTGACAGGCTGGCACGAAGAATGTAAAGGCTGCTGCCACCTTAGGGTATATTAATGAATAGTGTCTATGATGAGGGAAGTGACAATGATGCGGTATCGTGCACTGGCCAAACCCCATCAGGAGCGTTGGGTTCAGGCCAGGCTACTGTGTTTTAGGAAGGCTGTGATAAGCTGAAGAACAATGAGAGGAGCACACCCAGGATGGCAAAAGGCCCAGAGATCCTGCTAGACCAGGCGAGGATTGATTGAAGGCTTTGAGTATGTTGGGCCTGGAGAATAGTCAATGAGCAAGTGTTTAACTGTTAAGCAACTGCAGTGTGCTGATGGAGCAGCTAGGTAGCACAGTGGATAGACTGCTGGACTCGGAGTCTGAAAGCCAGGAGTTCAAATCTGACCTCAGGCACTTACCCCTGCATGCATAAAAAACAAACAATAAACACACAAATGTTAAACAAAAACTGGAGAAGGAAACGCAAACCATCCCAGTGTCTTTGCCAAGAAACCTCCATGGTTTGGTTGACCCACTGGTCCATGGAGTCACGAAGAGTCAGACACAACTCAACAGCTGAACTTTGTCTTAAGTATCAGGGTATATAAAAGGGGAAAAAAGCCCCTCCCCTCAAGGAATTCATAACCTAATAGGAGAGGCAGACAATTACGTCCAAACAAGATATGTACAGAATAAAGTGGAGATGATCAATAGAGGGAAAGCATCAGCATTGAGGGAGCGCAGGAAAGGTTTCTTGCAGAAGGTGGGCCTTGAAGGAAGCTAGGCAGAGAGCACTGGAGGCATGGGTGACAGCCAATGAAAAGGTACCAAATCAGGTAAGGAACTACAGAGTCAATAGAGAGTGGGTTATGGGGAATGCATTCAAGTATAAGAAGAGTGGAAAAGTAAGAAGGGGCCAGCTCGCGAAAGCTTGAAAAGCAAAATAGAGCATTTTTAATTTGACATGGAGGTAACAGTGCAGCAGCTCTGGAGTTTATTGGAAAGGAGGATGATATGGTCAGACCTGTACTTTAGGAAGATCACTTGGATAGCTAAGAGGAGAATGGATTGGAGACAGAAAAGGTTCCAAGAAGGAAGACCAAGCAGAAGACATTGAAGTAGTCAGGGCTGGAGGTGATGAAGGACTGCACCAAGATGGGGGCAGTGTCAGAGGCAAGAAACAAGAGATGTTCTACAAAGGAGGAATTGACAGACTTGGCAGCACCTTGGATAGGAGGAGTGAGGGAGGCTGAGGATGACACGGAGGGTGTGAGCCTGGGTGAGCAAGAGGAGGGTGGTGCCCTGGACAGTAACAGGGAATTTAGGAAGGTGATGGGGGGGCAGATTTGGGGAAAAAATATTGAGTTCAGTTTTAGAAGGGTCGAGTTTAAGACATCTAGGTACCATCCAGTTCAAGATGTCCACTAGACAATTGGAGATGAGAGGCTTAGAGAGTTAGGGTCGGATTAATCTGAGAATCATCTGCTTAGAGATGGTAATCGAATCTACTAAAGCTGATGGGATCAGGAGGCAAAATAGATGGAGAAGAAGGAGGACTCTCATCCTTCCTTCCTCCCCCTCCCTCCCTTTCCTCCCTCCCTCCCTCCCTCCCTCCCTCCCTCCCTCTCTCCGTCTCTCCCTCCCTCCGTTCTTCCCTTCCTCCTTCACTTCTTTCCTCCTACTCTATGCCAGGCTCCTGCTTGGAGCTGGGAATACAATGCAAAAAAATGAAACACTTCCTGACCTCAAGGAACTTGCATTCTGCTGAGGGGGGAAGAACATGTATTAAAAAAGGAAATACAAAATGTATCCAATGCTAATCCAAAAAACATCTTTTTTTTTTTTTGGAGGGCACTAGATATATAGCCTTCCTGTAGTTTCCCTGTGTGGTCTGATCTTTGGAAGGAGCTTGGATCCTGTAAGGTGGAGATGAGGCAGGAATGCCTTGGGGCTTGGAGTCAGGCAATAGAGTACCATGTGGGGGAACAGCAAATAGGTCAGTGGAGGGGGGAAGGGGCATCAGTATGATGTGTGATAATCCTTAAAAGGCAGGCTGGAGCCAGATTATAAAGGCCTTCAAAGGCCAAGCTGAGGAGTTTACATTTCATCTTAGAGACAGTTGGGAGCTACCATCTTTTCTTGAGCAGCAGTGACATGATTATACTTGTGATTAAGAATGGAGAGGCTGGAAGTGGGAGTTTAATCAGGGGCTTGTTGCAGTGGTCTAAGTGGGAGGTGATGAGGGCCCGTGATACAGCGGCAGCTCTGTGTGACCCACAGCCTCCCAGGATGCCTCCTTCACTCTCTGTGGGGATCTTCCCCAGGACCAGTAGATGTCTCCGCCATTCCTATAGGTATGCTCCCTTCTTCCCCCCAAAATGTCTCCCTCAGTTCTTCTCTTGCTATATCTATTTTTCACATACACCTCTAAATGAAAAGATGTTTTTAACCAACAAAAGTCTTTCACTGATGGATCCCCGGAATGTCCTGGGTGTGCCAACTTCAAAATTACTCAAGTATAGCGTTTGGTAGTGGCTGCCTAATGATGCCTTCTCCCAAACACCACTCTTCTTTCCTTTCTAAAGATAGCTTGGCAATGAGGCCCCTTTGGCTCTGAACATGAAAAGTTCCTGCTTGTGTCATTAACAAGTTTACAAATCACCATAATTATCGTAGCTCTAAGAGAAACCAATGCCCGGTCACAACATGGAAATCACTTCCCGGGAAATGATGGGCCTGACTGATTGCCCTGTAACCCTCCACAGTGAAGGGGTGGGGGAGGGAGAGTCAGGATTCATGGGAAACCCTTTCCCGGGTTTGCCTTTAGTTCGGCCTTTACCTGAATGAACTTTGAGATGATCTCTGCAGGGTAGTTTGCCTCCTTCCTTATCTCCTTATCATTTTTTGAAGATACTCCTTAGATGAAAGGTGCTACCCCCTTCAAACGGAAGAATGCACTTCCCCTCACCCCCACTCCCCAGGATATGTGAAAGCATTTCATCAGCTTATTAGCCCAGGTTTATGCTGTTGCAAGTTACTTCAGTTATAATCCACATGGGGAGTCCCAAAAGTCTTCGTGCAGATTTAAGCCTATTCAAGGTTATGATGCCCTACAATTTTGGGGACATCTTGCATGTCTACTTAGTAAGACAGCCTTAAGACCGGGAACCAATGTTTGAGCCATAGCTCAACATTCATGTCTTTTAGGGGACGCTTTAAAGAGATCTGGGCCTCTCTTTATTGTTCTCAATTGTCTTTTAGCAGAAGAAGAAGAAGAAGAAAAAAAGCATGTTTATTTTCCAGAGTCACGTGAATGTTAATAACTGAAGACTTGGCAGAAGAGGCCTGGAACTGGGATTTCATCCCTTTTCAGAGAGTTACTCTTGAATGAGGAAAGTCACTCTACTAATTCTTTGCACCTTAGAGCCTTGAGAATTGCCTTTAGCCCTGAGAAATTGCTAGGGTGCTAAGTGGTTAGAGCACTAGGTTTGGAATCAGAAAGACCTGAGTTCAGATCCAGTCTGAGACACTTAACTAGTTGTGTGACCCTGAGCAAGTCACTTAACCCTGTTTGTCTTAAGAAGCAAATGTCAAACCACTCCAGGATCTTGCCAGGAAAATCCCGGTCCACAAGGTCACAAAGAATCAGACATGACTGAACAACAAATTAGAGATTGAGGGATTGGTCCAGCGTCACATAGCCTGTATGTGTCAAAGGCAAGTCTTGAACCCACGCCTTCATGAGTGACCCTCTAGCTGCTAGGACGTGTTCTTTCTTCAATTTTAAATTTGCAGCAATCAAACACAAAGAAGCATCATGGGGTAGAAAACACCAGGTTTGAAATCAGAGAACTCAGGTTCAAATCCCTGCATTGTTATCTACTATTTGTATGACTTTAGACAAGTCCCTTCACCTCTCAGGTTCTCAGCTTCCACATCTAAAAAAAATGAGGGTAACAGAATAGATGATCTCTGAGATCCTTCCTGGCTCTACACCTATGAACCCAGGACGATGCTTTGGTGGAGCAGGAAGAACCCTGGTTTAGGAGATGGAAACCTGGGCTTGAATTCTGGGCTCTCAGTGACCACAAACAGATGACTACAGCTGGGGAAAGGGTTTTGTTTGGATGAGTAGGAAGAATACTTACCAGGAAGTCCCCAGACACATGCCATCACAGATCTATTTATGAAAAGTATACATAACATGGTATATGTATCATATACATACAGTCAGAAACATGTATACACACGTATTCTCTGTATATATGTGCATATACACACGAATTGTCTCTAGACATACACATGACTATACACAAAAATAGACATGTACACATGCAAATACACACATATATGCATGCATGCATAAAATACATACAGTTACCGGAGAAGGAACATGAAACAGTGAGAGGTTAATGGACTCCTGAAATGTTCCTCAGCTCAGAGGTGACAAGTCAGGGCTCCTGGTTCCGTGTTCTTTCCACTCCTCCGCAGCAGGCTTGGGCCCAGTCCTCTTTTCACAGGCTATTGTAACGATCAGAGGACAGGATGTGTTGAGTGCTAGGCACAACTTGAAAGGCTATGCAAATATCATTTGTTATTATTAGGATCATAGGATCGTGTAGTGAGAGCTGTCAGGGACCTGGTAGGCCTACTTGGCCAGCCCTACCTCCTTAAAAAAAAAAAAGAAAGAAAAGAAAACATACATGTTCTATGAAAACTGAGGCACAGTTATTTGCCTAATGTCAAACTTCTACTAAGTGGAAGAGCTGGGATTTGAACTCGGGTCCTCCTGAGTTGCTGTTGACTTCTTGATTCACCTTAAGTATGAACAGTATTAGAGACACAGAAATATTTACAATTTATCCAACAATAATAAACAGTTTAGTAGCAATAATTAAAATGATAATAATGAATATTTCATTTTCCATTTGAAATTGATTCATCTATTCAATTTATGTCAGTTCCAGGCATCATGAAATTATTTTTAATGGAATCAAAACAATGATATCAAACATTGGATTCAAAAATTGCATTTATGAAACCTTGGGCTCAAAATTAAGTGATTGGGGCAGCTAGGTGGCACAGTGGATGGAGCATCAGCCCTGTATTCAGGAGGACCTGCGTTCAAATCAGGCCTCAGACATATAACACTTACTAGCTGTGTGACCCTGGGCAAGTCACTTAAACACATTGCCTAGACAAAAAAAAAAATGTAAGCCATACAGAGATAGTGGAGTGTGAGAGCCAGAGCATTGGGCTTAGTGTCAGAACAAATTTGAGTCACTTTTCCTGTAACTTTCACCCATTTATTTCCCTTTTCTGGACGGCAATTTCTTTATCTATAAAATGAGAGGGTCAGGCAAAATGATGTCCAAAGGAACTTTCAGCTCGAAATTGATGATTCTGTGATGATGCCTAAGATTTACATCAATCCAACAATATAACTACTGAGTGCAACACATTGTGTTGGGTACTGACGTTGCAAGAATTAGAGAAAGAAGAAAGGAGAAATCAAGAGAGAAAAGAAAGAAAAAGAAAGAAATAGAGAGAGAAAGGAAGGAAGGAAGGAAGGAAGGAAGGAAGGAAGGAAGGAAGGAAGGAAGGAAGGAAGGATAAAACAGAAGGAAAGAAAGGAGTGAGAGAGGAAGGGTCTGCTGGAACAGAGTAAGAAGTTAATAAATGTTTGCTAATAAGTAGCTAGCTAGCATTTATATAGAGCTTTAAGGTTTGCGAAATGATTTACAAATATCTCATTTGATCATCAAAACCACCCTGGGAGGTAGGTGCTATTATTATCTCTATTTTACAAATGAGGAAACTGAGGCTAGAAGAGGTTAAATGACTTGTCCAAAATCACACAGCCAGTAAATATCCAAAGCTAGATTTTAACTCAGGTCTCCTGGACTCTAAATCCAGTGTTTGTTGACTGAAAGTCTCTCCTTCTCCCTCAGGGAATTTAGATTCTATTGAGAATGATCTGGATACAAAGATTCTTAAAAGAAGAGCTAACACAGAGGAAGTAGGTGGGGTTGGAGGGCTGGTAATGTTGGAACCTTGCTCTCTTCTGGGTTGAAGAGGAAACAGTGTATATCTGAAGAGATTTAGAAGTCTTTTGAACTTCTAGAGAGGTGAGAAACCTGGGGGATAGCGTGGGGGAGGGACTTTTAAAAGGGTATATAGAATAAGATTAGGAGGGTGGGGGAAGATAAGGGAATTTTAGAGGGGTGGTAAGGAATAAGAAAGTATAGATAAGGTAACAGGGATAGAGTAAAAAGAGACTGAGAAGGAAAATAGTGAATAAAAATAAGTAAGATAGGGGAAAATTCACAAAAAACAGTAATTGGGACTTGGTCAAATCTTTTAGAATACAAGTCATTCCCCAGCCAATAAATGGTCTAAGGATATGAACAGGCAGTTTTCCAATGAAGAAATCAAAACAATTTGTAGTCATGGAAAAATGCTCAAAATCATTATTGATTAGAGAAATTCAGGTTAAAACAACCTTGAGATATCATTTTGCACCTACCAGATTGCCTAAAAGGGTATAAGAGGAAAGTGACAAATGTTGCAAAGGATGTGGAAAAATTGGGACCTTAATGCATTGTTGGTGGAATCGTGAACTGATCCAACCATTTTGGATAGCAATCTGTAATTATATCCAGAGTTATTAAACTACCTATATCCTTTGATCCAGCAATACCACTACTTGGTCTATTTCCAAAGATAATTAGAGAAAAAGGAAAAGAATCTGTATGTTCTAAAATGTTTATGGCATTATGTTTGTTGTGGCAAAGAACTGGAAATTTCAGGGATGCCCATTAATTGGGGAATGACTGAACAATTTATGGTGTATAATGTGATGGAATGCTACTGTGCTACAAGAATGATGAGCTCAGTGATCTTAGAAAAAACATGGATAGACTTGCACAAAATAATGAAGAGTGAAATTAGCAGAACCAAGAGGACATTGTATACAGTAACAGCACTATCGTTTTAAGAATGATGTTGAGTGAATAAGTTATTTTGTCTATTATAAGTACTCAAATTAACCATAAAGGACATATAAAGAAAGATGCTATCTGCATAAAGAAAAAAATTATATGATAATTTTGTTGAGCATTTGAAAGTAATAGCAAGTTGTACATAATAGTTTTGCAATTTTGTGCTTGTTTTGTTCCATAAATAAAAAAATTTAAAAATACTTGAAAATATATAATTTAATAACATTTGAAAGATTCTTAGCAAAATCACTTTGTGCTTAGAGATGATAACAATGCTAAATTTCAACCATGAATGTAATATCACTACATAGATTTATATGATATTGAGCCTGAAGATGACACTGAGGCCTAGAATTCACAGTCACAGCTCAAATATTTTATCCCTTTGACTTTTCCTTGAAGTTGAAAAGGGAAAGTCAACAGTCTGAGATGGAGGGACTTTTGCTCAGAATTTCTGGGCTGATCTTTGCTCTCGGTTCCCTATAATGAGATACAAATTACAATGGTTAATCAAAACCGTGCTGAATCAGTGCCTTCCATCTGCCTTAGGGTACCAGTATGGGGGTGGGGGTGGGGGTGGCTGGGCTCATGAAGATGACAACAAAAATGTGTCTAAGTGCGCCATGTTTGCTCCGTGGGCTGGGACTTCCTCCCATCTGGGCAGAGGGCAGCACAGAAAGTCCAAATAGTAGGGTGACCAGGGCTAATTAAGTCTCATTCTGAAAGAATGTGGACAAGACAATGCTTCCTTCCTCCTTTCGTTCTAAAAAAAGAAAAGATTGACAGGAAATGAACAACCGCTAGCCTTGTCCTTCTCAGGCACTAGTTCTCACTTTTTAAATCTTTCAAGACACTGTCAAAAAAAAATCCTCAATATTTCTTTTTTTTTACTGGTTCATTCAACGAACAGCAGTGAAACAAATATGGTTTTAAGTGTCTGCAGATTTTCAGATTATTAAGCTAGGCAATGAAGCTATAAAGATGATAAGGAAAACCAGACCCTGTCCTCAAGGAGCTTACATTCTGTTAGGGAGAAACTGGATGTTCTTTTAAAGAAGTAAATAGAAAATCATCTCATGAAGGCGAGAAGTAAGTGTGGACACGAGAAGTAGGAAAACTCATTGTTGATGGCTCTGTACTCTGGGCTGCTGGCTTTTCTCTGCTTATTTCCTTGTCTTCCTTTTTCTATAAGAGAACATGGGGATCCCCCCATAAAAGGATCCTCATATATTCTTTCTCATTAAAAAATAGTTTGAGCTTAGCTTTATTTCTGAAAAGATATGGGGAATTATTATTTTTCTAACTACTATCATCACCACCATCTTTGGGATGGGTATTCTTTCCACTATCACAAACTACAACCTCTCTGTGATTTATTGTCTTCAGATAAACTTTATCAAAATTAATCTATTTTGAGATGCATCAGATTACTTTTAGATAAATCAGTTACTGTTCTTCAATGAAATGTAGATGACTTAGCCACTGAACAAATTGCAATGTGTCTTATCATTTGATAACCATCCCGTGAATACCCTCTCCCAAACTGCACCTACCCTACCTTTGCCTACCTAACTTAGGACACATTTACTTAGATATCTCAGTGAAATCTCAAAGTAGTTTATAGCTACTTTTCTCAGATGCAAAATAAGATATTGGGAAGTTTCTCAGGCAACTTGATTTTATTTCTGAAGTCTTCACAATTCCAAAGATTGATATTCTCATAAAATTCCAGAGAAATGGAATTCCTCTATCTCATGTCAGCCCATTGATCTTTAGGGGAGCCAAAATTTTCATGACCTTTTTCCTTGTGTCGACTAAATTTGACTCTGCAACTTCATATGTGGCAGCTAGGTGGCACAGTATAGATAGAGTAAAGGACCTGGAGTGAAGACCTGAATTCAAATTTTACCTCAGACACTCGCTAGCGGTGTGACCTCAGGCAAGTCTTTTTTCTTCTGTTTGTGCAATCCAGTGGAGAAGGAAATGGCAAACCACTATAGTAGCTTTGCCAAGAAAACCCCAAATGGGGCCGCAAAGAGAGGGATGCAACTAAACAACTCAACAACAATAACTTCATCTCTGTCTGTCTGTCTGTCTGTCTGTCTGTCTGTCTCTCTCTCCATGGATCTACCTATCTATCTGTATGTTTGTATTTATTTTATTTAATTTTCTTTAAATATCTAAATAAACTAATAGATAAGAGGACGCTACAGGTATAGTTTGCCTAGATTGTAGCAAAGCCTTTCATAAAATATGATGTCATTTTTGTGGAAAAGATGGAAAAATGTGGGCTCGGCAGTTATAATTAGATGGATTTGAAATTGACCTACTAGGGAGACTCAGAGAGTGGTGGTTGTTAATGGTTTGATATCTACTTGGAAGGAGGTCACCAGAGGAGAGCCCCACGAAGTTGTGCTGGTCCTATGCTGTTGAACGTTTACATTAAAGGCTTAAATAGCAGTCTAGGCAGCCTACTTAAACAATTCACCGATGACCCAAAGCTCAGACACTGACATGAATCACAAACATTCAGAAGGATTTTGACAGTTGAGAGCATTGGACTCAGTCTAATGCGATGGAATTGAACAGGGATGAATGGAAAGTCTACGTTCTAAAGAACAAGAGAAGAACAATGTTGGGATGCCATTGTGAGGCTTCAGCTAAATCCCAAACCCAAGTTTGTTCGTTTTGCTTTTGCTGGACAGAAGGCTTAGCAAGAGCTGCCTGGGCTGGAGTAAGAGAAGCAGGGAGTTCACGAATAAAGGGGTGGTTGTCCCACTCTGTGTGGCGCTGGTAAAGCAGAGAGCATTGCTGTAATTTCTGAACACAATTATATTTCAGGATGGACACTGAGAAACATAAGAGCATGCTAGTGAGGACAACTAAAGTAATGAAGTGGTGGCAGAATGTGTGGAAGGAAGTAGGAGTCTTGAGCTTGGTGATGATACGCTCCCTCAGTGCCATGAAAAGTGTCTTAGAGTGTTTGAAAGGCTGTCACATGAGGGAGGGGTTAGCTAGATCTTTTCTGTTTGGCCCTAGAGGATCGTACTGGAACCAATGGTGAGAAGTTGTCAGGAAGCTGGTGTAGGCTTGGTGTAAGGGGGAGACTTCAAACCAATAGAGTTATCCTAAAATGGAAAGGGCTTCCTCTTCCTAGGGGCCTTCCAGCATTCCATGGTCAGGTATGTTGTGTCTGCGACATGTTTTCAGATTGGGTTGGGCTTCATGGTCATTGAGGTTCCTTCCGAAGGTGAAATTTTGAGATTCAGGGAATCTTTGTTGTGGGTCATTTTCCCCCCAAAGCAAAAGAAAATAAGTCTAAATCCAATAGGGATAGTATACATGCATGCATGCATACATACATACATCCGCACATACATACATGTATACACACTACATGATGGCTCTTCAAATACTTGACATGACCTCTGTTTTCCATTCTAAATGTTCTCCTTTTCAGGCTAATCACCCCCAGTTATTTCAACTGATCCCCATATGAAACTAACTTTGAGGCTATCCTTGACTAAAGGCACTTTAGTTTTTCAGTGCCATTTTCTGTGTGAACACAGTCGTTCATTTGTGGTCTGACCAGGGTACAGTACAGTGAGATCACTTCTCTAGCTCTGGACACTCTTCTCCTAATAGTACCCGAGATTACAGCATTCTCCTGGCTGCCGTGACATTAACCATTTCATTGGGTGTATCCATAGTGAAAAATGGCTTCTCTTGGAGATATGTGGCCTCAGAAAGAACACTAATTCAATTTGTAAAAGCAAAACCATGTTTTTGTTGCAGAAATGCAACACTAATTTGTTGTGGAGAGAATGCTTTCAATTAGCAAAGCATATCAATATGGTGTTTAAAGTTCTGAAAAGCAAAGCAGGCCTGTAGGGTTAACCCTATGTGTCACTTTCCTGGTTTGGAACAGCTTATACATCCTCACAAATACGTGAATGTGTTAGGAGAAAATACAGTTGCTGGTATAGTTTGTAAACATCTCATTTTCCTTTTTTTAGAATTAGTTTGATGCTTTTTTTTAGCTTTAGTTGTCTGCAGGCATTTTTAGATAACCTTCTCCTCCAAAATTAAGCCTCTCATACAAAAAGGAAGACCTCAGCAAAAACAGTAGCTACTCTGACTGTGTCTGACTGGGCCTGTGACCTTCTTCTCTGCTAACCCCTCACCCTGCTACTAACTATAAGGAGGTATAATAAACTATCCCTAGTTCACCAGGACCAAAGTTGTTTTTGATAATTACTCAGAAATGTTTCCTTCCCCCATTTAATAATTGTAGTCATTTTGTGGATTGCTCTTCTGGTCCTGCTTATTTCTCCAGCTAATAGTTTGTATGAATTTCCCCAAGCTTTCTCTGAGTTCCTCATATTTGCCATTTTTATAGCTCAGTAACATGTCGTTCCCTTCATATACCACAGTTTGTATGTCTACTCTCTTCCAAATACATTCAATAATGTTTATTCAGGGCCTGCTATATACAAGCCTCTCCCTCCCCTGCTTTTTCCAGTCTTCCGCTGGTGTTGCGTTGTGGCTGTGCATCACAGATCCCCATGTTCTCTGCAGATCTGAAGCAGAGAATCCCCAGTGGGCCATGGAGAGGCATATGGCAGGAGAGAGGAGGCTGAGATGCTTTCTAAATCAGGAAATGCACAGCACAAGTACAAATGAATATTATCCCAGAAGTGGAAGGCCAGAAAACAGTGGTGTCTCCAATACATAGAAGGGAAGGACAGCTTATGTGCTTTAGGCCCCAGGAATCCCCAAAATGCCTACAGACTGTGCCAAAGGCATCTGGCCCGCTGGGGGCACTTGCTTCCTTGATGAGCTTCTGGGAGGGCATTAATAATACTTGCACAGAATGGGGAGGGGAAGATGAGCTGTGGTCTGTAGAAGGAGTGACTTTGGCCATCACTGAGGTCACAGGAGGATCGGCCCAAGCCTCTGCCTGTGACAAAAGATGAAAACAAAAGTGTTGGCTCTCTAAGGGTTTACAGTCTATTTTGTGGGTACAGCCGGCACCCCTAAAACGCAGAGGGGCATGGCGGCTGAGGAGGAGCCCAAGTCAAATGCTCTTGGAAAGTTTGAGAAGGCAGTGCATTTAAGATTTTCCATTAGGGACAGGGAGGGATCAGAGAAGACTTTGTAGGTTTATTTTTTGCATAACGCTTGAATTGAATACATCCAAGTATGGCCTTAATGGTTCTGCTTGTGGCATCATTCCTCACCATGTAAGCGTCTAAAGTAGAGTCTGACTGCAGAAGAGTGTGTGTGTGTGTATGTGTATGTGTATGTGTGCGCGCGCTTGCCTGTGTGTGTGTGTCCTCCCACTGTTTGACTTCCTGAGATAGTTTCAGGCAAATATTATTGATGCTGTGTCCCCCATCAGTCCACCTCCTTTTCCCCTACTCTAGTTTGTCTCTGTTTTATGAGATGGTTTGAAAAAAAGTTGTGGTGGATTTGAAGGAAGCTCTGATGTCTGTTGGTTTCTGAGTGAATGTTCTTCAACAGTGATTCAGTGTTTAATGAGATTGTTTTATCTTGTTCCAGGGTCTTCCCAGAATTTAACTGTGGCAGATTTTCTGTCACTTAAGAAAAAAATACATGAAAAGGAAATTCCGAGCCATTCTTCCTACTAAGCTATTTCCTAGATTGATGCATTTGAGATGAATCTGATGCACGTCAGTAGAAAGAAGCCCAGATCTGCTGAGGTTTCTTTCACTGTTGTCCCCCAGAGAAAGGGATCTTTTCTACAAGAATTTCAACTGAGACTTTTTTCCTAAATGATTTCATGACAGTCCCCTTTGCACACTCTTCTTTCCAGGCAAAAATATCCTGTACATTTGCTGCCCCCAGACTCAACAATCTCAGGCTGTCCCACCTTCCTGGGATGCTCTCCCCCACCCCATGTCTCTTAGAGGCCCTCATTTCCTTTAAAAGTCATCTTAAAAGCTTTCCCCCCAAAGTCTTTTCTGACCTGACCCCAGCTATTCACACCCTCCCTCTTCTTTTAGAGACCAGAAACTCTTCAAGGACAGTGACTCCCTCATTTCTGTCTTTTTCTCCCAGCACCCAATACAATGCCTGGGACAAACGAGGAGCATTGATTGACTGGCATCTCATCTTTGCTTAGAAACCTTGAAGAAGGGCTAGCTACTGCCTCTCTGGGTGGCCCCTTCCCCTTCGTGTTGGCTCTGTTAGTAAGACTTCCCTTCAAACCTCAGTTAGTTCCTTTGAATCTTCTACCCATTGTGTGGATTTTTGCCTTCAGGGCCCAAAGCAGCAAGACGAAGTCCTCTTTCCCATGTTCTCCCTTCGAATACCAGAGAGCAGTGACCGGGTGCCCCACGAGGGCTTGTCGTTTGCAGGCTCACCATTCCTAGTTGCTTCAAGCGATCTTCATTTAGCATGTGCTTGGGCTGCGCGCACCCTCCCAGGTTGGGGTCCCTGGAGGGATGGATGACCACTCCTCTCAGGCTTCTAGGGGAGACCTGCAAAGTCTGGGTTTTCTAGTAACCAGCTGTCTCCATTAACTTTCAGGAGGGGGGATTTACATTCAGTATGAAGCATTCTTCCCAAGCCAGGGAAGCTCCATGGGGACCCTGTGTAGCATGGGCTCAAGAGTCAAGTACGCAGGTGGTGAGACACGTCTGTAAGAGCGCTTGTGGCACAGGGTTCTTCTGACTTGTTCCGAGAACTACTTGCTCCCTTTACAAAATTCTCTTGCAGTTCTCTTAGACGCTGTCTGTTGGGCTGGTAGCTCAGGCGAGCTCTGAGCAAGAGTGTGCTAATAAATATTTAACAACCAGCTCTTTGTGAGGGGGGTGAAAAACAAAAAAAACAAAATGTAGAAACGGCACACTTCTAAGTCAACTTGCAATTGCCATTTTTGGTATCACTTTTTTTAAGTCTAGAGCAGTAATCAGCAGACTATAGGCAAATCTGGCAAGCCAGAAATGTTTTTTACATGTTAAAATCCCTAAAGTTGTATTTTAAAAATGTAAAAACTATCCTTAGCTTGTGGACCATACAAAAACAAAAGGTGGGATGGATTTGGTCTGAGGGCCATTGTTGTCAAAATCCTCTCTAGACACCCTGACTTGTAGCATCTGCTCATTTCTGAGGGGCCAGTGCTCACGCTGAAAATGGCACAGTCAGCCCTCAGGAGCCAGTAGGAGCCAGCTCCACTCAACACTGAGGGCTCGAGCCTTGGTTGAGGCCTTAGTCTCCACTTCCAGACTTTACCAGTGTTATCTCATCTTCCTTCTTGCCCTGGAAGATCCCTCCTCTCCTGTGGTCTTCCCTGAAGGAAGACCTGTGCCTCTCCTTCCTTCTCTGAGCCTCCCAGCCTGGGAGATTCCTTCACTCCTTCAGTCCCTCCTCCCATTGGTGGGGCCACTCAGGACTTCCATTTTGACAGAGTGCCCAGACAAGCCCTGCTTTACCCTTCTCCTCATCCAAAAACGGATCACCCAGACTTTGCCACCAGCTCGTGACCATAGGAACCCCCACCTCTTCCTCTCCCTCTTCTTCTGCCTCTCCTTCTCTTTGGTCCCTTCCCTTCCTCCTCTTTCCTTCCTCTTTGTCTGTCTCTCTCTCTGTCTCCTTTTTCCTCTTCCTTCCTCCCTTTCTTCTGCCTTTTAGATCATTTTTAATGTGTTGCCTTTCTCCATTAGAATGTAAGCTCCTTGAAGACAGGGAAGGTCTTTTTGCTTATGTTTGTATTCGCATTGCCTAACAGAGTGCCTTGCACACAGACAATGCTTAGTAAATGCTTGTTGACTTGACATCCAGTCCATCCTATACAATGCTGCCAAACTACTTTTCCTTTCATCCGGATCTGACCACGTGACTCCTCTACTCAAGCTGCATCATACCAGTGTCTTTCAATACAGCCTGGCCCCAATCTGTTTCCCACTTTGCTGGATATGACTTTCCCTCGTAAACACTATGATTCAGCCAAATCAGACTTCTGTCTGTTTCTCTCACACAGTGCTCCATGTCCTGTTCTAATGCCTTTGCACTGACTGTCTCCAGTGTCTGAAACACACTGTCTTCTTCCTTTTCCTTCTTGGAATCCCTCTCTTCCTTTGAGATGGAGCCCATCTTCTCCATGCAGCTTTTCCTGATCCCCCAATAGCTCGTGCCCTCCTTCCCAAATGCCCTGGTATCTATCTACTTGGTATATATTTATTAGCTTCGTATTTATTCTGTACATAATGCATGTGTGCATATATGTAATACATACACAATACGTAATGCAGTGTTATGTGGGATATATAGGTATGCATATGTGTGTATGTTATGTACATGTGTGTCCACATACACATCTATATGTATATTTATATATATACGTACACATAGGCAATACATATGTGTGTAATAAATTGTATGTGATATACTATATATGTATAGGTATACACACATCCATTTGTCTGATTTCTCTAGGTGAGAGCCCTAGGGATCTCTATTTAGCACAGACAACATACTTACCAAATGTCCAGGCACCTTGGATGGCAGAGTCAGGACTCCCCCAAATCTTAGGCTTACAAACTTTAAGAATGGGAAACTTAGTCAAAATGAATATAAAGCTTTCCACTTGGGTTTGGAAAATCAACTTCAGAAGTCAAAGGTAAGTGGGGCACAGCTTACAAGGAATCCCTCTGCCAAGGCTTGCCAGTCTTAACGGGTTGTAAGTTGAATATAAGTCAACAGCGTCGTATGGCAACTCAGCAAGGTAACAACATTGCAGGCTTTGGTTTGTTGACTAATAACTGTTGGTTGAATAAAGAATGAACAATCAGAAAGGAGGAAGGACCAAAGAAAATGGAGAAAAAACAAAAAGGTGGTGTGATTCACATGCCATTTCTGATTTTTAAAGGTGTGCTCATGGAATGATTGCTTTGAAGTCCAAACTCTTAGGTCTGACTTTGCCTTCCTCATTAGATTAGCAATGGTTCATTTGCATAGTGTTGAATCTATGTGACAGCTCTAAAGCTCATCACATATTTTGTGGTATAAGTCAAGATGGGGATAGTATCATAAAAAGAGAAGAAATGCCTCAAGAAAGAGAATACATATAAAAAGTCAAGTACCTAAAATCCTGAAAGGTGTTTCTTTTAGGGTGATACACCTTTGATCATTAGACAAAAGAAAGATCAAGAAGGATGCAGTCAGAGCTAATTTAATATTATTATGTCATTATCAATTACAGAAAAATTTGTTTTTGTTCTGGTTACATTTTTCCCACTCTAAAGACAGTCATAAAAGCAAGAGACAGTTAATGAAACCTGGTTTTGTTATTTAAGCCCCTTTGAATCATTGGATTCAATGAGCTCAGCCTTTTGAGTCGTGAAGAATGGATTTCATGGCACTTTTCAGAATTGTTAAACTCATAGATTACTCTTCTACTGATGAATCCATCTGACATTCCATCAAGACCTTCCCTAATCAAATTTCCTGAGCCATCAGGCAGTGACTGAGATTGGATGTATGTTTCATGCCCAAGGAAATAGTTAATTCAGTTAAATAACCAGGAAATTCCAAACCAACATACCAGTCAAACACAATTTGGTGTTACTTAGGCTAACAAGAACAATAATAATAGCTATCATTTGTATGGTACTCTAAAGTTTGCAAAGCACATTACCTATAGTATCCCCATCAATTTAACTTCAGTTGAACCCTCTTATATGTAGACACAGTACTAGCAGCTTGGTATAAAGACAAAAATGGAGTCCTTTTTGTTCTCGAAAAGTTTACATTGTACCAAGAAGACACAACATACCCAAAGATGAGGAAAATAATATACAGGGTATTACGAAGGAATTACAAAGGGAGAGATCAGTAACAAATAAAGGTGACCAGAAGATATTTTGTGCTGAACATTTCACACTTCAAAGGAAGCTGGAGATTCGAAGAGGCAGAGCTTAGGGCCACCCCCTTCTGGCATGGGGTACAGACTCGGCAAAAGCCCTGAGGTGGGAGCTGTGTTTTTTTTTCAAAGTTCAGAGTTGTTTGAGGTTTTCCACTGGCTGTATTGGTGTCAAACGCCTGAAGCACATTGCACACAGGGAATTTCACAGCAAGAGCATAATAAAGAGTGTCATCCAAAAAATTGTATGTTCAGAAAAAAATGACAGGCCGGTCATACCCTACTGTTATATTCTAGCCTTGCCCCGTGTTGTCCTTCTCCAGACATTCTCTGTTTCAGCCCCAAATGCATAACTTTCTGTCTCACCTTAAATACATCCTGCACTTTTCTGTCTTTGCGCTTTTGCTTGGAAGTCGATGCCAATATAGGGCCCTTCTCTCCCTCTTTGCCCATTAGTTAAAGCTGAGAAAGTTCACCTTAATGCTGTCTCATCCATGAAGCCTTCCTTGATCTCCCTGTAAAGAATGGCCTCATTCCTCACACTGCATGCGATAGATGCCCTGGTGGTCATTCTCTGATATATTCACAATGCATGGCACACAGTAGGTGCTTAACAAATGTTGGTAGACATGGGCAATTTTATTTATTACTGCCTCTCATTTCTGGGTGTTTTATTCCCCTACTAGAATGTAAGGCTTGTGAGGTCCTGGACTGTTTTATCTAAACTTTGAATCTCCCCCAAGCCTAATCCAGTCCTCTTCACAAGTGAGCTCTTAAAGAATTTTGAGGAAAGAATGAATCAGAATATTAATTAGATGTTTGAATAAGATCGATTATGCAGCAAACATTGGTGGTTGATCCTCTTTAGCCAAATTTCAAGGACATTGAAGCTGTCAGTTACTTTAAGAATGGCAATTCCTCAAAAATGAAAGTTTATTTAATTATGCACAAATTGCCGGGAAAACAAATAACTCATGAGACCATTATTTCATAATTTTATTAACAGAAAGAAACTTTTTGCCCTTTTTTGAAAAAAAGGGGTTTTTATCATTCAAAGACCTTAGAGGTCATTTAGTCCAACCCCCTTCATGTGTCAGATGGGGAAACTGAGGCCCAGGGAAGCAAAGGGACTTTGTCCAATGTCACAGAGGTAGTAAGGGCAGGATTGGAACCCAGATCCTTTGACTCTTGGACCACTATCTCTCCTAGTGTTCCAAGATGCCTCCAAATTATGTGTGAAAGCGCCTGTGAATAGCACTACATGGCTTTTTTGGTTTTGCTTGTATGTAGTGGGTTATATTTATGCTCCAGGTTAGGTTCTGTGCTGCTGATCTGTCCCACTCATAAAACTTCTTAAGTTGAATGTATTTGGAAAGGAAAAAAATTAAAAAAAAATGGTGTTTGCAGGGGACCTGGGATGCTGCCAGCATACCCAGTCTGGAGCAGGCAAGGGAAAAGGAGTGAAGAAGGTCCAGGAAGAGCCGCCTCTCACCCCATGGCTGTTGTCCATGGCCTGACCAGCTGAGGACAAGCCTGGATTATGGTGAGGTGGGGATGGGGGAGCAGAGCAGCTAGCTGCCAGCAGCGGTCAGGAGCCCAGAGACTGCTGTTGATGAGATGGAGATCGGCTGAGAGCCCAGGCCCCAGGCACCCCAAGTGACCAGATTCTGGCCCTTTGGGATACTGTGGGTAGAAGGGCAGGTGGGTGGGCAGGAGGAGGAGAGAAGGCCCATTTCCAACACACAGTCAGAGTAGTTGAACTGAACGCAGGACCTCTGGCTTTAGGACATGCCTGTTGAATGAACATTTGGGGACACCTCCGTCTGGGAGAAGCCCAGGTACATGGCCCATGCAATAGCTGTTTAGAATCATTGGACTGAGTTTCTTTTGATTCACTGGTGACAAGTAAAACACTGACATGTGGCCCTTCTGTGCTCATGGTTTTCAGGCCTATTCAGACTCTGCACAGAGTGGGGAGGATGGCTGGGAGCTGAGTGAAGACTTCTGTGAGATAGATCTGGACACTCCATCCTCCCGTGCCAGTCAGGAAGTCAGTCACCTTCATTCACACCAGCTAGAGAAGCATAACTCTTTGGGATGACTGGGGGAGAGCTAGCGGCCACCAGTCATCTGAGAACTTCCGAGAGCTAGCATCCCTCTCAGTGCTCGCCGGCTTCAGCTGGCTGCAGAGTTGACTGTGGGAGAGCCAGGGGCTGGGGTCCTAGTCATGGAAGTCAGTTAACTGGCCAGCAGTGCCCCCTGGTGGTTAAACCTCTTAGAATCCAAGTGTACTATTCAATCTCATGAATCACTTCTTAAACAATTGTTACACCTCTAAAAACAGCATGCGTGTGACCTTTGGAAACAGTCCAACCATAAATTCACAGAACTGGAAGGGACCTAAGAGGCAATCTAATTCATCTTGTACCCGATTGAGAACCCCTCCACAGTGTGCCTGGCAAGTGGTCATCTGAGCCTTTCATTTGTTCAGTACCATCTATAAATAAGCGTTGGCTTGGATAACTTCCTGTGTTCATTGAAAACCCAGCTAGAGTTCACATAGGACTTTCCACTACACAGTCTAAAAATCTGACAGTAAGTGCTGCTATTTGTGCCTCCCACAGGCTATAAGCTCACGAAGCTGTAATACCTGTAATTGCCATCAGTGCCATGGAATTAAGAGCCTGCACTATAATTATCAGTTCTGGGGAGGAAGCAGATTTGAAAGAAAGGGAAGGAACATGATGTACAGAACATTTGAGCAACCACTCTCCTTAGAAGTCACAGAATCTATGGATTTCTCCAGAAGAAGTCAACTGCCTTGACTTGGATGGTTGAGGAATCATGGGTGGGCATGGACTAGATTCACACAGGATACCAAGGCATGGGTGGGTGGTGATCTAAATCATTGAAGGGAATGCTAATGTTGACAAGATCAGAGATCTATGAGAATACAGAAACCCCAGCATATTGAATATTTGTTTAAAATCAGCATGGATTTTGAATGTATCAGGAGCATGACATTATTCCTCACAAGCTTAAGCCAGCCTCATTTTACCCCTTTGAAAGAAGAGTTCACAGTAGAGATAATGGAGACAGGAAGTCCCACTTCTGACCGATCCTGCCTGTGTGGGTGACCTTGGTCAAGTCATTTACCTTCTTAGTACTCCACTCTACTCTCTAGATTACAAATTGCAGAACATAAGCCAACCTTCATTGGTAGAGTTCCCTATACCAATGGAATTAGGTCCATTCCAGAAAAAAAAAAACAACTGGGAAAATAGGGTCTTGGTGACCTTGTAAGTCCTATCCTGACTTACTTCTCTATTATAGAGTTTGAATAAATGGTTTCAATTAAATGGAAAGAGTGAATGAAAAACACCAACTGAATCCACAAGGAAAACATTATTTTTTCCCACTGGCCATCCCTAGAGACTTGCTCACCTCCTTTCCACAATTTTCAGGCAGTCTCCATATCTAGCGTTCTATAAAGTGATGTATGGATTGCGGCACCTTTCAGCCAAATCGGCATCAGGCCAGGCAGGAGCCCTTTGGAGAAAAGGGATTCCAGGTAAAGTTTTCCACTCCCCACCTTTTTTTTTAACCCACACAAGAGGTTGAGGAATAAAGCCATTTTAAAGAAATCCGAATATCTAAGCTGCCAACTCCACTTTCTACTCAATGCCTGTTTGGGGAAATAGCTTCATCTCTAAGAGGAAATTATTCTTGGTATTTCCCCAAACTCCATTTTTTGTATAGTTGAATAAACATTACTTTATAGATGAAAAATGTCATTTCCAGAGGTAGACTACATGAAAAGGTGCTTTGAGGAAAGGAATTTCCTCAACTAGATGCGAAGTACAGTGTCTTTTCTCACTTTATAAAGTAAAATTTAACCTGCAAAGAAAGTAATTCATGTTTTTATTGGATTCTATAATGATAGATTTAGAGCTGTGAGGAACCTTCATGATGATCCATTTCACCCCACTCCCTTTCCCATAACCACTTTATATATGAGGAAACTGAGTCCCACAGTGGGCAGGTGAAGATTTGAACTCAGGCCCTTGGACTCTAAATCCAGTGTCCTTTTCATGGTTGCATGCAGCACAGCACAGCACAGAAGCAGGAATGGAGAAAAGGCTTGTTCTTGAACACCCACTTTTCTTGCAAATGGGCCATGTTAGGAAGGAGTGGCATTTAAAGTTAAGAAGCTGTGATTTGGATCAAAATGAAGGTTTTTAAGGAAGTAAATTAACCACCATTCTAAACTTGTAGAGTGTTCCCACTGGCAGTAGTAACAAGGTTGAATTTACTGTTTACTTTTGCATGTTTTTCGTGATTACTTAGCTGTGTACATGTTGCTGTCCTTACGTGTTGAATGTAAGCTCTTTGAGGGCAGGGACTGCATAGCACATTGTGGGTACCTTGAGAAGTGCTTGTTGGTTGATGGTTGGTAGATTTTCCTCCAATGGAATATAAGTTCCTTGAGGACAGGTGCTGATTCATTGTTGTCTTAGAATTTCTACTACCTAGCATAGAGGCTAACACATGACATGCTCTTAATAAATGTTTATTGAATTGAATTGGGCTGGGTGGAAGCAGGTATTTGTGCAGTTTTTTATAAACTGACTGAGATCCAAGCTAATGAAAAATGTAGCCCTATCCTTGGTTTGAAAAAAAAAGAAAAAGAAAATGCAATTGTAGAAAAATGCAACTGAATACAAGATGAAGGATGTTGGCTAGGCAAACAGTTCATCTGAAAGAAATATATGAGGGCTTAGGGCTTTGAAGGGTCACTACGAGACATTAGTCGATTGGTTTTGGGTGCAACAGTTTCAGAACGGTATTGGCAAACTGCTTTCAAGGAGTGCAACCAGATGGTGAAGGATCTGGGGTCCTTGTAGGAGGCCAGAGCTACGTCTCATGTAGATCAGTTGAAGGAACTTGGATGTTTAGCAGGGAGAGGAGAAGGAAGAAGAGCTAGCTATCTATAGAGCTGAGATTAGACTGGTTCCATTTGGTTCCCAAAGGCAGAACCAGAGGAAATGGGAGGAAGTTGTAAATAGGAAAATTTAGGCCTAATGTCAGGAAGAACTCTTTAAATATTAGCACTGTCTCAAAAAGCAAATAGGCTGCCCTAGGAGTTAATGGGTTCTCTCTCACTAGAATGTTCCAAGAGTCATGCCTCTATGCTTTAGGAAGAACAGAAACAAGAATTTATGAAGCACTAAGAAAGAACTTCACAAGTACTATCCCACTTCACAAGAAGCCTGGGAAGAAGGTGCCATTATTACCTCCATTTTTTACAAGGAAGGAAGCCAAAGGAGACAGAGGTTAAGTGACATATCCAGGATCCTATTAAGTGCTGAGACTTGGCTTGAACTCAGGTCTACCAGACTCTAGGCCCAGTGCTGTCTCCACTGTATTCCTAGTTATCTTATTGATGAAATAATTTTTTCAGACCCCTAAGTAGGACCTTAAATTTATCCCTATTAAATTTAATCTCATCAGATATTATGTTCTGAGAACTTTGTGAGGGTTCCTGATTGTTATTCATTACACCAGCTACCCCTTCCATTTTTGTGTCATCCGTAAATCTGACAAGGCTGTAGTGAATGGCTTCCCTGAGTCACTGATCAAATGTTGAGCACACAGGGACAAAGACACATCTTTGGGGCATGAAGAGTTGACCATAAACCAAGCTGAGACCAGCCAGTCAGTCACTTGTAACTCTTCCTGAGTGCGTGAGCATCTGGCTTTTATCTTGTCTGCCAACATAGGATGGGTGCTCTTGGTCCAGACTTTTACTGGAATCTTAGGATGCTTTGTCTACGATATTCTCCTGGCCTACAAGTCTCCTTACTCAGTCAAAAAAAGGAAATGAGGTTGGTCAGTCTGGCACATGACTTGAGCCTTGAAGGCAAATAAATATTATGAGGAGGGAGTGCTTTCCAGGCATAGGGAAATGCAAATGCCCAGAGGCCGGAGATAGAATGTCAGTTTCAGGAAACAGCTATTAGTCCAGTTTTGCTGAAATGCAGAGTGTATGGAGGGGGGTTGTGTGAAATTATGCTGGCAAGAGTGGTGGGAGCCAGATTGTGGAGGGTTAGAAATGTCCAGCCTGTGAAGTTAGGTGTTATTATAAAAACAGTAAGACACCATCATTGGAGACTTTGCAGGAGGGCAGTGCCATGGTCAGGCCTGTTCCTCAGGAAGGTTATTTTGGCATCTGTGGGAAGGACCAATTAGAGATGGCAGAGTCTGGAGCCCGGAGGCCAGTCGTGGGGGAATTGTAATAGTTCAGGCCAGATGTGAGAAAGGCCTGAGCTGAGGCTGTGCTTGTGTGAGTGGGAAAAAGGGGATTGAGATGGTGTGGAGGGAGAATGGGTAAGCATTACCTATTGAGCAGGGGCAAGGCAGAGGCACCAGTCATAGATGAAGCTGAGGGCTGAGCCCAGGTGCCTGGAAGGGTTGTAGTGTCCTTAACAAGGAAGGGACTTTTTTTTTGTTTTCGGAAATTTCATGAGTTTTGATTCAGCTAGATAGCGCAATGGATAGAGCCCTGGATCTGGAATCAGAAAGGCCTGAATTCAAATCTAGCCTCAGACACTTGCTATCTGGGCAAGTTTTGAAACCTCTGCCTCAGTACCCTCATTTGTAAAATGAAGATACAACATTTACTTACTAAGGCTGTTGTTAGGATAAAGTGGAATATTTGTGAAGCACTTTGCAAAGTTTAAAGTGCTTTCCAAATACTGCTACTACTACTACCACTGTGAATGCCAGAGGTAGAAGGACGTAGTTGGTATCACTAACAGATGGCCTCTGTGACTCAAATCTTTAGAAGTTACACCCTGTTCCTCACCCCACCCTCCCATCCTGTACTCAGAGATCCTGAGGGAGGCTGGAAGCCCCACAGTGTGATGGGAAAGAAGGAAAGAGAGAAAGGAAGGTAGGAAGGAAGGAAGGAAGGAAGGAAGGAAGGAAGGAAGGAAGGAAGGAAGGAAGGAGGAAGGAAGGAAGGAGGGAATGAAGGAAAGAAGGAGGGAAGGAAAGAAAGAAGGAAGGAGAGAAAGAAGGAAGGAGGGAGGTAGGGAGGAAAGAAAGAGGAAAGGAGGGAGGAAGGAGGGAAGGAAAGAAGGAAGGAAAAAAGAAGGAGAGAAGGAGGAAGGAAGGAAATAAGGAGGGAGGGAAGGAGGAAGGAAGGACAGAATATAGGAAAGAAGGAAGGAGGGAGGTAGGGAGGAAAGAAGGAGGGAGGGAGGAAGGAGGGAAGAAAAGAAGGAAGGAAAAAAGGAGAGAAGGAAGAAGGAAGGAAAGGAGGGAGGGAAGGAAGAAGGAAGGAAGGAGGGAATGAATGAAGGGAGGAAGGAAGGAAGGAAGGAGGGAGGTAGGGAGGATAGAAGGAGGGAGGAAGGAAGGAGGGAAGGAAAGAAGGAAGGAGAGAAGGAAGGAAAGGAGGGAGGAAGGAAGGAGGAAGGAAAGAGAGGAGGAAGAAAAGAAGGAAGAAAAAGGAGAGAAGGAAGGAGGGAGGGAGGGGAGGAAGGAAGGAAGGAAGACAAAGAAAAGAGATTAATTTATTAAGCACCCTCTATGTGTAAACCACTGTGCTAAGGGCTAAGGATACAAAAAGAAAAGTGAGGGAACAGGCCCTTCCCTCAGGGAGCTCCCAAAGGGGCCCTCCTGCCCTCCTGGTTAGACGGTGGGGAAGTCAGACATGAGAGAGCTCCTCCCAAATCTTTTTGCATTTAAGGAGGGAACTCGGAATTCACTTTTCATTGCCCACTGGCTGACGTCCTAGAATTTGTGATCTCCAGAAATTCTTCATTCTACCAGATGACATCAACTCTGTAGGCCATACCTCCTGAGATCATTTCCCACCTGGCTCCAGGACTTCATCCTGCCCCATCCCCGACTCTTATTCCTCATTTCAGCTTTTCTTTGTGTGTTGTCTCACCCATTAAATTGTAAGCTCGGGACTGTCTTATGCCATCCTTTGTATTGCTAATGCTTGACACCACATCTGACCCGGTAGATGCTTAATAAATGCTTATTAACAATTGACATTTGAATGGAGTAGACTACACAAATAGGCTTCAGCTGCAGATCAGAGAGCCAGACTCTGTGATCCTTAATGGTTCCATTTGAATGTTATTTCCACTGATAAAACCCAATCCATCTGGGATATTGGTCCATTTGAAGGTGGAAGCAATCATCTTGCCTTTTCTGGATCTTTGGGAACTGTAGGCCTGGGGGAAGCAGGGGCTGCAGCAGCAGAAGGCTTTGGCAGGACATGGATGCATAAATGCTGCTTCCTCAGAAGATACTGGTGCCGGAGACTGGGCTAGAAGGACTTACGGTCACGGAGGTGGGTTCTTTGCCATTCCCAGGGTCATGGACTCTTGAAGGCCCCTGGCAAGCAACGAGTCATGTGGAAAAGATGCCAGGGTTTGCCTCATTGCATATTTAATTAGAATCAGCCCTGGAATGTGACTTCTGAAGAGCTACATTAGTAGAAACGGAATGGCCAGAATAAGAATGGTAATAGTGCCATCCTTCTGGGTTTGCCAACTCCACAGACATATTCAGGGAAGATAGATGGCTGGCCCCAAGGGAGAATTTTTGGGAACTCTAAATACCACTTATTTATTGACCAAGATTCTTGAACAGGACTCCATCTATAGCTGCCACCTCAACCCTCAGCATAGAATGAATGTCATAGAATGACCAGCTGGAGAATCTGATACCACTTACTCACAGTGACTGTGTTTTAGTAATTACAGGGTCCTGGAGGTTGAGGGCCCCAGCCAGCTGGTTCTTCTTCCATGCTATGAACAAACTCCCACCTCCTACTTCCCTTGTCCTTGAGATTCAAAGTCTACATCTACCAAAGCAGAAGTCCTTCTGCCACTACCTGGTCCAGCCCTCTCATCCCCTCCACCACAGCCCTTTCCTCCACAGTCCATAGCATCCTTTGCTGTCATGACTCCTTCCCAGTGGTCAACACACCACACTTCATTCTGGATCTCTTGATCTCATTTTTCCTTTTTAGGAGCCCTGGAAACTTGGCTCTCTCTAGGAGTGCTGCATATTCATTCTCTAATGCCTCCAACATACTGGGTCAGGAGGAGGAATAGACTTACTTCATATTCACGGCCACTCCCAGGCTGTCTCTGATATTTTGACTCAGCCCTCTGTTTTCTTCTGAGGTTCTCTCCATCTGTCTTACTTGGACCAGATCCTTTGCTTCCTGGTCATTCGTCCTCCTTTTGTCAAGTGGTTTAGTATGTGGGTTCAGTCTTCCTCTCCACCCCCACTTTGTTCCTTTGTATTTGGTGACTGCATGCATGCATAAACACATATACACACATATAGGCATACAGATACACATACATATATGTAAATGTACACATGCACACGTGCACATAACACACACACACACACACACACACACACACACACACACACACACACACACCCCTTAGATGCTGCTTCCATGCTTGGGAACTCAGAAATGCCTCCCTGTTGTTACAATGCGCTACTCGTCCTCCCTCTCTCACCCTCTCCCTGACCCCATCCTTGATTTCCATAATGGCATCTCATCCCTCTGCTTCCATCACACCGGCACTGGCCTCAGGGTCCTCTCTTCACCATCTTGACCCTGAGGCTGACAATTTCAACTGTACACTATCGTCTGCCCTTGAATCCACTGACCCTTTGCCATGTATTTAGTTCTGCCTCGACCCTGGGCTCCCCTCACCATCAAATTCACTGTTCTTTCTTGCCTTAGTGTTGGAGAAAGTCTCTTTGTGCCAGCTGTGCGCACCACTAGGGTATGCTTTCTAATCTCCACTGGCCCTCAGGGCTGCACAGCAGCCTTTTCATTCATTCCTGGTGGACTCCGTAACTTCCTGCACTGCTTATTCCTTATCTCTCAAGCTGCCTACACCATTTTCCTCCATTCCCTTTCAGCAAAAGATCTCACTCCCTACTTTACTGAAAAAAAAAAGTCCCTATGCTGTGAACTTTTTCTTCTGCCCCATTCCGTAGCTCGGAATGCCCTTGCATCATCCTCCATCTTATTCTCCCTTGCCTCTGAAAGATGCCTCTTCACTTTTTCAAAGCCCATCCCTTGGTTTATATCCTTGATTCTGCTTGGGCTGAATCTGCAGTGGGGAGATTGGGGTTTGAATGTCACTCCTATCATTGCCTCTATGACTTTAGCTATGTTAGCTAACCTCCGTGCATGCGTCTCAGTTTCCCTATCTATAAAACAAGAAAGTTGGACTAGATGCCCTCTATGGTCCTAATTCTAGATCCATTGTATCTAGACTCCCTCAAGTCAATCAATAAACATTTAAAGCACCCATTGTGTGCCAGGCTCTGCGCTAAGTTCTAGGCACACTGCCGTTTCTAGGAGGTTGACAACTCAATCACATCCTCTCACACACACAAATGCATACAACACACACATGCATGCATGCACACGCACACTCATATACATCTTTGATCTCTCCATATCCAATGTCTCCTTCTGTTTCCTACAGACATTCTCAGGGCTTTCTAATCCTTTAAATAATGACAACAACACTGTCATCCCTTCGGGCTGTTATCCTATATCTCAATAAATCAATCAATGACCACATATTCATTAAATGCCTCTGTATTGGAGACACCTATCTAGTTACTGTGGCTAGAAAGACAAATGTGAAATAGCTTACATTCTCCCAGGACAAACACCGTAGATACACATTCAGTGAATACTCTAGCTCGACTATCTCCCAGCCAGACTGGCTGCATCTACCTCTTAGGCGTCTAGAGATGAGAACTGATGCTGTTTCTTTTCTAATGTCATTGTCTGGAGGCCCTCACGTTGGCTCCAGTGTTGATGGCTATTGATTAACACCACTGTTCTGTTTAAGCAGTTCGCACCTATTAGCTTTCAGAAGGATATATTAACTTCAAAGATACCACAAGACCAGACTCACAGACATTTGCCCAACGCTTTGGGCATGCTATCCCCGATACCCCCTGAGTCTCTGGGGAGAGTGGGCTCAGACCTCATGCAGCTTCTATGTAGCACTGATCTCACCACATTTGCATCTAAATGTGGCATCGCTGCTGCATGAGTCCTCCTCTTAGCTACCAGTGGACTGGGTCCTGATCATTGCTCCTCTTCCCTTGGGGGATTGAAGCTGGGCTGGCTGCAAAAGCCAATGTGGGCTCAACTCTTGGACCCAGGAGGCCTGTTTTCCTGGCCATTGTACAACTCAAAAGGTCCCAGCCTCCAGTTTTCTTCCTCTAAAATGGAAGGCCAAAAACAAAGGTCTCCTTCCCAGTACACTTTGTGGCTCAGAGACATGAAGCAGAAGGCCTTTCTGACAGCATCATCTCTGTTCTCTCACCAGAGTGCTGATTACCAGGAAGAAGTCAGCTGGAGGGAATTCGAAGGGAGAGAAGAGTGAAGCTGAGGCTCTGCTCAGATTTCCCCCAGCTCAGGCCCCATGGCTTCAATCACACCCCCTTTCAAAAGGTAGCAAGAAGACCAGAAGCAAATCAGGAACATTTATGCATTCTCCAAAATCTCTCCAAGGCACACGTCTTCTGGGGTCGGGCTCCCCAGTCTCTCTATGTGGGGAATTGCATCAGTGGTACTTGGCACGTGTCCATAAAGATTGGACTCAGTGGCCAGTCCTTCATTACACAGATACAGAAAACAAAAATGTATACAGTGATTGTTGGTGAGCAAACCACAGGCGAATCAAGAAATGCCTGGCGTAGTTGATAGCACTTGAAGTAAGCCTTGAAGCTAAGTAAGAGGTGGCAATTAGGAGACAGAATATTTCAGGAATGGGAGGAGAGCCTGCAAAAGTGCAGAGGTGGAAGACTGAATATTGTGTACAGGAAACGGCAGCATGGAGGCCAGATGTATTAACTCAGCCTGAACAGATGGGTTGGAGCTTGAGGGCGAGGGCCTTTCAATGTCAAAGGGAGGCGTCTGTATCTTACCTTAGAGGCATTAGGGATGCTGGAGCTTCTCAGGCACAGTCATCACGTAGTGAACAAACCTGCGCTTTAGGAACAGCCCCTTGGCAGCTATGTGGAAGACGGGTTTGACCTGGGAGAGGGTGGAGGCACGGAGGCAAAGTAGGAGGTCAGTGGAGCAATTCTGACCACAGGGAATGAGGGTTTGTGCTGGGGGGAGGAGGGGGGGTCACAGGAGTGGAAAGAAGGGGCAGAAACGTGCTGAAGCTTTGTGGATATACATCGGACAAGGTTTGGTGACTGGCTCTGGGAGAGTGAGAATGGAGAGGACCCAAAGCTGTGGTCTGGGCTGACTGGTGTGGTGTCCCTTTGACAGAAACATGGAAGTCAGGCAGAAGGCATGGGCAAAGAAACCGTTTGTACTGGAGCCTCTGCCTCTTCCCCTTCTCCTCACTTCTCAGTCCCTTACAACCTGCACTCAACTGTACCCTTCTGCCAAAATGGCTTTCTTCTGGACTATTAGCGACTTTCTACTTGCTAAATGAAACGCTCTTTTCTCAGCTCCCATTCTACTTGACCTCTGGTATTCAACATGGTCAACTCCCCCTTTCTCTGAGAGATTCATAGGATTATAGTTTCCTGAGACATTGCTCTCTTGAGGGCTGGATTTATAGAAGATGAGGGTTCAAATCCTCACTCTGCTACTCACTGTATAACCTTGGGTAGGTGTCATTTAGCCATTTGGAGACTCTGTTTTCTCATCTGTAAAATAATTGCGTTAGGTGAACTCTGAGGCCCATTCCAGCCCTAAATACATAATCCAATGTTCCTGATCACTGCTCAGTCTCCTTTTTGTTGTATCATCAACAAACCCTTCCACCCTCAAACCTGCACCCCAACCCCACTGAGTGAGTACCCCTGGCCCTGACTGGGGCCTCTCTTTTGTCTCTCTGTGCAGAGATAGAGACAGAGGTAGAGATATCTCTGTCTCTCTGTCTCTGTGTCTCTCTGTATGCCTCTCTCTGTCTCTGTCTCTTCCTGTCTCTGTCTCTCTTTCTCTCATGTCTGTTCATTAGCTGTTGGGATGAATTCCAGATCTAGGCAGCCATCCTACCTAGGGTGGCTAGGTGGCACAGTGGGTAGAATGCTAGGCCTAGAGTCAAAAAGACTTCTCTCTCTGAGTTCAAATCCAGCCTCAGACATTTACTAGTTCTGCAACTCTAGGAAAGTCACTTAATCCTGTTTGACTCTGTTTCCTTTTCTGTCAAATAAGCCAGAGAAGGAAATGATAAACCGCTCCAGTGTCTCTGCCAAGAAAACCCCAAATGGGATGGTGAAGACTTGGATGGACAGGGCTGAATAAGATTAAACAACAACACAGCTGTCCCAAATGGGGTGAATCCCGGGCTCATATCAACCACCTGTTCAGCTTTTTCTCCTGGATATCCTCTGAGAAAACCCCTTTTACCAGTGTAAACTAGCACGTGGTTTCGGACATACAGTTCTAGAGAGACATCTGGTTGGCAGCTAGGTTGCACAGAGGATAGAGCTCTGGGCCCAGAATCAGGAAGAACTGAGTTCAAATCTGGCCTCAAACTCTTGTGTGACCTCGGGCAAGTCACTTCCTCTGTCTGCCTTAGTTTTATCAACTGTAAAATGGGGATATTAATAGGTTGTTGTGAGGATCAAATAAGATAATATTTCTAAAAGTCCTTAGCACAGTGCCTGGAATATAGTAAGCACTTAATAAATGCTTATTCTCTTCCCTCATTCCCATTGAGGGGTGGAATGACTTGTATGATGGTGACACAGTCACTATCAGAGGCAATATTTGAGTCAGGGTCTTTTCTGACCCTGAGACCCATTCTCTGTACACTCTACTGTGCTGCCTCTGGCAGGGGCCACTGCTGTGGTTTAATAACTGCTGAAGTAGGGCAGTTAGATAGCGAAGTGGATAGAGCCCTGGCCCTGGATTCAGGAAGACCTGGGTTCAAATCTGGCCTCAGACACTTGACACTTACTAGCTGTGTGACCCTGGGCAAGTCACTTAACCCCATTCCCTAGCCAAAACAAAACAAACAAACAAATAAATAAATAAATAAATAAGCTTTCTAATTTATTAATTGAAAAAAAAATAACTATTGAATTGTGTTGGTTTATATTCAGTATTGGTCAGACTACACCTGGAGTTCTCTGGTCAATTCCAGGGAAAGGGGGGCAGGGCTTGCATTAAATGGGACTTGGATAAATTGAATAAATCGGAAGAGTGAGAGACTGGAAAGTATGGTACATAAAGAATACGGAAGGAACTGGGTCATTTAGTGTGAGACAGAGGAGATTGGGGTGGGGGGCAGAATATTTGAAATGATGTTGTGTGGGAGAGAGATGCCTTTCATAGGGCAGAATGAGGCTGCTTCTACTTCTAAAGAAGGGAGATGGGGGGTTTATTATAGGAAAGAACTTTCTAACAATGAGAACTCTCCAGAAATTGAGCAGGCTGCTGTCTCCTGAGGTAATGAGTTTCCTATTTCTAGAAGTATTCAAGGAGATTATTATCCTTCAGGGATGTTGTATCAGGTAAAAGACTGAACTAAATGACCTCTCTTGTCTCCATCTCTTAAGATTTCAAAATTGTCATGCCATTAAAAAATTCCTAATTAAAAAAAGTCCGAAACCTATATTTTATTTTATGTTGTTTATTTTTCAGAGGCATTCTCTTCTGCACTAACTATAACTCCTAGAGGGAAATTTTTCCTTCAGCTCAAACAATGACACTCAGAATGCCCCTTCTCTATTTCAACTCCAAGATTATGAATATTCATTCCAATGAGCATTTATTTAAAAACAATCCAAGATGAAAGCCAAACTGTGATGCTCCAGGGCATGGCTTAACTTGTCATTTTTGAAATTCAGATTCATTTACACTCTCTCATTTGCATCATCTCCCTATCTATCTCTTCTCTTAGTTTGCGGCCCCCTTGAGCTCTGAGACTTCTCTCTGTCCCCGTGAGGTCTGCCCTGCTGCCCACATTATATTCGAAGGTCCAGCGGAAAGCCCCTGGCCTTGAATAGAGCCTTCATGAAGGTTTTCTGAAGACATGGATGAGAATTGCCTAGGATGAGAAGGTGTGTGGGTGGGCAGCTGTCTGTAATGGTGGAAGAAGTTCCCAGGTCAGTGAGATCCTGGACCCCTTAAAGAGGTGAAGGATCTCAGCAACTGGGAAGGTTCTCCATGTGGCAAATACCATCCATAAGCTAACATTCCGTGTAAAATCTTCCCAAGACCTAGAATCAGGAAGACCTGGGTTCCAATCCCACTTCTGACTCATGATCTATGTAACCATAAGCAATTAACTTAACCTCTCTCCTTGTCTGGAAAAGGAAGGATGATAATACTTCCAAATGAGAGGCAACATGGCCTGGTTTTGCACTCAGCAAGACCTGAGTTCAAATTCCACCTCTGACTCTACTGATCACATGACCCTGGGCAAGGTAGATGTACCAGTGCTCCTCGAGGTATCTGTCTTTCAAATGACTGGTCAGTCTGCCTCAGTGGAGGGAAAGTTTATGCCAAGAGTTCCTTAGACAAAAATTAAAGAGCAATCCTTTCACTGCCAGACTCCCATGATTCTTGTGTGTGAGGTACTTTGTTAACTTTAATGTTACATAGAATTTGGAACTTTCACGATCTTAGGATCTGGCCATGGAGTAGATTCAAGACGACAGACAGATTGCCCGTCTGCCAGAATTGCTTCATCTTTTTCTGTCTGCTCTGACAAGGCTTAACGAGACCATTGGTGCTTTGCAATTGAATCATTTTTCTAACCTTCCCTTCATTTTCTACTAATTCATCAACTCACTCCTTTCCCCCTCCCCTCAACCTCCACCACCCAGATGTGGCTTTTGCCACTTATAGGTTAAAAAATGCTATTTGTCTTTGGTTTTACATTAAAAAAATCAAACAATTCTCAACTAACAGAAGTTCAAGGAGTGCTTTGGTCATTTGTAGAAATCTCTCTTATACAAAATTGGAATTTTACCCATTATCAAACAACCTGAAATCTATCTTAAACAAAATTGGAATTTTACCTATGATCAAAAAATCTGAAAGCTAAGTCAATTATTATTATTATTTTGAAAATCCTGTTTGATACATTCCATTTGGTCAAAATACATTTCCTAGGCTTCTTCATTTTATACCATTTTTAATCCACTAGGTAAATTGAGATGATGGTGTCTCATTCAAAGGAGAGAGAACCTGTGAGTCCTCACACCTTCTTTTCCTTCACCTTTTCATCTTGGGCCTAAACTTCATTCTTCTTCTCTTTCTCAGCTTCCTCTCCATCACCCTCGTTTGTCAGGCTTATTTTCCTAATCTTATATTCATCTGCATTCTCATTTTCCTAACCTTTATACTCATCTTCATTCTCATCCTGCTTATTTCACTCTTCCTCCTCCTCCTCCTCCTCCTTCTCATCCTCCTCCTCCTCACCAGGTTTTGACTCAGTGAGGACGGACTTCCTCACAATGAGGACTGTTTGAAAACTGAAGATTCAAGCAAACTGAACTGTTACTTGTTAGGGATGGTGTCAAGGAGGTTCTGTTTCAAGTACAGGCCAAACTAGATGATTCCTGAGGTCTCTTCCAGTCATGCTTCAATGATAGTCTTTATCCTCTTCAAGCAGGAGCCACATGCCTACTAGGAGTATAACACTGTGCTCGGCTCCGAGTCTATGAAGAGATAATATATTTTACCTTGAGAAATGTATAATCGAGGTGACAATAACCCAGATTGAAGGCTGGGTTAGCTCATTGCAAGGCTCTACTCCCTTTCTATAGATGGGTTAAGCATGGTTATAGGAGGGTCTTTTGAGAAAATTCCTGGGGGCTTCAAAGTCATCTACTGGCATTTCTGCACATTGGAGTTTCTCTACAAAAATCTTCCTGCAAGGATGCAGAAATGCCACAGCCTCAGTCCCTCCCTGCATTTCTATGGCAAGCCGGCATGTTTTGGCTGCTATCACTGCTGCTCTGGCTGCCATCTCTGGTCTCCTGACTCTGGCTGCAGCTCAGAAGGAGGCAACCACTTGTGTCCATGCCACTTGCAAACCTTTGAAGGCAAAATGCTCCATGGTTTCGCAACTGCAGCTGATGCCATTATTTTGGTTCCCAGGCATGGTTACCATTAAATTGGGCTGGGGGAGGGGGGTTCCTTTGCCTCATCCTAGCCCTTCTAATTTGTGTGATACATCTTTTTTTTTTTTTAGTATGATTTTCTCAAATTTCGGAAATTCCGAGTTCCACATAGCTTCCCAAAGCAGTTCTCTGTTGCAACAGTGAGGTAAGCCGGTGAATGCTTAATAGTCCCCGTTTGAAGTGGCTGAGTCAGATGTCCAAATGGTGAGATTTGGAAGGAATGTTCCAGGGGACTCATGTTTTCCAGTGTTGCTTCACCCAGGGTTTGGGTTTTAAATGTGACCCATGTCACCCTCAAGCAACAAAGATCCGCATAAATTTCCACGTTAGTCAGCTCCATAATGATGTCCAGGAAGTCTCCCCAGATGAGGAGAATTGAGATCATATCCCTGTCTCCCCACTAATCTCTGTCAAGCAAACTCTCTCTACAGATTTGCTGTGCATAAAAAAAGGAAGAGGAAAAAAAAAACATACCACATGATGGTGGCGTGATGTTTCCATGTATCAGCTCAGACCCTGACTTGATGATCTGCACTATTGGAGAGCTTGAGAGGCATGAATACATCCTCAAATGGAATTGTCATTCCCCTCAGAGATGGCAGCCCATCCATGCTTGTTTGCTCAATGTGCCTCTTGCCCAAGCTTGCGACAGTGTCTAGCCAGTACGGTGGTGGCCGTCCTCTCTTTCCCTTAACATTGCAGGGGTACTAGCGGAATACTCAGGCCACTTCGTATCTTCCATCAGTCTTGCCATGTGACCAGCCTATCTTGTCTTGTGGTCCTCATCTCATCTTCAGAGCTCTTCATCAATAATATGACATGTGCTATTCATCCTCACCCTATACTCTTCCATTGCCATTTTTAATCCTTTGGAGAGAGCGTTATTCTATGTTTTGCTACTATAAAATAGCACAGGTAGAATGATAGTATTGACAACAGGGGATTTTGATTTCATGGGAAGCTTGCAATCAGTTCTTTAGCTTTGCTATTTCCCAAAAGCAACCCAGGCTGTTCTTCCCCTCCTGTTCAACTGTGGATCTAACTCATTGTCCATCTAATAAGATCTATCCCATTTACTCATAGAGTTGGACAAGTTCTATAGAGTATCCATAGGAACGCACATTGAAATCTAGGCAACCGACATTCTTCTCCATTTTGTGTTTCCCATGTGGACGGACAGGGCAAATTCCTTTGAGAGATTACACATCATTTCTAGGATGCTTCGTGATATTGATGGCTTGATGCCATCGACAAGCATTATCCACAAAGAGGAACATCTGGAGGATTTCCACAGGACGTCTTGCTGATCTCTTCCATCAGAGGTAGTTACCTCTGGTAAGCATACACCTTTTTTAGTGCCTTAGCTAGTATTTATTACCAGAGGGTCATCAGACACGGTCATTTGTATTATATCTTCTAAAGATTCTCAAATGATTTTGGCATATGGTTGGGAGACACCTTGTTGTTACTGGAAAAATCAATAGTTTAAAAAACGGATGCAGGCTCAATCAACCTTTCAGTCAGGCAGCCCACAAGGATTAGTTAGGCATCTACTACGTCCCTGCTGTCTTAGGCACTGAGACAAATTAGACATATTTTCATGAATATACATGAATGAATGCTCAGGGTCTTGGGTCTCCTGGGATCAAATCTGGTTTACCTTGTGTATGTCTCTACTCCTGGCAGCCTGGGAGCAGAGACAGGAGATCATAACTTATCTGCTAATAAATACAGGTGTTTGAATGAGACAACTTTTTAATCCAGTCTTTACTTCTTTTCTGACTTCTAGTCTCTCATCTCCAGCTTCCTATCGGACACCTCAAACTGGATATGCTGAGGACATCCTCTATTCAACACGTTCCAAACTGAATCCACCATCTTTTCCCCATACTTACCCTTCTTCCTGCCTTCCCTGTTACTGTCAAAGTCACCACCATCCTCCCAGTCCTCCAGTCTCATGGGCTAAGTGTTGTTATCAATTCTTCACTCTCTCTCACCCCCGCCATAGAGAATATGTTGCCCAGATCCATAAGTCAGTTCCATCTTCTTCGAATCCCTTATATCCACCCCTTTTTCTTCTCTGACACTGCTACCACCCTGGTGCAAGTCAGTATCACTTCGTGCCTGAATTATTTCCATAGTTTGCTATCCAGTTGCTTGCTTAAGTCTCTCCTCCCTCCAGGCTGCCCTCCACTCAACTGCCAGGGTGATCTGCCTAAATGCAAGTTGAACCATGGCATTTCCGTCTTCAGGAAACCTCAGTGGCTCCCTCCTTCAGAATCAAATACAAACTCTTCAGTTTAGCTTGATCGTGGCCTCCATTCCCAGTATTCTTACATCATTCCCCTCCCCCCACACCCAGTACTCTGTGATGCAGTGAAACTGCCTCCTTGTTGCTCTTTGCACACGACCCTCCATCTCCTAACTCTGTGTGGATTTCCACTGGCTGTCCCCTGTGCTTGGGATGCTCTCCCACCTGGGCCGCTCTCATCTCTACCTCCTGGTTTCCTTCAAGTCTCAGCTAAAACCTCACCTTCTGCAAGAAATGTTTCTCTAGTCCTCCTTATTCCTAGTGCCTTCCTTGTGAGACTCCCCCCCTGTGTATCTTATACATGTCTTGTTGCACACAGCTATTGCATGTTATCTCCCCCATTACAGTGTGAGATACTTGGGGCCAGGTACTATTGTCCATCTTTGGTTCCCCAGGGCTTAGCTCAGTGCCTAAGTGCTTGGTAAGTGCTTGTGGATCGGACTTGACACCTTAGACTAGGGGCTGAGCTTGTGTTAGACTTGTCTTCTGTATGGTTTGTGCTCTCTTACTATGAGATTGTGAGCTTCCTGAGGGTAGGAACTGTTTAATTTTTGTCTTTGTACATCAACACTTGCTGAAGTATCTGGCAAACACATAGTATGCATTTAATGAATATTTATTAAATAATTGACTGAACACTTTCAGACATCTGTGGTCTCACTGTCGGGGGTCCTCCCTCCATTAGTTAGTATCATAATCCATCTATCCTCTCCCATGGACAGCAACTTTCAGTCACTTTTTTTTCCCCTCATAAATACTCCACAGAGCAGGCTCCTCCTTCATCAATATTTAATAAGATATCTTGGTGACCCTCATACTGTCTCCTTCTTATCTCTCATTCTTGCTATATGATGTAACTCCTTTTCCAGTCATACATGAGTTCATATCGACTTTGGCATTATTTCTTACACTCAAGTTATTATTAAAATTTATTAGTCTTCATCTACTCCTTCTACTTTACATGTCTCTTTGATCACCCATTATGGTATGGTGTTCCTGGCTCCACCTAACTTATTAACGTCATCAGTGCTACCTGATGCTTCTGACTCTTTGGATGGGGAGGGACCAGTAGACTAACTCTCTCCTGTTCTACCAGTCTAGCAGTGTTTCCCAAGCAGTGAAGAGAATGGAAGGGATGGCTTTCCATTATAAGCTGGTACAAATTCCTCTTGATTTAATTCACTGGTCTGCAGTGAGTCATGCGGATTGGATTGAGGGAGGTTGCTTTCTACTCTTTGGATGGGGTCAGGCTGCCTCCATGATTAACTAGCTTCTTCACTGGTGGAATTTCCAATGTCCCTCGACATAGCCTTTCCCATGGCAGAGGTAGAGGAAGGAGGGAACTCAGGTATGGCTTTGGGTCCTGTCGGAGTGCACCTAACTGGGAGGATATGGCCCGATGAGAACAGAAGTCATAGGCATGGCTCTAGCCATGTCTGTTGGAATATTTGCTCTTGACTTCGCTTTCTATCCTTTCCTTCTGGCTAACAGAGAGGAAGAACCTCTTGGTGCTGCTATGTGCTTCTTGCTGTCTCTTCCCTTTGGTGATGGAGTAGCAGCACCTCTTGGGACTCTGCTCCAAAGTGGGCCATTGGCCCCATTCTCCTCAGATTCCTTGTCTTCCCCTTTCCTTTCCCTAAGGCTGAAGAGAACATGACACTACTCCTCTCATGCTTGGCTCCTGTTTCCTTTGCTCTTTTGCTCTCTCCTGAGACTTGGGGTATCCATGGAGTTTCATGCCCAGGTTTGCCAACTGGTATAATCCAGTGGCATTTTCTTTCCAGGAATAATTGTGTGTCTTTTCTACTTAAAAAAAATAATCCTTTTATTTGTACATAACATTCATTTCCAAAAAAATCCCCCCTTCCCCGCCCTTTGGCTAGCAAAGCCTTCTCTTAGGACAAAAACAAAGAATAATAATAAAAAAAAGCAGTTCAGCAAAATGCATCCTCATGTTGACAGGGACTGACAGCATGTATATTTTCACATATTTTCTCCTAGGCCAAGCATGATCATCATAATTACAAAATCTCCACTTCGCGTATTTGTTCTTTCCATATAATGTATGTTGTTGTAGTAATTGCCTTCTTCACTGTATATCATTTCAGAGAATTGTCAGCTTTCAGTATTGGAAAGTGATAAGATTATTCCATAGACTTCATGGCCCTATTGAATACCCTCTTCTTTCTCTACAGATGTGAGGCTCAGTTTCTAGGTGCCCTGTGACCAAGGTCTGAAGCTCCCAGGAGTCCTGTCCCCCAAAAGATCTGTGGATGCTGCAGACTCACTAATAGCTGATCGAAATCAGGACTTCCCTTGTTCTTGAAGGTTGCAGAGACTATAGCGTTCCATGATCTGCAGCTGTATTGTAACCCAGGGAGAATATTTGTGTTGAAGGAGAGGGGTAGAAGGGAAAGAAAAGAGAATAGGCATCTATGAAGCTCCTGCTGTGTCCCAGGCACTGTGCTAAGTTCTTTACAAATATTATCATTTGATCCCCACAACAACCCTGAGAGTTAGGTGCTGTTATTATCCCCAAAATCAGTTGAGGAAGCTGAGGCAGACGGATGTTAAGTGACTTGCCCAGGGTCACGCAGTCACTAAGGGTCTGAAGCCAGATTTGAACTCAGACCCAGTGCTTTATCCACTGTGCCATCTAGCTTTCAGAGAAGAGGAAAAAATGTATATGGAAATAAATGTGATATAAAAAATAAAAAGGTATTAACAAAAAAATTAATGAACAAATAATATAACTTGCTGGATTGGGGGGGGGGACTTACATATCTAAGGGAATTATGGGAAGGGAGAAAAATTGAAGACCTAAAGTGTGAAATCTAAAATTACATTATAAAACACAGTTTGAAAAAAAAGAAAGAAAGAAAGAAAAGAAAGAAAATCAGAAATAAAATTAAAAAAAAACCTAGAAGACCAGATCAATGGAAGAAAATAGAACATTGAGAATTAGAATCAAGCACATACAAGAGATAGGCTTGTGATAACTCCAAGATCACAAAACACTAGGGAAGGGATTCATTAAAAACTGTTGGGGAAAATGTAGAGAATTATGAAAAAAAGCAGGATTAGATTTATAGTTCATAATGTATATCAGAATCAATTCCAAGTGGAATAATGCTCTAGAAAGTTGCTTCTTGGACCTTCTCCCTTTAGCATGGAAAATGCTTCCCTTTTTTTTTTTCCCAATTGGGAAGTCCCATCTGGTTGGGAAATTGTTAAGTTCCAGGTTGCCTGGATTCCTATAATCCCCCAGCATCACATCCTTGTACAATTCCTTCTGAAAAGAGTCCAGCTCTCCCTACTCCTCTTGGGTGAAGTCAGAGTCCACATCCTTGAATGGGATTAGGTCTCTCCAGGCTGTCAGAATCACAGGGGCCATTCTTCATTTTTGGAGGACAGAGTGCTTATAAAACAGACCTGAGCTCACCAGGAGTGAGGTCATGGAAGGTTCCTTGCCGCCTGCCTGAGGAGACACAGATGAACCGACACAGCCAAAGGGGTGGGTGGGGGAGCAAAAAAGGTTAGATTAAGGCAACGTTAGATCATCCCTGCACTTCATGAACCACTGAGGCTGGGCCTCCTTTCACACTGTATCTTGAAGGAGAATCTAACTTTGTACCCAGCACTGGTTTGGACATTAAAAAGAACCATCATCCTCTGCTGCCCAAGAAGGCATTCTTGTCTCCTTCCTGCCTGGACACAGGGACAGTCAGTCTGCCTTGTGAGCAGCTGTCCTCATCCCTTTCTTCTATCTGTCACTGAGAGGCAGCAGAAGCCCTGAGTGTGAGTGAGGATTCCACACCAGCCACACAGGAGATTGCCCTGTGGGCCACAGCTCCAGTGAGGGCATGAGAAGCAGGCATTCCAAGTGCAGTGGGATGGGGTGGGATGCTCACAATCGACATGAGAGCTTCTCGGCTATGCAGAAGTAGTCTGTATGGACGGCACTCCGATGTCCCAACTTTATAACTGTCGGACAAAGGAAGGACATCCTAGGAGGAGGAGTCTCCCTAGAGATGTCATTCAGTTACTCATGAAGGTTGAACGAAGAGAAAGAGTAGCAGTCAAAGCCTGAGGCCGACCATGACAATCCCCTGCTCAGGAAGCTTCAATCTCCCCCTCTTCCCTATGGAAGAAAATCTCTATCCGTAGCTGGACGAGCCTTCGACAGTGAGGCAGTAATCAATCTTTCCAGGCAGATGGAGTATCGCCCTGCTTCACACACTCTGCATTCCATCCAAAGTGGCCTCCTTGCCATTCCCTGCATATGAACTTTGGTCTCCCATTTCCATGCTCTTTGCAAGGCTGTCTCTCATTCCTGGAACACTCTTCTTCCTGGAACCACTCAGCCTTTCAAGGCTTAGCTAAGTGCCTTCAACTCCCAATTCCCTTGGTGAGGGGTATACCCCACTCCCTCCAAGATGAGTTTGTGTGTTGTTTATATTTAAGTATCTTCATCCATGTTGTTTACCCCAGTAGACTGAGAGGTCTTTGAGGATAGGAATGCTTTCATTTTTGCCTCTATAGCTCTACCACCTGACACAGTAGGCACTTAACAAATGCTTATTGAATTTTAATGAATAGACCAAAAAGACCAGAAAAGGGAATAAGTATTTATTAGGCTCCTACTATGTGCACCATACTAATATTATCTCATTTAATCCCTGTGAAGTAGGTGCTATTATGAACCCCATCTTACAGTTGAGGAAACTGGGTCATACAGATTTACATGACATTCCCAGGGTCACGCAGCCAGCTTCTGAGCTGGATTTGATCTGAAGTCTTTCTGACTCCAGCGCCAGAGCTCTATCCCTAGCTCTACCTGGTTATCTAAGTACATTAGTGGAACACCAAGGAAAATCACACCTAAGAGAAACAAACAAATTGTGGATAGACTTGGCATTGTTTCATTGAACACAATTCAAAGTGTAGGCAAAAGGTCAGGGTGCTGGAACAGAGTGAAGATTTGGGAACAAGAAGCTGGACAGTGTGGCAGATGGGGAAGTTCTCATGGAGTGGGCAGAGCACTAGACTTGGAGTCAGGGAGATTGGGCTTCCTAGCTGGCATCTTACACCCACCAGCTGTGTGACGCTGGGTGCACAACACCCAGGTGCTCTGGGCCGCAGCTACCTCATCTGTAAATGGGAGGTGTTCAGGAGTCTTGCAGGATGTACCCCGTGTGGCTGTCATAAAGCTCAAATGAACTGTTTATCTCAGATGGAGAACTTGAAAATGCTCTGTAGCTACTAGCTACCATCATTCTCTCACGATAGGATTTGGGAGTTGGAGGGAATGTGAGAGATCAGCAAATCCATCCTCTTCATTTTATAGCCAAAGAAATTGATGTCCAGAGAGTCCACTCAAGATCAGAGTGATGGAGCCCTGTCTGATGACTCCAAATCCACTGTCCTTTCCACTACATGCCCCCTGCCTCCAAGCTCTGGGATGGATAATCAGGATCAAGGGGGAGGAAAAAAATGTGAACATCCAAAAAATAAGTAAAGCACATTTTATCCTCAAGTTCAGCTGTTGGTACAGAATATCCAGGACCTTTGTTCCTCTTCTCTGTCTATCTTCTCTGTCTCCCTCTTTGTCTCTTTTTTTCTGTGTCTGTTTCTCTTTCTTTCTCATTCTCTCCCTCCTTGTAATCTCTCTCTCTCTCTCTCTCTCTCTCTCTCTCTCTCTCTCTCTCTCTCTCTCTCTCTCTCTGTCTTTCTGCTTCTCTCCTCTGTTTCTCACTCTGTCTTTTTCTCTCTCTCAGTCTTTCTGTCTTTCTACTTTCTGTCTACTCTGTCTCTGTCTTTCTGTCTCCTCTATCTCTCACTCTGTCTCTCTCAGTCTCTCTGTCTCTGTCTCTTCTCTCTCTTCTCTGTCTCTCACTCTGTCTTCTCTCTCTTTCAGTCTCTCTGTCTCTCTCTTTCCTCTCTTTGGCTCTGTCTTTCTCTTCTATCTCTCTCTTTCAGTCTCTCTGTCTCTCTTTCTCTCCTGTCTCTGTCTCCTCTATCTCTCTCTGTCTTTGTCTCTTTCAGTCTCTGCCTGTCTCTCTCTCCCTCTGTCTGTCTTTCTGTCTTTCTTCTCTATCTCTGTCTCTCTCTTTAAGTCTCTCTGTCTCTCTGCCTCTCAGTCTCTCTCTCTCTCTCCCAGACTCTCAGTTTCCCTCTGTCTCTGTCTCTGTCTCTTGGCTGTTTCAATGTGCTTTTTCACTTCTATTTGAGGATAACAAGGAAAAGGAAAAGAAGTAGCAGCCACAGGACTCAGTTTCATACAAATCTTTGTAACGACTCTAGGACAATTGCGTGCGGAAGGCACTTGAAAGGGTGAATAATTGTGACTGTCTTTGGGTTTCATTCATGAACTGTTCTCTCTTCCCTACGACCACTTTGGGAACTTTCAAATAGACAACAGCTCATAATGATAGGGACTAAAAAAAGGTGACATTATTGGACATGGACTTGCAGTTTAACCATGAAACATACCCATGATTGAAAACTATCAATATCCAGGATCTCTCTTCAAGAACAGGAAAGTAGAAAAACTCTGTAATGCCAAGGTCTCTGATATTAAGGTAACCTCTGGTCACAATGTGTAAAGTTTGAAATTGTTTTCCTCATGTTAGTGATCTAGGCATTCCATTCAATTCAACAAACATTCATTAGGTACCAACTGTGTGCCAGGCACTGGGCTAGATTTTGGGCATATAGAGACCACCGTGAATACAATCCCTACCCTCAAGGATCTTACGTTTTACTACATGTTCACAAACACACAGATAAATAACTGCAAAAGGCATGCAGAGGAATTAGGGGGTAAGAATTGCTAACAACCAGGGGAATCAGGGAAGGTCTATGTGGGAGATCACCCCTGAGCTGAGCCTGGAGTGAATATGGAGGTGAGGATAGAGACCTTCCTGGTATAGGGTCTGGTGCAAGAGGCATGAAAATAGAAGGTTCATGGTATATATGTGTAAAAGCAAGTAAGCCTCCTTGCCTGGAACATAGAGTGAGGGAGGCAGGGAGGAAGTGGTGGGGGAGAGAGAGAGAAAAAGAGAGAGAGAAAGAGAGAGAGAGATAGACAGAGACAGACAGACAGACAAAGACAGAAACAGACACAGAGACAGAAAGAGATAGAGACAGAGAGACACAGAGAGAGATGGACGGAGAAACAGAAAGAGACAGAGAGCCTGAGACAGAGACAGAGAGACAGAGATAGACACAGGCAGAGAGAGAGACAGAGAGACAATGACAGAGTCAGAGACAGAGAGAGACAGAGAGACAATGACAGAGACAGAGATAGAGAGAAACAGAGAGACAGAGACAGAGAAACAGAAAGAGAGAGGGGGGGGAGAGTAGGGTTGTGTGTGTGTGTGTGTGTGTGTGTGTGTGTGTGTGTAGCAGAGGATGATGTGAAATCAATTTCCAAAGCCATATGAGAGCTAAATAATAGTGCCCCTATTTTACAGATGAGGAGACCAAGGCTTTATTAAATGTCAGGACTGGAGTTCCTAACACCATTCCGAATCTCTAAGTTAATGCATACAGTTTTGATTCCTACAATTTATCATAAGAAAATTGCTTTTTTTAGTACTTCTTGCTATAGCCATGTGGTTTTCATTTCAAGATTGAGCCACAAGAAAAAAACCACGTGTTTATAGCCTTGAAACACCAAAAGGAAAATTCTGTCTCTTTGTGCTTTACAAAATGAGTAGAGCATTAGCAATGAAACAAAACTTTTCTTGGTTATTGACTTGAATTCCATTTTGATATTAATGATTGTTTTGCCAGCAATTCAAGATGCAAACATCATGGTGAACAATCATATCTTGAATTTTCACTTGCGGAAAGATGAATCTTCAGAAACTTGATATGATACTCTAACTCAGCCTCAGTAGAGTGGAACAGCTCAATATATCCATGGAATGATGATTCTAATAAAATGTAAAGTCCTTGAGGCCGGGTGACTGTTTCATTTTGATCTTAACACAACCCAATGTCGAACACATAATAGGTGCTTGGCAAACGCATTATTGAATTTAGTGAATGCGTGCTTGAATGATTCTTTGCTTCTTGGGTTGAAATGATGCAAGCGTACATTCTGGATAGGAGTTTTTAACTCCAACTTTTCTAATGAAGACTTGCTCCAGAGAAGATGCATACAGGACGTCATGGCGATGTTGGACCAGAACAGGAGGTGGGTTGGTCCACATTGTGAGCTGGAAGGGACCTTACAATCTATCTGGTTTAACCCGATCATTTACATATGAGGGAGATGATGTCCAGAGAAATAAAATAACTTATCCAAAGTCATACTGGGAGTAAATGGTGGAGGTCAAATTTGATAGGCGACAATCAAGTGTTGGAAGGAGTACCCATATGTATGATTTTCACTCTGATTATTATCTTCCCTCTGATTCGTCAGAACCTCCCACCACGTAGAAAGACAGGCTTTCTCCATAGCTCTCCTCCTTTCTCTTCCATCCTCAAATTTGGTTCTCCAAGTTCTGAATTACAGAATCAGGTAATTTATATTAATCCAGAAGTATAATAAAGAACACATTTTTCACAAATTCATATGGGTGTATTTTAAAATCATTGTTTTAAAAATAAAACCAATGAGGGACTGACATTAATTTTTCTTTGGCCCCTCTCCATACCATCCTCCAAACTGAGCTAAGGTACTGAGTGTCTGCAGGGGCCAAGAGGAGTGGTCATTGTCACCTGGCTTTGGTCATATGTCTCCCAAAACAGAGTAGATCAAGAACTTTGGGGGTTGAGAACCACAGTTCTGGTTTTAGCTAAGTCATTTACTATCTGGGAACTTTCCCTGAGCTGCTTTAGGGCCTGGCATAGATCCAAGCAAGAGGCTGAACCCTGAGTAGATGAGATTGCAGTACAATCTGAGAGCAAATAGACCCTTTGAAGCCATGTGGGTAAATTCGGGTGAATGTCCACTCTCCAATGACTCATTCAGGCCTGGTGGGCATCACTCAGGATGCTGGGCTGAGGATAGCATCAGGGAGGCAGGTTCTGCCTGGTACCTTCTGGCCCCACATTGCTTGCATGAATTTGCTGCTGAATAACTTTTCCCTGCTCACTGGTAGCCCCATTTTTTTCTCTCACTTTCGTTCTTGTGATTTCAGAGAATTAAAGTGAAAATGCAGATCTTTTTTTTTAGGAAAAGAAAAAAAATATTGCTAAAATAGTAAAGTCAGAAAATCTCCAAGTCTTTGGCATTGAAGTTAATGATTTCTTCTACATTCATGTAGCAAGGAATTATAGGATTGAGACCTGAAAGGCACTTCTGAAGTCATCTAGCCTTCTTTAGAGAAGAAGAAGCTGAGGCCTAGAGAGGAGAAATGATTTGTCCATTGTCACACAGTAAGGAAGAGGAGAAACAGTAGTCCTGGCCTGGCTTGCCAGAGGGATATGACATGTGAGAGAGTTATCTGAGGGAAGAATGAAATATCTATTTATGAACCTCACTGTTTCATGTTTTAATGTTTTAAGTATTAACCTCCTGGGAGAGCATTATAATAATTACTTTATATTTAAGTTTTTGTTAATATTAACTTGTGTTTAACTATTTCTTTTCTGTGGAGAAAATAAATAGCTGTCCTATACCTGGTCTACATTCCACCTTGAGGACTTTTCTGCTCCCTTTTTAGGGAAGACCTTAGACATGAGCCAACCATAAGCTTTAAGTGGTTCCCCCTGAGGCTCCAGAGTGAGGTGAAAAGAACCAGAGAACATCTGAAAGAGCCTAACCCCTCCATTTTAAAGAAGAGGCTCCCCTAGTGTTGAACCCAGTTCCCGTCAGTCCAGAGTTATGTTCCTCTTGAGAGGGAAAGGAGGGAGAGGCTGAGCACCTCCAGATTCCCTGGGCTCAGCAACAGTTCTGTGTTGTTACCCCTATGTATGTACATGTCTTCTCCTCCACTACAATGTGAGCTCTGCAATTGTCCAATAAATAAATAGCCAAAGGATATACATAAGAAGTTTTCAAAGAAATCCAAGGCTTCAAAAATATATGAAAAAATGCCCTGAATCATTAATTATTAGACATGTAAATTAAAGAAACTTTGAGGTCCTACCATCCACCCATTAGATGGGCAACGATGACAAAAGCAGAAAAAACTCATTGGAGGGATGGCGGGAAACGAGTTTCCCTAATGCTCTTTTGGTAGAGCTGTCAAGTGGCTCAGCCATTCAGGGAAGTCTTTTGGGATTAGTGTCCCAAAGTAACGTCGTCATTATAGCCCTTGGACCAAGGAACTCCACAATTAGGTCTATAACCCAAAGAGGTAAAACAAAAAGCAAAAGGCCCCTATGTACAAAAATATTTACAGAATTTTATATTTTGTAGTATTTCGGTTGTAGGAAAGAACTAGAAATGAAGGCGGTGTCCGTCTACTGGGAAATGACTAAATGGCATAGATTATGGCGTATGGATGTAATAGAATATTATTGCACCATATGATGTAATCATTGGACGTGAAAATGATTAAATGGAAAATTTCATAGGAAACTAAGAAACTTTCTACAAACTGATGCAGAATGAAGTGATAAGAACCAGGAGAACAATTTACAAATGACAACAATGTTGTAAGGACAAATGAATTTAAAAAGTTTTAGAACTCTTATCAGAATCATGATAAACCACAAGTTCAGAGGACAGAAGATGAAACTTGGCAGCCACCTCGCGCCAGAGAAATGACAGACTCAGTATGCAGAATGAGATACACACACACACACACACACACACACACACACACACACACACACATTTGGACATGGCCAATGTGGGGATTCATTTTGCTTGACCATGCATATTTGTTACAAGGCCTTTTATTTTTCTCTAATTGGGGGTCATGGGAGGGTGAGGTGAATAAGGATAGGGTAACAAAATAGAAAGAAGAGAAGATCATTGAGGTATCTTTTTCAATTTTCAGAGAAGAAAGCAGAAGGATAGAAAGAAGCACACGATAGCTTTGAAAGCTATTAGACAGACTCAGTCTATAATAGAAAATTAAACTCTACATAATATTGACAGTGTCATGTTGAATCCTCTTATTCTGTTCTACTATGTATACGGAAATGTATATTTTACTTGATGTTTGTTAATTTCAGCATAAATATACTTAAAAAAAGAACCGAAGCCCCCTTGAGGGCAGGAACTGTTTTCTTTCTGTGTTTGTATCTCCAAGGCCTAGTTACATTCCTGACACATAAAATGGACAAATAATAAATGCTTATTGATCAATGGACTGATAACAACTCACTATAAACTCTTCAACATTCCCCAAGTGCTTTTGGCGCATTATCTGGTTTGAATCTCATCGCACAGCAACCATACGAAGCAGACATTACAGATGATATTGTCCCTGTACCTGAGGCTCAGGCGTGTAGAGTGACATCCCCAGGGTCACACTGTGATAGTCCCCGAATTCTAAAGGTCCTAGAGAGGAAAAGCATTGACTCATGCACTTTTCAGATCTAGAGTCCTAGAATGAGGAGGGTCTGGATCGCTCATTGCCTCAGGCTCAGTGTCCACAGCTCAGCCTTCTCTCCTGTCTCCTACAGCACCCAGTTCTAGGACAGAGTTGATTTGGTTTATAAAATCACAGTAACTGACCTCATTTATTAAAACTGTCCTAGGATTTTCAGGGCTTCTGGGTGGAAGAGGGATTAGGTTTGTTCCACTTGGCCCCAGAGGTCAGAATGAGCATTGGGTGGACATTGAAAAGAAATAAATTTAGGCTTAGCATGAAAAAAACTTTGAAAAAAATATGAGCCATTGCAAAGGAGACCAGGCTGCCTTAGGAAGTGGGGTGAGGGTCCCCACACTGGACATCTTCAAGCTAAGCTGGGTGATGGTCACGAGTTGCCGTGGGGATTATGTCTAGGGGATGGGTTGGACCAGAAAGTACTGAAGTGCTCCCCTCCAACTCTGAGAGGCTGTGATCCTGAGACATTGACACAGCACCTATATACATTATCTCACTTGAGCCTTACAACAGCTTAAGCAAAAATAATAATAATGATAGCTAACATTTATATAATACTATATTCCAGTCTCTGTGCTAAGCACTTTAGAGTTAGGAGCTTTACAACTCTGGGAGGTAGGTATTCAGAGATAAGGAAACTGAGGGAAACAGGTGAAGTGACTTGCTCAGGGTCACACAGCTTAGGAAGTCTCTGGGGTCAAATTTGAATTCATCTCCCTTACTCCAGCCTGAGCACTCTACCCACTGCACCCCCTATGTGCTCCAAGTGTACTTTAAGTATCAGTCCTGCTTCACAAATGAGGACGCCGAGGTCCAGAGGTTGTGGGACTTTCCAAGGTTATGTGGCTAGCTGGTAAGTGTGAGAGGTGGGATTCAAACCCAGGTCTGCCAGCACTGTCTTCTACAGGCTCTTCATTCAAAGCTGTAGCAAGATTGTCTGTGAAACTTTGGTTCTGCCTGACAATCAGATAAATAGAGCAACCATGTGCTTGATGACTGTGGATCCTGGCCGGCTCACCCTCCCAAGCAGAGACAACCTAGTCAAGGAAAGAAGATCTGTGTTTAGCGAGCCAGTCTTGTGGAGTGATTGCTCACTTCCAATGAGGGGCTATTTTCAAAATGGCTCATTCAACCACCTGGATAGACTTTTATTTATTTTATTTATTTGCAGGGTGGAGGGTCAGGAGGAGGAGGAGGTTTGAATGAGAAGTAGGGGAGGGAGGACGGTTTAAGTGACATTAGCCAGTCCTCTGAGACATCGGCTATAGTAAGGAAAGGAAGACAGAGACCAAAGAAGAAAGAAACGATTGATGCTTGCATGAGTGTCTCTGTGGGTCTGTGTAGTTAATACATGCACGTGCGCATGTGCACACACACATGCACAGACACGCACACGCAGAGTGACATGCAGGAGACAGGCTCAGGAATGTGGTTCTTTTTATAGCTGGTTCCTCTGTGTGGACGGGGATCCTGGCAACATCTGAACTACGAGGCCTGCCAAGAGCAGAGCACAGTAGGGATGGCGCATCCCTGTCTGAGAACTGGGTGGGCAGGAATTTTTCATTTCATAAATTATTACCAGCAGCTGCTCTGACTCCACAGCCATGAAAAGCTATTACCCAGAACAGAAAAAAGGCCTCTCTCTGTTTGTCAGTTTTGAAAGACTTTAAGTGTTTAGGATTAGATTTTTAAGAGGCCACAAAATCTGTTATTCTGCTCTGGCAGCCAAAGTGATTACATTTGGATATTTTGCTTTCTTCTTGATAAAGAAACCAAGGAAATGTGTGAAATATATCTTTTCTCCATCTTCACTTATTGTTAGCTCTGGTTGTAACAGTGACCCACTGAAGAATCTTTTGTGTTTCCAGTCTTTATGCCATCTCCCCTCTGATATTTCTTGCCTGGCATATTCCATCTCTGCCACACAAAAACATATGGGGCCTTTAACCCTCCTGCACTCTCTCTTGGGCAAATGAATGGGCAGGAGATTATCTGCAAGCCTCTTTTCCCCCTCACCTAAGTGGCATGATACACTGAATACAATACACATACATGGTGTGGGGCCCGGAGTGAGGACGACCTGACTTTAAATCTGCCCTCAGATACTTATCATCTGGGTGACTCTGGCTGAGTCCCTTAATCTATATCTGCCTCAGTGTCCCATCTGTAAAGTGAGGACCCCGCAGGGTTGTTGGGAAGACCAAATGAAATAGTATTTGAAACATATAAAACCTGGCCAAAATGAAACTAGGCTGAGGTAGTCAGGCAATCAGTGCGTCAGGGCACTGCCATCTGATCTTCCAGCCTGCCATCCCCGGGGGGGCCAGAACACAGCCACCCTGCCACCCCGGGCCTTGTCAGAATGTCATCCCACTCCTAAGCCAACCACTCTCCCTCTCTTCTCCTCTCTTGTTAGCCTCCCCTTCCTGAAGGCCTCCTTCCCTCTCCTCAGCATGTAAGGTTAGCTCAGGGGTCAAGAACGTGAGCCATACTTCGTATGACAGACTGTCCTTCATAGGCTCCTCCCACTCCTCTCCCCCGAATTTGTCCTGGCCACAAGAAGGTACATGTTTCCTCATCCCATCCTCAGTCTCCTCAAATGATGCCTTCAGATCATTTTAGCTACATGACAAGCAGATGTGTGGCTCACATCTCATTGGAGAAAGTTGCCAGATCACACCCCTCTCTAAAAAAGAGCGAATTTACTAACAATCAACAGGCTATTAAGTGCCTACTCTGTGCCAAGTACTTTTGTAGAATCTGAGAATAGAATAATTTAAAAAAAAAGTTCTTGTCCTCAGAAGCTTACATTCTGTTAGGGGAGGCTACGTACCTATATCATTATATATGTGTATATATACATACATACATACATACACACATATTGAATAAATATAAAGTAGTATATGGAGGGCATCAATGAAATCCAGGGCAGAAAGAAAGGGGCCACGGTAAGGCTGGCGGAGTGCTGCTGTCAAAGGGTTGAAATCCTCCCTCTTCCATTGATTTCCTATTGATCTTGGGCAAGACATTTCATCTCATTTGTCTTCAGTTCTTAGAAATCCTCAAAGAAAGCAGATGGATGCTAAGGCCTACCTCTAAGTCCTCTAACGCCAAAGTAGGATCCCCTATCCCGTGCTCGATTCTTCACCAAAGTTGGGCCTGAGGACAGCGTGGTCCCCCTGCTCTCTGCCCTGGTCACATCGTACCTGGACTATTGTCCCCAGCAGTACCAACTAAATTTTAAAGAGTACGGTGATCAAAGAAAAAGCTTCTTGAGGAGAGGAGCTACAATGGTGAAGGATGTTAAATCAGGTTACAGAATGGGGGTGTTTGACCCGGAGAGGGGCAGACTTGAGGGAGACATGAGGGCTGTCTCCAAGGACCTGAAGGGCTGTCCTGTGGAATGGAGATCAGTCTGGTTCAGCTTGTTCCCACAGGACAGAGCTAGGAGTAATGGGAAGTTTCAAAGAGAAGCATTACATCTTGACATGAGGATAAAAGGCCCTACCAGCACTTTTCCAAATGGAGAATGGGCTGTTTCTGCCTCAGGAAATCAGAGTTTTCCTAACCCTGAAGATCTTGATGGAAAGAGTGAATGATCACTTGTTGGACATGCTCTATCAGGGAGTCTTGGCCATTGATGGTTTGACATTGAGGGCTTCTGCCATTCCCTGTGATAGCTGAGTGAAGGCTGGATTGGAGCAGAGACAGACTTAAATCAGGGAAGCCAATTAGGAGAAGGTTGCAATAGGCTAGGGAAGAGGTGATGAGGACTTGAACTCAGGCCCACTCCTGGAGAACAAAGACTGGGGTTTTGGCCTTTCTTTGTACTTGCAGTACCTAGCATGCTTTCTAGCACAGCTGTGATTAATAAGGGCATTTAAAAGCCTCTTGGAGGAGGTGAAGGGAGACATGAGGAGTGCTGTGAGTTCTCGGGGGCAGATGTGAGGAGGAAGTACATTTCAGAGATAGGCTGAACAAGGCATGGAGGTGAGAGATGGCATACGGTGGTATGAAGGGCAGTGTGGCTGAAGCTCAGGGGTGGAGATGTGCAATTTATCTGGAGACATCAGGAAGGACTTTTGGGATCTGTTTGTAAGGGAGTAAAACGTGCCTTAGTTATCTCCCAGGGAAGTTGTAAGAAGTGCTCTTTGTCCTAAGTATAATAGTTAACATTTCAACCAAACTTGAAACCTGGCAATTTGGTCCACCTGCTTTAGCTCATGGGCTTATCACCACAGCCCTATGAAGTAAATTCTACTTTGATTTTCATTACCTGCATCTTACAGATGAGGAAACTGAGCCTCAGAGTGGTTAAGTGATTTCCCCAAGATTGCCCAGCTAGCAAGTGTCAGATGTAGGATTTGAACCCGAGGCTCACCGACACTTGGAATGATGGGAGAATCTCAAGATCATACATTTAGAGCTAGAAAGAGACCATTTAGTCAAACTCTTTCATTTGATAAATGAGGTTAAATGACTTGCTCAGAGTCACACAGGTAATAGTTGTCAGTCTGAATTTTAAAAAAAAGCTTGTTTTCTAATTATATGCAAAGGCAAATTCTAATATTATAACTTTGAAATTTTGAGTTCCAAATTCCCTCTCTCTTTCCCTTACTTCCTCCACCCCTAAGACAGTAAGCAATTTGATGTAGGTTTTATTATGGACAATCATGCAAAACATATTTCTATGAGTCATGTCGTAAAAGGAGAAACAGACCAAAAGAAAAAAAATGTGAAAAAAATAAAGTGAAAATAGTATGCTTTGATCCATCAGTTCTTTCTCTGAATGTGGATAGTATTTTTCATCATGAGTCCTTTGGAATTGTCCTAGATCATTGTATTGCTGAGAATAGCTAAGTAATTCATAGTTCATCCTCACACACTTGCTGTTACTACATGCAGTGTTCTACTGGTTCTGCTCACTTTACTTTGCATCCATTCATGTGAGTCTTTCCAGGTTTTTCTAAAGTCTGCCTGCTCATCATTTCTTATAGCATAATAGTATTCCACTGCATTCATATACCACAACTTGTTCAGCCATGCCCCAATGGATGGTCATCCCTTAATTTCCAATCCTTTGCCCCCACAAAAAGAGCTGCTACAAATATTTTTTGTACAAGTAGGTCCTTTCCCTTTTTTTTTTTAAATAAGGTTCAGTTGTTTTTCAGTCATGTGACTGAATGGAGTCTCTTTGTGACTCCATTAGGGGATTTCTTGGAGTGGTTTGCCATTCCTTCTCCAGTTCACTTTACAGATGAAAAAACGGAGGCAAACAGGATATCTGAGTGCAGATTTGAACTCAGGAAGATGAGTCTTCCTGACTCTAGGCCTGGTGCTCTGTGCACTATGGCGCCACCTAGCTGCCCCAAGAATCTCGATTTGACAGCTCTACACTGCTGTTTCCTTGTAGACTATAATATTTAAGTTTTGATGAGGGTGACGATGAAGGTGACAATCTTCACAAAACTATAGAATTTTATTTTTGGGAGAGACTTATACGACTTCATCCTACATCATCCTCATTAACCAGCCTTTTTGGGAAGCTCTCAGTGAAGGGGAGTCCTCTGTCTTTCCAAGCAGCTCGTTCTCCTCAGGGTTAATTCTGACCGTTACTAGGTTTTTCTTTCCCTTCAGCCTAAAGTTCCTTCTTTGCTGTTGCTCCTGTTTTAGTTTTCTCTATTCTACCAATTGTCCTAGTTCTGCTCTTTTGGTTGTTATTATGCCTGAGTTTTCTGTTTGTTTTCAGATAAGCTCTGCCACAGGCTGTTGGAATAGTCTGAAAACATTGTTGTAATTCAGACATAAGCAATCTGTAGTCTTTGTAGTCCCAGTCTGTAGCATACACTATGGGCACGGTTCCTGGAGTGCTGGCGTTGGACTTAGGAAGATGGGAGCTCAAATCGGGACTCAGACACGTACTAGCTTTCTGACTCTGGGTGAGTCATTTCACCCTGTTTGCCTCAGTTTCCTCATCTGCAAAATGAGCTGGAGAAGGATATGGTAAACCAATCAAGTACCCCAACCAAAGGAGGTCATTAAGAGTGGGACACAACTGAAATGGCTGAACTATGACGACACAAATGTACAGGTCTGTTCTTGTAGCTGTAACTATTCGTTGGTATCATCTTCCGAAGCCAACATCAAACGAGGAGCAGAATATACACCATGTATTTAAACCAAGTCTCTCAATTTTTCACAGCAATTATAAAGAATACATGGTTAAGCTGAGAGTGTCAGCTGGGTTCTCTTACCGGCAAACAGCCTTCTGCGCTGAGTATCCCTTTGCTGGTGTTAGTTCAATAGGTTTCTGATTGGATTTTCATGAATTTGCTGAGTATTGACGTTTGCTCTTCAGTTCTCCTACCACCATGTAAACCACACTGTATGGCTAACCAATGTAATTAGGTTTGGGGGAAAATGAAAACGAACTCAGTGGAAACTGGTTTATTAGAGATATTGGCTGAGTTCTGTGTGGTTCTTTGTGTCTTTCTTTGATCAAGAGAAAAAGAAAATCTGTGAAAATTGAAGCCATCAGCGAGCTCACCCCTAAGGAGGATGGTGGAATTGAGAAATATTGATTCAAGCTGAGAGTTGTCATGAATTCATTGCACTGTCCACAAGTGTGAACACTTTGTGCAAGGTTGTTGTTACACAGAGATGGAGTTTTCTTATCTTGAATTACAGCTCAAGAAGAAAGTCCGTGTCAAGTGGATGTATCATCGGGCTCGTTCTGTGCCATCCTGGGCCCTTAGGAGAAAGGGTTTGAGCAATCACGATAGAACTAAGTGACCTGAGCATGAAGTCATGGAATTCTTTCTCACTGCACTCTTACAGAAGCCTTTTAACTGGTCTTGCTGTCAGCTGTAACTCAAATTTGTCTTTGGTATTGTGTCCAGATTTGTACCCCTTATGCACAGGTCTGCCCTCCCTTTCTCAAGAGACTTTAGCAACTTCCTATTACTTCCACAATAAAGACAAACTCCTCTGTTTGGTGTGAAAGCCTTTCTCACTTTGGTTCTAACCTTCCCTTTCAGACTAATATGACCTTAGACCTGCTCATGTACCCAGCATCCCAGTTAAATCATCCTACTTCCTGTTTCCCTTACATGCTATTACATCTTCTGCCTTTATGCCTTTGTAAAGGCTGACCCTTCCCCTCTGGTATGATTTCCCTACAAAACGCCCTTCCTGATGCTTCCGGATGTTAGTGCTATCCTCTGTCCTACCCCAAATTACTCTATATCAATTTTTTCATATAATTTTAAGTGAAAGACAACATGGCATAATGGATAATGAGCTAGTATCAGAGTATGGAAGACCTAGGTTCCAGTCTTTGTTCTGATACATAGGAGCAATGTGATCCTAAGAAAATTCTCCCAATTTAGTTCCTCTAGGAAACTCTCTGAGACTAAAATTTGGGGGTATTTATTGGTCTGATTTGCCTTCAGTAGAAGGAATTTTCTCCCTGGTAATACCCTAAACTGATGAAACCTAGGTTCGGTTCCTTCCCTTCCATCCCTCCTCCCAATTAAAAAAAATCTCTATGTAAGTTGTTTCTCAGAAGTAAAGAGGTAAACTTCTTGAATGAAGGGACGATTTTTTTCTTTGTATCTCAAGACTTAAGTCAAATCAATCAGCATTTATTTATTAAGCCCCTACTGTATGCTAAATACTATTCTAGAGTTAGAAATACAAAGAAATGTGAACAAATAAATAAGTCCCTGCTCTCTCTCTCCAAAATTACCAATGAGCTCCCAATAGCCAAATCTAATGGCTTTTTCTCTTATCTCCTGTTTTTATTTATTTTTGCCTTTTCTTTTTAATCTCTGTGTAGCCTTTAAAGTTGTCAATCACCTTCTTCTCCTTGATATTTTCTAGGTCTTTATGACACTGCTCTTTCCTAGTTCTCTGGCCACTTCTCAGGTCACAGAAAAGAGTCTTGGGAAACATCTGTGATGAGTGGATATGACCTGGATGAAAATCTAGCTAAGGACACACATGGAGAAGGCGTGGTTGAACATATCAGACAAGAGGAGAACTGGTAGACAGTAGTGTCAAGGGAAAAAAAAACAAATTTGAGAGGAGAAATGTGAAGGAGAAGAGAGTGGTTGACACTGTTCAAAGGCTGCAGAGAGGTCAAGAATAAAGATAAAGATTGAAAAAGGTCATTAGATTGGGAAATTCAGGGACCATTAGTAACTTTGGAGAGTGTAGATTCAGTTAAATGATGGAGTTTGTAACTATATCAAGTTAAGAAGAGGAAAGGAAAAAAAGGGAAGGAAAGGAAATAGAGGCACTGATTATAGACAATTCTTAAGGAGTTTGACCACAAACAGTAGGAGAGATATAGGATGACAGTTAATGGGAATGGATAGATTGAGTGAGGGTTTTTTTTTTTTTTGAGGATGGAGAGACACAGAAATGTTTCTAGTCATCAGGGATGCAGCCAGTAAAAAGGGAGAGACTGCTGATAAGTGGGGGGGGCATTGTAGAGGGAGTGATCTGCTAGAGGTGACATCATGTAATGGCTTCATGTGTCCATGTAGAAGGGTTTGTCTTGTCAAGGTGGGGGACCTCCTTAGTATGTGTGACAGGAGTGAAAGAGGGAATAGTGGCTGGAGGCATCTGAGTGTGGTGAGATGAGGTGGAAGGGACAAGATGGAGCTCTCTTAGAATGGCCTCGGTATTTTCAACTGAAATATGAGACAGGGTTCTCAGCTAAGAGAGTGGGAAAAGGTTGAGCCATGGGAGGTTTGGAAAAGGTGCTGTGGTGAGTGGGCTAATGAAATGATTAGAGAGGTATAAAAGAATTATCTTGCTTCAATGAGAGCCCGCTTATAATTATGTGACAAATTTGTAGTCAACCCAGCCTATACGGTTTCCTGATTTTCTCTGTCTTCACTCAGTAGCATATGAGTAGGAGAAGATGGAGGTAGTAATCTAAGGCTGAGGCTTAGCAGGCCTAGATCTTCAATAGAATAAAGGCTCAAGGGATTTGAGAGAAGACGATAGTGTGTAGTTGAACTGGTTCTCCAGGGAGTTTCCCTTCCTGCAGAATGGTGGAGAGTGTGGCCAGTGCAGGGGAGCTTTTGGGAAAGAAATCAGTGACAGAGGGATTAAAGATCACTGTGAAGATGAAAAACAAGGCCTGGTGTTGCAAGGCGGGGGGAGAAATGGAATGATAACAGATTGTGATCACATAAAAGAATTCCCTACTTCATGAACATGGAATGGGAATCTTTGTGGGTCATGGCAAGATCAAGGGTATGACCATCTCTGGTATATAATTTCATTTGGGTGGGGAGCAGGAGTAGGTTATGGAAAATGAGTGAGTTGAGGAATTGGGAGGTTAATGACTTGGTAATTAGGAATTTTTTGAGGGAGTATAGCATCAATATGTCTATGAAGTTCTCTTGTATGAAGGCATGAGTTGAGGAGGAGAGAAAGACTGTGATACAGGTACTGACCTATTTGAGGAAAGAAGAGTATCCTGGATGTCAATAGACAATAGCTATCCAAATCTTTACTGCACAATAAGTATGGATTGACTGAACCTCAAAGGAATAGAGGTTGCTAAGAGATGGTAGTTGAAAGAAAGCCTGGAAGTAGCAATGGCAAGTAAAGAGAATTCCAACTCTTCCACCATGATTAGTGAATTATGGGTTTGAGTAGAAGTGCAGTCAGTAGTAGAAAGGGTGGCCAGAGAGGATGTGTTATAGGTGGGAGCCAGGTTTCAGCAAGCATAAGAAGATGGAAGGAGTGGGAACGGAAAAGATTTTAAGATGAAAACAAGTGTGTTACCTATGGAATACAGTGAAAGAGGGAGTGGCATGTTGTGGGGGTGGGGAGTAAGTTGAGAGTAGTGAGAAAAAGAGAATGGGCAAGGCAAAGAAAGGGCTCTGACCAATGATAGCCAGAATCACCAGGATGGGGAGCATCTAGTAGGGGGAGGGTAAGTTGGTCACTGAGGATTCAGTTCATAAAGTTTAGCATTGCCTCTAGGGACTCAGCCTCAGGGTAGAGTCATCTCAGGGCACCAGATACCCCTGAGTATCTGGAAAGGGGTGTAGGATCATAGATCTCATGAGGGCACAAGACAAAGTGCGTGGGGTTGTAGGAGGTGGGGGGTTCCTTGCAATGACTGGCTTAGGGAGGCTAGGAGCCACTTAACACATAATTGAATGAGTGGACATTAAATCTAGAAATTTCTCAAGCCTAGCTTACCCCTCTTGTTAAGTGATGAACACACCATTTTATTGACGCTAGCTATTTGGATACTATCCCATATTCGACACTGTCCCATCTGGAGCTGATATACAACATAAGTTGGGAAGTCCTATGAGACTACTTAATTCTCTTTGATAACTTTGTCACCTGACTTAGATTACTTATATCTTTGGGTACTTAAAGATATAGATGTAATTATGCGTAGGTTCTTTATGGCATGAACTATACAAAGTTAATGAAAAATTTTGTTTACCTGAAGAAGTAAGTACTGTCCAGTAATATCCAGTTAGGATTTTTTATACTGGGGCCACAGAAGGAGATGGAGAAAGTTCAGTGGGGTGCAGCCACCAAAGGGGAAAAGTGTGCCCGCAATGGGACTTGTCTTGCTGAAGATGGAAGGAAGCAGGTGAAGATAAGTTCACCTGGCCACTGAGGGTAACCCATGTGTATTGGAACGGTGCCCTCCAAATTCTGGGACTTTGGGGCAAAGCCTTAATTGTCACGTCTAGTTATGGCCCCGTTTACCTGACCCAAAGCTTGATCTTTGCAAGCTATTACTATTCCCTATGGAATTTTTCCACTTTTCATTCATTTGTTCAATGTCTGACTCTCCCCAGGGGAAATTTTATTCATTAATTTAAGATTTATGCCTGCCCCATCCTTCCCCTCCCCCTCTCCCTCTGCCACTCTGGGACCAGTCATTGTGGAGAATTGAAGCTCAAGGCCCCTCTATGCCTTTCTTGGCTGCTGTAGGTTTCTGTTTGCTTCCTTGTTTGTTTATCTGAATCAATTGAATTCTTCAATTCTGCACTTTCTTTTATCTTCATATCATTAACTACAGCTGATTGCCTCAGCTGTGTGCCTGGGTGTGTATGGGATGGGGTAGCATTTCTTTAAAAAAATTCATATTGCAAAGGAAATTATTCTCTTACAAATATTCATTGAGTTATGAACAAAGAAAAGTTGAGGAATAAAAGACTAGGATGTGATCATGATTTTAGTCATGCCCTAGTCGATTGTCCTGGGACTGGACTCTGCCAAACGTTTTCACTGGCAGTTACTATGATTCCTCTGTATTTCCTGAGGTTTCCACAACTAGCCATTTTTTTTTGGGGGGAGGGGGGATGGTAGTTAAAATAATAGTGCTTTTAAGGAATCTGAAGATTAGTGATTAAGATTGTGGCCAAGGGGTGTATTTCCTGCTATCTGTGAGAACATAGGATGTTGAATTCCCTCATAATTATTGCAAAAACAAACCCCTGTATGATTTTTTTTTCCTAGAAGATTGATAAGAAAAATTCTCACTAGACCATAGAGCCGCAGGAGCAAATGGGCTGTTATTATGTCTTAACAGAAACAAAACAGGAAACAAACCAAGAGTCTCCAACCTTCATCTCCCCTCAAAAGTCAATTTGCACAGCAGAGGGAAACATCCTGATCTGAGGGCTGGGACCAACGTTTAAAATATGGCAGTGAAGAAGTTTGCATGCAGGTCAAACTTTGGGGCTTTTCTTCTTTCCCAGATAGCATCTGGGAAATGCTCTTTACTTTTATATAGATGATTGATCAAAAGGTGTAGATCTCTTAAAGTGGATTGTGGCATAATGAAGATGCATTTACAAGTGGCTAAACGGAAGGACCCAAAGAGTAGTCATTAATGTTTTCACGTCAGCTTGGGAGAAGGTGTCTAGTGGGACTGTCCAAGAGACCTAGACTTGACCCCAGGTGATTTGACATTTTTACTAATGAATTGGATATAGGTATAGATGGCAGGCCTATCAGGTTTATACATCACACAAAACTGGAAGGGAGAGTTAACATACAGAGGAATAGTCAGAGTTCAAAAATATATCCAAAGCCTAGTGCCTTGTGCCAACTTAAATAAGGTGAAATTTTCTAAGAATAAATGTAAAGTCTTATGCTTAGTTTTAAAAGAATCTACTTCACAGATGCAGGATATAGAAGATGTGGATAATCAGTCCATCTGAACAAAATAAAGGTTGGAGAATTGTGGTGAGCGTAATACAATGCGATAGTTTGGCATGGTAGACAAGGAAATTAATTATGTTTTCATAAAGAGAGGTATGGTTTCCAGGCACGAGAAGGTGACTCCGGATTAGACCCTACCTGGAAGAATAGGAAGGACACAGATAAGCTGGGGAGTGTCCAGAAGAGGCCTGTGAAGGCAAGGGACAGCTTCAGGTTTGCAGCATGGGTACTGGTTGAAAGAACTGGGGGTGTTTAGGCTGGAAAAGAAATGACTCGGGCAGAGGTGGATGTGAGCCCTGCAAGGTAGCCAGAACATGGTGGAGTGGAGAGACAAGTGGATCCAGAGGGAGGAGGCCTGGATTGGAATCCTGATTGCTCCTTACCCCGCTGTGTGAACTGACACACATTACTTCCTGTTTCTGTGCCTTGTTTTCCCTCCTCTCTAAAATGAGAGGGTCAGAGTGGGCTCAGCTCCCTTCTGGCTCTAAAATCTTACCTTCTGAGGGCATTAAAGTAGGAGAGACTCAGAGAAAATATAACTGGTCAAGAGGTAGAATTCTCTCCTCTTCCTTCATCTGTGATTACTCTCCTAGATATCCCAGCCTCAAATCCTCCGGGCTGTTTGGAGAGCACAATTGTCAGGGAAGGGGAGTGGATAGAGGTTCACCTACCTGAATCTCCCCATTCATTCTTGTTAGGAGATAGCAGAAACAGGTGATGGAGCTCAATTCAGAATCAAAAGAGCATGAGCCCAGAGAGTGGTTGGAAATACATGAAAATCACTTATGCATGACCTTGGGTAAGTCACTTCCAGTAAGCTCTTAGGACATTAATTTCTTTGTGAAATTATGGAGTTGGATAAAGTGATCTTTAGGTCCCATTTTATGGTTCTCTGGCCTAAGAAGGCATGTGAGAAGCTGTGATTTGCTTTAGTAGCAATACCCTGGCTGAAATACTGCGGCTTTGAAAGAAGAAACGAGGTGTAGGTGATAGAGAGTTGGACATGCAATCAGAAAAGCTTGGGTTTGAATCCTGATGAAATATGACCCTAGACAAGGTTGCTAACTTCCTCATTTGTGAAGTGAATAGAAAGGGGCCAGACTTGATTCCTAAGATTCCTCTAGCTTTAATTATACGATCTCCTGAAATTCCCAGAGCATTGGAATCGTGCATCTTTGGAAGGACTGGAATGGAAAAAAAAATAGGCTTTAAATTGAATTATTATGTTTTCTTGAAATAAATAGAATGCGTTACTTCCCTGGAAAAGCGAGTGAGGGAGAAGTTCTCACATCTTGATTCCCTGAAGGATATCACTCTTTCTATGGTCATCTCCACATAGCCACAATACCTAGGTCGGCCAGTCAATCAATGGGTGCCAGTAATACTTAGGTTACTATGGAAGTTGGAAGGTAATTTATCCAGATGAGATGTCCACACTCTTCAAGTTCCTCAAGTAATTACCAATATCTCTGTTCACTTTGTATTATGTAGTGTTGTGTAGAACTGAAATTAATTTTGTTTAATCAATTAACATTTATTAAATGCCTACTATGTGTCATGTACTGTACTAAGAACTAGGGATAAAAAAAAAAAGAGGCAAAAGAGTCTCTGCCCTAAAGTAGCTCGCAATCTAATGGGGGAAACAAAGAAACAAATACATATATACAAATAAGTTATATACAGAACCAAAAGGAAGTAAATAACAAAGGGAAGGCACTAGAATCAAGAGGAGTGGGGAAAGGCTGTCTATAGAAGATGTGATTTAAATTGGGTCTTAAAGGAAAGCAGAGAGACCAGCAGGTCGAGATGAGGAGGGAGAGTGTTCCAGGCATGGGACATCACCAGAGAAAATCCCAGAGCTGAGAGATGGAGCTTCTTCAATGTGGAATAGCCAGGAGGCCAGTGTCACTGGACTGAAGGGTATGTGTTGGGGAGTAAAGTGTAAGAACAGTGGAAAGGTGGGAGGGGCTACAGGGGTGGGGAGCCTGCGGCCGTGAGACCACATGTGGCCCTCTAGGTCCTCAAGTGCAGCCCTTTGACTGAATCCAAACTTCCCAGAACAAATGTTCTGTAAAACGTGGAATCAGTCAAAACGCTGTACCCGAGGAACTGGAAAGCCACATGTGGCCTGGAGGCCCCAGGTCCCACACCCCTGGCTAGGCTATGAAGGGCTTAGAGTTCCAAGCAGAGGGTTTTGCATTTGATCCTGGAGATGATAGGGAACCAGTAGAAGTAATTGAATAGGGCAGTGACATGGTCAGATGAGGGCTTAGGAAAATCGCTCTGGTGGCCAAATGGAGGATGAATTGGAGAGTGGAGCGGTGAGGCAGGCAGACTCACCAGCAGGATACAATTCCATGTGTAGGCATAGCTTCTAATTTTTAAGGCTAAAGACATATTGACAGTGCTGCATGCAGGAGGGAGCTGCCCTTTCCACAGCACTCAAACTTTACCAAGAAGTACTCAAGTGCAGCTGAGCTATAACTGGGACTCCCAGCAACCAGAGCTCATTCGTTTCGAGGGAAGCGGTCTCTTTCACAGACTCCACGGGAGCGTCCAGGCCATTTCCCTTCCTTTGCACATTTAATCTGTAAATATTGTAATTGTAAACATTTGTAAATATATTGTGAATTGTAAATACTTGTAAATATCCTCTCCCTTGAGAGAATGTGAGTTTGTTTAGGGCAAAAAACCCAAAGCAAAGCAAAACAAAAACCTGCCACTTTTGTCTTTGTATGCCCAACCCCCGTCCTAGTGACAGGCATTTAGCAGGTGTTTAATTAATGCTTTTTGGTTGTTGACTCATTCATTGATACCTTGCCCTTGGATACCACCAGTGTCCCTAGACCCCTTTCTACTCCAAAGTCTAGCTTCTCAGCAATGAGCCAAGGCTAATGGGTGACTGTGAGCAAAGCCCCAGCCACTCCATCTTAGCTATCCTTCTGCCCTACAGTATTCTATGCTGGTAATATGTCTTATTTCTTCTTTCATATTCACTAAAACATGTTGCTAGTAGTTCCATGAGCAATAAGCTATATACATGATTGTAATTTAGTTGCTCTATTTATAGAATTTTATTTTCAAACAGATCTGTATGCAACATCTGGCTACATATGTATAATATGTGAAGAGCCTAGCTTTTACCTAGTTAGACATGGCAGGTAAGAGATAAATGATATATATTTTTAAAAGATACCTCAATATTCATTTGATTTTTAATCTGTTTACTCCCTCTACTGGTTGCTCTCTGGCATGATGTCATTGTAATCATGCAGTGCTTAAGACAGAACTATTTCCTTCCCTAAACCCACTTCAAATTCTATTCAACATTAATATTTCTAATTGACACCATATTTGCTCCCACTTGGCAAGTTGAAGAACTCCCTGTTAAGAACCTCATTGACTGTGCTATTAAGGAAGCTTTCCTTGGAGATTTCTTTTTGGAAATAATTTTATTGGAGGAGAAACACGATGTTTCATTCATAAAATTCGTGCATTCAGTCTTAGTAGACCCTTGTGTGGAAGCAAGTCTTAGCTGCTTAGTAGATAGACTTTAAAGCTGCAATGGACAAAAAAAAGTAAAATAAAACCTTTCTCTTGAGCCAGATCCTGAGCGATAAGCCTTACTGTGCTTAATCCCATGTTGTGTTGTTACAGGATCACAGGTTGGGGCTGTAAGGGATGAGTGAATCGATTACATTTTCTTCATTGTGTGTGAGGATGGCAGAATATCTTGACTCTCCCATCTGTAGAGGGTTTTGGAAGGATGTCCTCATAAGCTTTCTTCAAGATTGTGATGTATTTTCTTCATAGTGGCTGCGGCACGGTGCCCAGCCATGCTGCGGAAGAAGCTCTCTGCCTCTGTCTGCAAGTTACAAGTGAGTGACTATATCAGGGAAGGATAAGCAGAGAATCAGACTCCTCTTCAGGTCTGGCTCCCTTATTGGTGAGGGGGTGGGATGAGGTGGACAGCCATCCTGTCCTTGATTTGTATACTAAGGGAATTCTTCATATCCCAGTTCTAGAGCTGGGGGAAACCTCAGAGGCCATATGGTGCCAAGCCGTCATTTTCCAGATTAGGAAGAGGAGGCCCAGGGAGGTAAAGGGACTTGCCCAAGGTCATGCAGGTAATTGTCAATGGTAAATAAACATTTATTAAGCCTGCCTGCTATGTGCTAGGCACTATGCTAAGCACAGGAGATAGAGATAAAAGAAAGATAATTCCTGTCTCCAAGGAACTGACAATTTTATTGGGGAAGACAATGCACAAAAGGAGGTTGGGGAAGGGGAAAGGGTCAGGGAACTGTTCAGTCTAAACCAAGTAGATCAGCTGATGGCCAGTAACGTTAGCTGGAAAAGTCTGAGCCCCCTAGAAAGGGAGACCCTGGGAAGAGTTCAGTGCTCCTCACAGTTGAAGAGCTGTTGAGTATCAAAGCTGAAACAGTCTCCGTGAAGATGAGGTTTCAGCTGGGGAACTTTGTCCTGGGGGAGAAACGATGTTCAATGGAGACAAAACCAAGAGGAACAGCTGATAGGGAATGTATAAGAAGAGTCGGGGCAGCTAGGTGGGAAGCGTAACAATGGACATGGATGGAGGACTTCCAGATTTGAAAAATGCTTTACATACATTATCTCGCTTCATAAGAGCCTAGATCTTGAGGTGGGAGGGACCTCAGAGGCCAAAGGGTTCAATTTCTCTGTTTCACAGATGAGAAAACTGAGGCTTAGCATGGTGATGTGACATGTGCCAGGTCACACATGTGACATTGTGAGGCAACATTTGAACCCAAGTCCTCTGATCCTGGATCCAAGGATTTTTACACTAGATTACAGTCCCTAAATTATTGAGACAAAGCAACCCTGTGAGTCTAAGCTACAGATTTTATCCCTTTTTTAAGAAAGAGGCTATTCATAGCTGTCAGAGATGACTTGTAGGCCCAGCTGTTTCTTGTGGCTATAATTCAATGAACCATAGTGATAATTACTATTTATCAGGGAAGGAAGGGGGGGAGGAAGGGAAAGAAAGAAAGGAAGGAAGGAAGGAAGGAAGGAAGGAAGGAAGGAAGGAAGGAAGGAAGGAAGGAAGGAAGGAAGGAAGGAAGGAAGGAAGGAAGGAAAGAAGTAAGGAAGGAAAGAAGAAAGGGAAAGAAAGAGAAAGAAAAAGAATGAAAGAAAGAAAAAGAAAGAAAGGAAGGAAGGAAGGGAAAGAAAGAAAGAGAAAAAGAACAAAGAAAGAAAAGATGAAGAGATGGAAAAGAAGGAGAGAAAGGAAGAAGGAAGGAAAGAAAGGATGGAAAGAGGTAAACAAGCATTTATTCAGTGTCTACTCTGTTCCAGGCACTTTACAAAAGGTTTTAAAAATACATGTGTTTTCACATTTGCTGCTCTCAGCAGCCCTTTGAGAGTGGAGGCTCCAAGGATTATGTCCCTGATTTTTAACAGCCATCTTTCATTTGGGGCTATACAAATATCAGAGATGCTTAGTGTTCAGATGAAGAAACTGAGGTCAGAAAAGGGTCCCACAGCCCATGTCAGAGGAGAAATCCCTCCTGAGATCATTCCTGCTGCTCTCCCCATCACACTGCAAGTGGGTAACATTGTTGGCAAAAGGGTAGTTTTTATGTTTTGTTGTTTCATAGAGTGATTTCCATTTTGTAATGTTTATAAGAATTATATTATTTGGAGACTCCAGACCTTAGCCATGAACTTGAGTGGATTATTTCTTTTCAGCGATTCAGTGCCTTCTGATGACTGGCTGGTTCAAACACTTGGACTGAAATCCACTCACAATTCAGACATTTTGTCCATCGAAAGTGGCCTCTTTGCCATCCCTCATGCATGATGCTCCGTCTCCTGTCTTCATGCCTTGCCTTGGCTCACCTTCATGCCTGGAATATCTCCCTCCCATCCCTCCTCACCTCTGCCTCTTGGAATCTCTGGATTCTTTACAGAATCAGCTCTCACACAACCTTCTACATGAGCCTCTCATGTTTTTCCAGCTGCTTGTATTGTTCCCTAAATTCTATTTCACTTACTTTGTATTTATCTTGTATCTCCTTATATGTAGACACATTGTTCCCTGCAGTAGAATGGATGTGCCGTGAAGGCAGGCATAGCTTCAGTTTGGACTTGGAATCTCTTCATCTGTCCTATTCCCTTGTAAATGTTTCACTGGACATTTCTTCTTTGAAAGCATTCCGAACTAGAAATGCAACGACCTGGGACCAAGTCACCAATCTACCACTAACTTCCTGTATGAGCTGAGACAATCATTTCTCTGAGAATATTTTTTTTCAACTGTAAAATGGTAATAAAGGTACCTCCACTAACTACTTTCTAATGAAATAATGTAATGAGATCACTTTCAAATGTAAAGTACAAACTAAAATCATCATTATTATCATTTTTCTGATTGAAAGTAATTGAATCTATAGTATCCTCTGGCTACTTTAGGGCTTTTAAAATTGATTATTCAAATTAATAATGCAAGTAAGTCCTTTTCAAATTAATAATGCAGAAAAACCCATAGCCCTCTGAATTACTTCCTCAGGAGACCAAGCCATTTTACTATCATTTACATGATATCACACACAATTGTATAATTTACTTAAAAGAGAATGTGTAAAATGAGGAAAATGTATTAAAAATAAAAGCTTAGGACTGCAGTGAAGACAGCTAGGGAGATAGCTAGTAGATAGAGCATTGCTCCTGGAGTTAGGAAGACTCTTCTTCCTGTGTTCAAATCTAGCCCCACTTAGTAGCTATGTGACCCTGGGCAAGTCACTTAACCCTATTTGCCTTAGTTTCCTCATCTGTAAATGAACTGGAGAAGAAAATGGCAAACCACTCCAGTATCTTTTCCATGAAAACCCCAAATGGGGTCATGAAAAGATGGATGAGACTGAAAAACAACAACAAAGGAACTCCGTTAATTATCCTACTCACTCATTCTTACCTTTGTTAGGTAAGAATACTTCTTGCCTGACTTCATTAATCTAAGCCAGTGTGGTCAGGTTCTAGACACTGCCTTGAGCTATTTAAAACAGTTTTGTTAGAGACCTGGTCAAGCTGTAAGGGAATTTGTCTTAAAGGGAGGAGCTATTTCAGGGCCAGAGATAGAGATTGAGAGTGTCTGGTTCGAGAGCTTGGAGAAACTGTCACCTTCCACTCTTTCCAGTACTCCTAGGGAAAAGATAGAACTAACCTGTGCGGTAGAAGGAGCATACTGAGGAGGGTTGGGCTCTGCAGGCCTCTTGGAGCAGGACACCCAGAGTGAGGGAGGCCCCAAGCAAAGGTCTGCTCTTCTGCCCCTCCCTGGGTCTGTCTGTCCTCAGTCACTATAATATCATTTGCTATTTTTTTTACTCAAATGTCATTTTACTCAAACTGCATTTTGTCTTAACAACCAAGAGTCCAGGGATTAACTAGAGATAGATATAAAAGTAAAGTTAGACAGAGAGCCCAGACACCACCTAAATACTAGGAGATTTCTGAACTGGGGGTGCAGAGTGTTTTTGAGTTGAACACCTAACATTTCATCTAAAATAAGCTCCCTAAAGGTATAGAAGAGTGAACCATATGGACTTTAAGGGACACTATGTAACCCACAAGGCTTCCATGAACTAATCATTGTAATTGGATGTTAGACCAGCAAACACTCTCATAGTTCCCAGCTAAAGCCAAACTACCAAGGGCCTCACCCCCATCAAGACTTGTGGGGTTGGGACTGGAGAGGATCCTTCAGGAGTAAGATTTCTCTCCTAATTATTGGACACTCTGGCTAACACTTGACCTGGCAAACTACCGATTGGCTTGGCAGCTATTTAAACTGTTTGCCAAAGAGCAGAGACTTAATCTAGCCTCTGTCCACTTTTTGGTTTAATATTTTGATAACCTTATGGCTCCCTATCACCTCCAGGATCAAACATAAAAATCCTCTGGTGTTCAAAGCATTTCATCACCTCCCTGCCACTCTCCCCAACAAACCTATCAAGGCTTCTTACACCTTACATATCTCCCACCTGTTCTGTGATCAGTGACACCTGCCTTCTTGTTGCTCTTTGAACCAGACCCTCCATCTCCCACCTTGGGGCATTTTCACTGGCTGTCCTATGCCTTGAATGCCTGTTCTCCTCCTATATCCCTCCTGGCTTCCCTGACTTCTTTCAAGTACTAGCTAAAAATCCCGCCTTCTACAGAAAGCTTTTCCCAACCTCTCTTAATTCTGGTGCCTTCTCTCCACTGATTATTTCCAATTTATCCCTTCTATAATTTGTTTGTACATTTTTGTCTGCGTATCATCTCCCCATTAAATTGTGAGCTTCTTGAAAACGTGCTCTGACTTTTATCTTTCTTTATATCAATGTTTAACAAAAGGTGTGGCATATAGTGGACACATACTATTTGTTTGTATAATAATAATAACCAGCATTCATATAGCACCTTCTTTGTGCCAAGTACGGGACTAAGCACTTTATAGTATCTCATTTGACCCTAACAACAACTGCGGGAGGTAGGTGCTGTTATTATCTCCATTTTACAGTTGAAAAAACTTGCAAATAGAGATAAAGTGACTTCTCTAAGGTCACTGAGCTAGTAAGTGTCTGAGGCTGGGTTTGAACTCGTCTTCCTGACTCCAGGACCAGCTCTCTATCCACTGTGCCACCTAGCTGCCTAAACGACCAACTGTTGGTTCACAAGCTAGTGTCCTGCCTACTTGTAGTCAGTGTTGCCTGTTCTTTTCCTGACTCCACTTGCTTTACTCTTAATAAGATTGTGCAATTCTTTCCCTGATCCTTGTTCTCATTACATTTGTCATTTCTTATAGCTCAGTAATATTCCAGCAACAGACATTCTTCATCCACTTGCTCTGTCCTCTGGGAAATAGGTTGAAGTCTTTTGAAGGCTCGCCAATTTTGCAGCATTCTAACATTTGATGCACCCAGCGCAATGCCATCTGCAGGCATTCCTGGGCTTCTAAAAGTTGCTTCACTCTGCAGAGACCTCTCTGATGAATATAGCAACAAGGCAAAGACTGGACATTTCATCTGCGAGAGAATTTCCAATGTGGCAGCTCCCTCTGTTGACTTGCAACCCATCCATTGTGAAGCCTCAATGGTGCCTGAAACCTGCAGTGTGGACTGAGATACACATTGATGTGGCACAGGGATTGGTTTGTTTGGCTAAAGTCAGCTTCTGTGTTTTCAAAGAAGGTCCTGGGGGAACCATTGGGAAGTAACAGCAGTATTTGTAAAAAGCATCGATGAATCTTTATTTGTTTTTAAAAGAGAGAGAGAGAGAGAGAGAGAGAGAGAGAGAGAGAGAGAGAGAGAGAGAGAGAGAGAGAGAGAGACAGACAGACAGAGAGAGACAGACAGACAGAGAGAGACAGAGAGGCAGAGACAGAGGGGGGGAGAGGGAGAGAGGGAGAGAGAAGAGGGGGAGAGAGAGAGAATCTTCCAAAGGTTGGCACAGTTTAAATGACTTGCTTAACTTTAGGCCACAAAGAATTTCAAAACTTTCATTCCCTTTAGATGCAAGATTTGTGTTTTGTCTCCCAAGGTAATTTCCACCTTCTTTTCAGGAAAGATGAGAAAAGTTTCATCATAATTATAAAATTTCTTCAAAATAGCAACGGGAACAATTTGAAAGCTTTGACCTAGTCCAACCTCCTCACCTGAAAAAGTATGAAACTGCGGACAAGGGAATCCATAAGTCAGTGCCAGAGCCACTCACAGATTGTCTAGCTCCCAGTGTGCTCCCTGAAACAAACCAACCTTGATAAATAATTAATATGTAGTATTAGTGAATAGCAAATTAATCATTGTAATTATGGGCATTGGGCAAATGATTAATGTATTACGTAGAATAAAACCCTCCTCTCTTCCCTTCATATTATGATTTTAAATGAGTTTATAGAATCTTCTTGCATGTTTTATCTCTAGTGTCTTCTAAGATAGCTGAATGGGGGTAAAAAGAGTCTTTCAAGTACTTTGCCTTTCCTTTGAAAACTTATTTATTGATGTCTTTTGTATTCTTCATCATATTCATCACTCTATATTGACCTCTTCCTCTGCCCCTACAACCAATAAGTTCTCCCTTGTAATAAAGAAAAACAGAGAGGCAAAACCAACGGACACAGGGCCTGTGTTTGACATGATATCCAGTCTTACTCTATCCCTGCCTCAGCCTCCATCTGAAGGCAAAGAGGGATGGATATCCATTCCTTCCTCTCTCCTCTAAGGCCAACACCGCTCATGGTAATTACCACGGTCAGCTGTATTTTATTGTAATGGTAAGCATTATACATAATGTCTTTAATGTTTTCCTGGTTCTAATTGCTTCACTCTTCATCACTTCACGCATATCTTCCCGTGCTTCCCTAAAAGCTTTTTGTCTGTAATATTGTATTACACTCATATTCCAAGACTTTTTCAGCCCAGTAGATGGGTAGCCACTTTGTATGGTTTTTTTTCCTGCTATGAAAATTGCTGCTGTGAATATGTTGGTATATATTGTGGGATCTTTTCTTTCTGTCCTTCACCTCCTTGGTAAGCAGTTAAATCTTTGGGTCAAAGAGTATGACCAGTTTGTTAACTTGACTTGAATAATTCCAAATTGTTTTCCAGGACCATTGGGCCGATATGTAGCTGCACTGAGAGTGTATTCATGTGTCTGCTGTGCTCAGATCCTTGACCATTTTTATTTGTTGGTGCTCTTTGGCAATTTGCTGAGTACGAGATGAAACCTCAAATTTGTTTTAATATGCATTTCTATTAGTGTTATTATTATGTGATTTAGAAAACTCGGAGCATTGTGGATACTAGCACTTTTCTGAAAGTTTTTTGTTCAGATCTTGTCCTTTAGGGAATGGCTCCTCGTCTTACCTGCTTATGTTAGTTCCCTATAAGAATTTTATGTGCTATTTGATGCACAGGTTTTTCTCCCCCAGCATGAAGTTCCTATTCTTATCCTGGCTACATTGATTTTGTTTATGCAAAATGTTCTTTAACAGTTTATAAAGTTGACTCATCTTTTTTTATTTCTTTTAGAATTTCCTAGATCTTTTCTCATTGTTTGGTGAAGAATTACCCCATTAGCAAGACTGTGAAAAGTACCTTCTTCCATTCACTCACACACACATAATGTATGTGTGTACACTTGCATATTTACATATATACCCATGTATTGTATATATATGACATATATACCATACATTAAAAATGCATGTACACACAGAAATATGTATTTAAATAGTATATATTTTATATTGAGGTCTCATGTACATCAGGAACTTTAAGGGCCATAAAGTGTCAGATGTTCAGCTAGTGATATCTTCTTCCAAGCTGATTTCCACTTTTTTTTTTGATAGTAAGACCTTCCCCAAGAGTTTATGTTCTTGTACTTACTGAATACTGGCCTTCTGATTTCTTTCTGATTCTTGCTTATCTATTCTGTTCCACCCATAGTTCTACCCTGCTGATTCTCATATGAATGAAGTTTATGGTAATCAAAATGTCTGCTGACTTCCTTTTATAGGGCAAAGTGTTCCAGAAAATAGAACTGATGTCTTTGATGTTAAAAACTTCCTTTGGGTCTGGGTTGTGCACATGTAGGAAATGAAATCATTTTGATGCATAACTTGTTCTCCTTAATCCTCAGAAGCTCTTGGTTAAAGGGTCCCCAAACCAATATTTTCTGTTATATGTTATGATAAATTGTTTTTCAAGAAAATGTCATAGCCTGTGGGCTAGAATATTACCAAAGGACCCTTGAGGAAGAAGAAGAAGAAAAGGTCCCCTACATGTACAGTGCAATCTGCATTCCTGCTGCCGAGGAATATGCAGAGTGATTTAAGCCTTTCCTCTTGATGGCAGACAACAACATGAAAAATGGGAATGGGCTGGCCGTAGACGACTCAGCAGCACATTAAAGCTTTTACCCAGGCCCTCTGCCTTCTAGAGTTGAACTGGGGGCTCTGAACATGGAAACCACACAGGGTTCATGGTAATTGACATCATATGTTTCTTATCAAAGCTTCCTAAAAAAAAAACAACAACAGCTTGGGGGAAAATGCAGAAATGTGTGTCTTGACCACAGTCTACCAATGGGCGGAAGCCTCCAGCTAATTTGTTGACTTCATTACTGAAGGCACCGGAAGGTTAAGAAGGGCGATAATCGGGTTTTCGCTGATTGCTGATCACTGTGGAAAGCAGGCGGCGTGATGCGAAAGGAAACCTGTGACCTTAAGGCAGGGGCAGGATGGGGAGTTGAGGCAATTATCCACATAATTCCTGATTCCGGCAGCATTGCTCTTTATAATGATTAAATTATGTGGATCGTTGTGCCACTTCATTCCGTCTGTCTAGATGTTGCTTGAATTGTACATCTGAGCTCTAATTGTATCCTTTATCTGGATAGGGTGTGTTCTAGTCATCTTTAAAAATCAAATTTAGAAGAAAAATGAACAATTCACTATCACGTATCTATTAAAAAAAACACATGGCACATGATCCCAATCATTAATGGTATGTTGGACAGACACGGAACCAAGACTTGTGGTCAAATAAGCGGCAAATACATGAGCACAGAAAGAGAACAGCGAGAGGGAAAAGATGGCAAGATGCAGCCTCATTGAACCCTCAGGTTATGGTCCAGTTTCAAGTCCACATGGAAAACATGAAACCTTTAAATTCCAAGGGATAACTCAATGAAACTGCAAACATTTTCATTCTGACCATTCTTGCTTTCATTATGCCCTTCCTTTGCTTCAGAGTTTTCAGTGGCTCCCTTATAGGCTTATAGCAAATCTGAATTCTGCAAGGCTTTCAACGTTCTATGATCTGACTTTTGTCCCATTTTTTCTAAACTTATTTCTCACTGCCCCCTAATATTCATTCCCAGAGAGGGAAGCCTGGCTCTTTCTTGTTCTCTGAGTTCATTACCACATCCTTGCCAGTTTTTTCAGGCTGGCTTTCTAAGCTCTAATGCATTTATTTCCCTTCACTTATCCAAATTCAACTTGTGATAAGAAGTTCAATACTGCCTTTTCCATGAAGCCTTCCCTGAATACCTAACTTCATTCAGCAGGTCTCCTACCTTACTACTAGTATAAGCCACATATTGTTTTCAGCCCACTGTCAACTGAGATCAACAAATGAACGAGGTAAGATCATAACATTTAGAGCCCGAAGGGACCCTGGAATTTGCCTTGTTTTTCAGATGAAGGAACTGAGGTCCAGAGAGAAAATACCTTGGTCAAGGTCACACAGAGAGTAAGTGACAGAGCTGGGAATAGAAACCAGGTCCTCTGAAACCAAATTTAGTGTTTGTTTCACTCCACAGTGTAGACAGAGCATTACATGGACACAGCATTACATGGACAGAGCATTACCTCTCCAAATAGAACAGGTGAGTCTTTGCAAGGATATGATCAAGGAATATGGTGTACACATCACAGAATCAGTGGTCCTTTACTGAGACCACCTCATTTCATTCCCATAGCAAAAAGATTACAGTGCCAGAATTGGGTGTCGTCAAAGAGACATCGAGCAGTGCCCATACCTGAGCAACAATCCCCTTCTGCAGTATACCCAAGTCTCATTCAGACTTTGCTCCCTCTCGAATAAGAGGGAAATTGCTGTATCCTTAGGTAGCCCATTCCAATTTGAGAAAGCTCCAATCGTTTGGAAGCCTTTGCTTACACCAAAGAGCTGATGCCTTCCTCTTTACCACTTATGCTCAAGAAGACAGGCAAGAAATGAAGTTCTGACAGTTAATTTTGCTCATACAAGCTAGTTAATCGGGTTAAATCATGTGTCTCATCCACCACAAATTGGGTCTTCAAAGTTGAGTAATGTGTCTGCTACTTGCACAAGCACCTGGTCATATTTTTAAACAGTAACATTGCAACTGATCATTTGAAAACAAATTTACTTACCCAGTTATACCTTTGAACAATAATTTTAAAAACCTCATTATCTCTCTTAAAAAAATCATATTGGAGGTGGCTAGATGGCACAGTAGATAGCTTACCAGCCTTGGATTCAGGAAGATCTGAGTTCAAATCTCACCTCAGACACTTGCCACTTACTAACTGTGTGACCCCGGGCAAGTCACTTCACCCTATTGTTTCACAAAAAAAAAAAAGAAAAAGAAAAAGAAAAACATTCGCATTGGTCCTATTTTGATATTCTGGAACTGAGTGAAAGAAGCTTCATCCCTCTGTCTCATAATGTAGCACTTGGTTAAATACTATCCTGTATTGTTGTGTATTGTTCTAGGTGTACTGATCTTGATTCTCCAACTGGTTTGCAAACTTCCTGAGGCCATGAGACTTCCTGAGTCTGTGCCTGGCACATAGTAGGTGCTTAATAGATAATGATTGATCAGCCCATTAGAGCATTCTCTCCTTGGGATGTCTGTGACTTGCTTCTGGAGCCTTAGTGCCTAACACAGGGTTAGTAGGTACACATATATTGTAGTGCTTAATAAATGCTTGGTAATTGATGGATCAAGCTGTCAGTTCACTTGCTTTAGACACCATTTGTATCTTCTAGTTTCCCAATCTCCATACTTCCTCATTTCATTTCTTCTTTATGGTCATAAACCACAGCATTGATATCCATAACTCCTTCATTTACTTAGTAGTTTAAAATAACGTCTTGGCCATTTCACTGAAGGGAAAAAGAATACTAGCTTACCATAGCTGCTTGGCAAGAAAACCTAATCATGAGGGCTTCCCTGCACCCAGGCGTCTGGGAAAATGTAATGCTTCCCTTCTCAGGCCCATGTGCTATGTGTGGAAGGTTGTATAATAGATAGTTATAGAATAATTGATCAAATCAGGAAATGAACATTTTGTTAAGTATATGATAATTTACATAATAATAGAACATTTTCTAGAGGCATAGATATTTCATTCCTTCACTAGGATTTTACAGACAAAAAAATAGTTGGAAAGAGTAGGATAATAATATCTAATAGAAATAAATGATAGCAAAGCCAGATGAAGATAATACAAGTATTGTCTGTGTGATAAGTTTATTGTCTGATAATGGCAAAATGGGCTTTGAAGACAAGAAAAGTAGGCAAAAATGTGACTGGAATGTGTCAGACGTGGACTTTTTGAATGTACTGCATTGATGATCAAACTTGGAAACATTCCAGGAATATTGAGAATAACATTTCCACCTGACTTACACAGAAGAACCGGAAATTCTCGGGTGAGTTTAAATCATGGTGATCAGCTTTGTGGAAAGAACTAATTCCTTCTTTTAGCCCAGAATTATTCTCATGACCATAACAATGGAGATTAAAGCACAGAGTTCAGATCTTCCCATCCCACTCCACACCTAGAAAAGTCAATGGCTTAAAACTTCCCTGGGGCAACTTTTTTCAGGTTCCTGGCCATGGCTTATTTACATTTATGCTCCCTAAAGGACAGTGAAACCAGCTATGGGAGGAACTTCACAAATATTTGATACAGATTTAGGTTAGATATGAGAGAAAACTTGCTTGCAATGATAGTTGCTCCAAAGGGACATGAGATACCCTTGGAGGCAATTAGATCTCCTTCACTTGGAGGGCTTCAAAGGAAGGCTGGGTGTCCAGGGGCTTTGTCTTCAGATAAGAGTTAGACTAAAGGGGCTCCATTCCAGATATGAGATTCTCAGGTGCTTGTGAATTAATCAAAATTAAAGAAAACATTTAGTTAGTGCTGGCTTTGTGCTAAGTATCATGCTAAGTGTTGGAACCAAATATAAGCACAACTTTTGAATACATCATGTTGACTGTCATAAATACCTAAATTAACTACAAAGGACATATGAAGGAAGACACTATCTGCATCCAGAGAAAGAACTGATTAATAGAAGTATGTATAGAATAATTATATGTGTGTGTGTGTGTACATTGCACCTAATGAGAATGATGTGTGTGTGTGTTTGTGTATATACACGCACACATTGTGTCTAATAGTAGCCATCTCTAGGCTGGGGGGGAGGGAAGAAAAAAAGGAAAAAATATTTACATGATAACTTTATTATGTATTTAAAAGGAATGGCAAGTTATACATAGTATTTTTGCAATTTCACGAGCAATCATCTTTTTTTTTGTCATGCTTTGTTATAGAAATGCTGGTTTTATTCCATAAATTAAAAATAAAATAAATAAAAAACTGGCCTTTACCCTGAAGGAGTTTGTTTTAGTAGAGGTAGATAGTACCTATAAGGAAGGATGGTTATAGCATTGCACTTTATGGATTTATGGTTTATAGATTACAGATACTGTCTTTGTAGAATAAAATCCTGTTGGAGCTAATATGAACTTTAGAGTACCTCCCATTGAATCCTCTCCTGACATGGATTAAACATTTTTGGGGTTCCAGGTTGCAGCTGATGGCCATTTGTGCATAATAGGCAGAAAGGAAAAGGGAGGAAAGAAAAGATGAGGCAAATTCAGGGAAGCCCGGGCTGAGCTGTGTTGATTCTATTATGATTTCAGAGCTGGAAAGGGGGTGGGGGAGAAGGTCCCTGTGTAGCTGCAGGCAATCAGATGGGAGGACCTGATAATTGGCAATCATGTGTCAATCTCCCCTTTGGCTCTAGTCACAGTCCTTGCAACTTTGCGTAATGAAACACTCCTCCCTGGCTACTACTGCCCTATATGTATTGTTTCCCATCTGGAAATTTTAAGCTTCTTGTAGACAGGGACTATCTTTCTTCTTTGTATTTTTGTCCCCAGTGCTTACCATAGTACTTGGCATATAGTAAGTGCTTAATAAATACTTTTTCATTCCTTCCTAGAAGGTACCATCAAGAACTGAACATATTAATCTAGATACATCTGACCAGGGCAGATAGAGAACAACAGGATCATTATTGCTTTGTTCTGGGACCCTGGGACATTCCTAATACCACCTAAGATCACAGTAGCTTCTTTGCTTGCACACTAGGATGGCCTGAATGAATTATATTGGATCAGATGAGTGGAGGTCCTGCTGATATCGGAGAGCCCTGTCTCTGGGAGCTGAGTGGAGGGTGTTATCAACGTGCCAAGAGAAAAGAAAATAATGAAGAGAACATCAATGCCACATTAAATTCAAAATATATTTAAAAGAACAAACTATGGTATTCACAATTTTATGCACAATCCAATCCTATTTCCTGCCCTTCTTTGTATATGGCATTATTCGTGTTTTTGATGATTTTCTCGCTCACAATGAAAGAAGCCAAGCTCATCACCACCTGGCACCAGCCTACATTTCCTGCCTTAGTATACACAATGCCCTTTCATACACTCTTTGGTCCAGCCACGTTGGCCTTTTTCACAGTTGCTTGCACGCAACACTCCAAGCTCTTGTCTCTGTCTTTGTGTAGGCTCTCCCTCATGCCTGGAATGCACCCCTTCCTTGTCTTTATCTCTTAGAATCCCTAGGGTCCTTCAAGACAACCCAAGTGCCAACCTACATCAATTCCTTCTCAAGTTTTCCATGGCTAGTGCCCTACCTCTGTCTCCCAATCACCTTGTATTTATCCTATGGAAATGTTATACATATTTATGTTGGTGGATAACATATCTATTTCCTCCCCTGGTGGAATGTGAGCTCCTTGAAGGAAGGGACTTTATTGTTTTTGTCTTTGCATCGCTGGCATCTAGCATGGTCCTAAACTCTTAATGAATTCATGTTTGATTGATGAATGTATTGGCAAGCTCCACTAAAACTTGTTTTCTACTGTCCTAGCCTTATTATTTTCTTAACATCTGAAAGGATATTTGCTGCTATTGTTTTTCGAGGAAGAAGCATTTTAAATAATTGCAGTTATAGATGCATAAAATTTCAATACTGGGATCTTAAAAACTATTTCATCACTCTCATTTGACAATAAGAAAACTGAAGTCTAGATAAATGATTTGCCCAAGGACTAGAAGCAGATGTCATGGCTGCCCATTCCAGTGTTTCTTACGAAGATGATGGACAAGACAGATTGTTTTGAGAGGGTACTTTACTCCCAGAGAAACTAGGCACTTTGGGGGAGACACCTACTAGACTAAATCGTTAATGGGCCCACTAGCACTATAGTGTCTTGAATGAATTAACGGTCCTAATCAAGAAGCTAATTTATTGCCAGGAACTAATTGGTGGGCCAGAGAACACAATTCAGTAGACATTTGGATTGTTTTAAACGAATTCCCTTATATACTTTGAAAAAAATCCTTTGGGATGATGCTTGGGAAAGAGTAATTTATAATGGGAAACCTTTTCAAACAAAAGTTTTATAAGCAAGCAAATTTTCCTTAGCAGCATGGAAAGGAAAGGAAAGGAAAGGAAAGGAAAGGAAAGGAAAGGAAAGGAAAGGAAAGGAAAGGAAAGGAAAGGAAAGGAAAGGAAAGGAAAGGAAAGGAAAGGAAAGGAAAGGAAAGGAAAGGAAAGGAAAGGAAAGGAAAGGAAGGAAAGGAAAGGAAAGGAAGGAAAGGAAAGGAAAGGAAGGAAAGGAAAGGAAAGGAAGCAAGGAAGGAAGGAAGGAAGAAAGGAAGGAAGGAAAGAAGGAAGGAAGGAAGGAAGGAAGGAAGGAAGGAAGGAAGGAAGGAAGGAAGGAAAGAAGGAAGGAAAGAAGGAAAAGAAAGGAAGGAAGGAAGGAAAGAGGGAAGGAAGGATGGAAAGAAGGAAGGAAGGAAGGAAGGAAGGAAGGAAGGAAGGAAGGAAGGAAGGAAGGAAGGAAGGAAGGAAGGAAGGAAAAAAGATATAATCTTTGCCTAGCAGGAATGTATTTTCAAAATAAATACAGTTTATAGCTATTGTGCCTGTTGTGAGCCCCTTAAACTATTATGATCACTCTTTTTAATTTTTTCTATCATTACCTTTAAAATACTTTAGTTGCTTAAAAAATACATGTTTCAAAACTTTCCCTGTTGTTGAGATGTACCCATCTTCTGTGTAAAGATCTCTAGTGTGTCCCTCTGAAGACCTATCAACTGGATGCATATTTTAGTAGAAAGCATCCTGGTTTGGAATGTGGAAGATGGCTTCTAATCCTAGAATGGCCATTAACTCAATGGATAAATCAATCAACCAATCAGAATTTATTATGAGTTTCCTATGTCCCAGGCATTCTTTTAAATAATGTGATACCAGGCAGAAGTGAAACAATTCTCTGTTCTCAAGAAACTTTTATACTAAAGGGGGAGTTAACACAGGCATGTCTAGGTATATACAGATTTATAAAATGAATAGTTTGGGGAGGGAGGATATTAGCAGCTGGGGTAACTAGGAAAAGCTTCATGTAGAAGATATCACTGAAACTGAGCTTCAAAGGAACTGGATACCTAGGGGAAGTCTCACTACTGAGAAAATGAAAGGCACTGGGAAAGGGGCAGGAGACATCAAGTTCTTGTCCTATATTTACCAGTGGTGTGGTATTGAATAAACTCCAAGTTTACAAACCTAAGAGACTGACTGAGAGGTTAGTGATGGCCCTGCCAGAATCAAGAGTTGTGAGGAAGGTAAGTGTGTTCGTGGGGAAAGATAATGAATTCTGGTTTAATCTTGGTGAGTTTGAGAGACAGCTTGGAAGTTTGAGCCTATCCAAGTGGAATATGCAATAGACATTTAGGGATGCTGGACTTCATCTCTGGAGAGAGATTGGGGTAAGATTTGTAGATTTGGCAGTCAGTGGCATAGAGATGAGATCACTGAGAAAGGAAGGAGAAAATGCAAAGGAGAAAGACAAATGTTAGAATGGAGCTCTAGAATGTATCTACATATGTGGAGTGGGACATGAATGATGATCTACCAAAGCAGACTGAAAAGAAACAATCAGAAAGGGAGGAGGAGAATCGGGGGACGGAGGGAGATACAAAGAGAGAGAGAGAAGAGACTGAGAAAGAGAGAGACTGAGACAGAGACAGGAACAGAGAGAGACATACAGAGACACAGAGACAGAGACAGGAACAGAGAGATAGAGAAAATGAGAGACAAAGGAAGGAAGGGAGAGAGAAGAGACTGAGAGACAGAGGGAGACCGAGAGAGACAGAAATGGAGAGAGATAGAGACAGAGACAAAAATAGGAACAGAGAGATAGAGACAATGAAAGGAAGGAAGGGGGGGAGAGAGAGAGAGAAGAGAAGAGAAGAGAAGAGAAGAGAGAGAAGAGAAGAGAAGAGAAGAGAAGAGAAGAGAAGAGAAGAGAAGAGAAGAGAAGAGAAGAGAAGAGAAAAGAGAAAGAGAAGCCAAAAAGGAATTTACTCATTTACTTTATCTCTTGGTTCCTTCCTCTGTCCAATGATGAGGGAGTTGGACAATGATCACTGAAGTCACTCTTGACTTGGAAATGTTATAATTGCCTTCTCTGAACTTTAGTTTTCTTACCCATAAAATAAAGGGATTGGTCTATAGCAGGGGTTATTAACCTTGTTTTGTTTCATAGATCCCTTTGGAATCTATGCTTAAGTCTGTGGCCCCCTTCTCACAATAAATATTTTTTCACATAATTGAAAAATTGTTGAATTTCAGTTACAGTTAGAAGCTATGGAAAATAATGATGTATTTTTTTTCTTATCCAGATTTACAGACCCCACTGAAATCTATCCATAGATGCTTTAAAGAGTCCTTGCACTAGGGGCAGCTAGGTGGTGCAGTGGATAGAGCACCAGCCCTGGATTCAGGAGGACCTGAGTTCAAATCCGGCCTCAGACACATAGCACTTATTAGCTGTGTGACTCTGGGCAAGTCACTTAACCCCATTGCCTAGTCAAATAGATTAAAAAAAAATCCTTGGTCTAGATAGAACATCTACAATATCCTTCCTTGCTTTCTAATTCAAATTTTCTAGGTGTTGGAAGAGTTTCAAGTTGGAGGGGGGAAAAAGCCAACAGAATCATGGCTGCTCCTTCCATTACTGGACCTTGGGATTGATTGAGATGACTTTATTCCCTAGGGTATGATATCATCAGTAGGTTCCTAAATCTGAGAGTGAAATGCAGTATTTTATTATTAGTATATAACCTAATAACAATGATGAGGATAATGAGGATGCCACTTTTATGAATCTGTGAATTATCATGTTTGGTAATCTGATACTGCCCCCTCCCTTCTTATAACACAACATCTTTATCCTTCCCAATTTGCTTCACTTACATGTTGTTAGAGAGAGTTGAGAGGGTGGTAGTGGGAAGCAAGACTGACAGAAGACAAATGGGAATGGCTTTGTGGACCAGTGACCATCATTAAGTAGACAGCCAGTCTACTTAATACCAACCATGTGCCATTTTGTACAAAGGCATAAAGAAAGAAAAGGCGAGGGATAGCTTGGTTGAGAGAAGGGGACAGCCCCAGAGGTTGGTGATAGCTTCTGCAGAGGAGCCAATCAGCAGGCAGCTCCAGTTGACATATTCACTGGACCTTTGTGTCTCATTTTCTGGCCAGACAGGTACAATGACAGCCCCACCAGATACGTAATCAGTTCATCAATCGATCTATCGATAAGTATTTACTAAGCACCTTCTGTGTGGGAGGCACCATGTTGGATGCTGGAGATATGAAGACAAAAATTGAAAATTCAGGGTATTGAAATTATTACAAGGCAACGTTTCCATGTGTTTGGTCCCATGGGGAAATGGATACAAAAATACCTACATAAGATCCATCTTGCTTTCCAGGTACTGACTGTCCAGGAAGGGAGGTAAGAGTACAGCACAAGACAGCACGTGTGTGTCATATGGCTGACATAGAGTAAGTACCAGGGCCCAAGTGAGGCCCTGAATGCCTGCTCATTAATTTTCTAGTCTCTCTCTTTTTTTTTTCTTTTTTAGGCAATTGGGGTTAAGTGACTTGCCCAGGGTCACACAGCTAGTAAGTGTCAAGTGTTTGGTCTGAGGCCAGATTTGAACTCAGGTCCTCCTGACTTCAGGGCCAGTGCTCAATCCACTGCTCCACCTAGCTGCCCCGGCTAGTCTCTTGTAATACATGTAGTATCATGTAAGGGAGAAAACGCAGCTGGACCCAGAGTTAGAAAGATGTAGGTTCAAACCCTGCCAGTGTGTTCAAAGGTGGACTTATGCAAGATTTTCTTGGTTCCGAGGCTAAGTATTGTGTACATGGCACTTAGCATGATTTTGTGGTTGTTGCTCAGTTATTTTTCAGTCCCACCCAGCTCTTCGTGGCCCCATCGGGGGTTTTCTTGGTGACGATCCTGGAGCATTTCACCATTTCCTTACAGATGAGGGAACTGAGGCAAACGGGATGAAGTGACTTACCCAGGGTCACACCGCTAGGAAGTGTCTGAGGCCAGCTTTGAATGCACAGAGATGAGTCTTTCTGACTTGCAGGCCTGGAGCTCTGTGCACTGTGGCGCCACCTAGCTGCCCTGAATAGCCTGATACCATGTTATGATCAGCGCCATCTTCCATGGGTGATCAAAATTTAAATGTACTTAATTTTTAAAACTTAATTCAAACTAACTTAAGTTAATTCAGGGGATTTATTCACCAGTTCTGATGGACGAGGTTGGCTAATTTGGGATTTCTTAAAGTGAACACAAATACAAATCAAGACTTAAGAAGAAATTCGTTGGATGTTTTTATTTGTTTGAACTGGACTAGATCTCTTGATGATCAGGGGACTCTTTGAATGTATTTCACAGGAGAATGAATGAATTGGCTTTTCTGTCTGGTCCACTACAATGTTTTTTGCCTGTTGGCAAATGTACATTCATGTATACGATGTACCTTGGTACAATTCACATGCTCAGCACTGATGATATTAAATCCCCAAGTCCAAGAGGAAGATCATCTTAACACTAACAGTAGGCCGCCAAAACATGCTATTTGCATCCTGAATTTGGGAGCAGTCAGAGCATTTGATGAAGACCCTCCCTGCCCTGAGGAAATGAGAAGACAGATAATTTTTAAGTTGCCATTAGCAACGTCAAGGGGCCTTCAGGCAGACTTTCTGCAGCCAGTGAAGCCTGGGGCCTCTGATTTCCGTTCCTTCTGATCCACTGTCCAAGCCAGGCCAGCTACTACGGCTTCATATCCAGCTTGCCTTCCATCTTTACAGACGGACTAAAGGGCTATATTTGGGAAGGGCAAAATTCCAGCTCCTGAGTTCCTACAATTCCATCTTCTTATTTAATTCTTTGGGTGATCCCCCCCATCACACCCTCATCCTATTATCTGTGTCTTTCAAGGCAGAAGTTGTTATTTTTTTTTCTTTTCAGACTTCAATGCAATTTGAGACAGAAGGGCTCCCATTAGCTTTAACTGCCAGGCCTCTAGACCTGCTGGCACCATTCACAGAAGGGAGGGGGAGGCTCTGACACTCCTCGAAGATGCTAGCTCTCGTCTCTCTAGGCCACAAAGGGCCAAAGGCAAACCCTGTTATTAGTGGAAGCAAGCTTTGCTTTCCCATATTATTAATCACCAGAGCCAAGGTAAGGCTCGGCCCAGATCACACCTACTGTGTGGGCCAGGAGCTTCCTCAGAACTTGTTAAAAGCTGTTAGGGCCTTGTAATTTAGAAAAAAAAAAACTTGCTCTTGAGAAGTTTAGAAATGAAGGACGGGTGAGGCTAGCTGCTTGGGCAGGTCTCAGGCCACGGGGTAGCCAAGATGGGCTTCAGTGTTCGGGGTCCATCCATCCTAGGAAGTCCTTAATAGGGCCCAGGGCAAAGCACCCCTTCATGAGGTCCTAAATGCTCATCAATATCTGTGTCCACATCAGTTATCACTCTGTCTCATTTCTATCTACCTCCCTTGGGTATCTTGGCTGTCCCTACCTATTTGGATAGCCACATAACCTGACGTCTTGGTACCCCTCTCTAGCTCTATTGTGAGATTGCTGTGGATAGGGACAGGGCACTGGGCCTGGCATTTCATGAATGTGGGGAGCTTCCATTCTGAGAGCTTTCTTCACTGAAGCGGATCCGGAATTTACAGCCTTAGAGAATTGTCCAAAACACTGAAATGGTGAAGGATTTATCCAGGATCACACAGCTGATATGAGAAAGAGGTGAGCCCTGAACCTAGGACTACCTTATTCCAAGCGTATCTATCCTTTATCCAGGGGTATCAAGGTCGATGGAAAGAGATTGGTATAGCATGCGTGTTAACTTAAAAAAACCACAAATTAGTATCATCTATGTTATATTATATTTTTATTTGATAAATATTTCCCAATTACATTTTGATCTGGCTGGGGCTGCCCTGGGAAGTTTGGCTGGCCCAAGGCAGCCAGCGTTCAGCGACTTTGACAGCTCTGGTCCACCCCAAGCTGACTATTTCTGTACCTGCATCTGGCCTCTCATTCTACCAATCTAGATTGGCAACTGGTCTTCAGTTTAGAGTCTTGAGAAAATTGCCTGAGACTCATGCAGGTTGAGGACTCAAGGCCACATGTAGCCATCCAGGTCCTCAAATGCGGCCCTTTGACTCAATCCAAACTGAATCTAAGATCCTTTTATTAAGGGGATTTGTTCTGTGAAGTTTGGATTCAATCAAAGGGCCGCATGTGGCCGCAAGGCTGCAGGTTCTCCAACCCTGAATTCGAGCTTAAGAGTCACACAGCTCGTACCTATTAAGGGTAGGGGAAGATGAAGCCAGCCCTTCTTGACTTGGCATCTGGATCTCTGGCCACTAGACCTTCCTCACTCAAAACTGTCCATGTCAATGTCTTTCTCCAATTCTACCTCTACCTTTGTACAGAGGTGTAGAGGGCTCAAATAATATAATTTAATTAATTCAATTTAATAAAAATTTATTAAGCACTTATTAGGTGCCAGGTACTGTGCTAAGTGCTGGATATAATGTTTGTAAAGCACTTGACAAATCTTAAAGCAATATACAAATGCCAGTTATTATTATTATCATTAGCAATGGTGGTTGTGATAATGGTGATAACAGTAGTTGTAGTAGTAGTAATAGTATTGATAGTAACCTAAAGGCTGGTGCTAATCTTATTCTCTGAGACCTCTATTTCCTTCCTAATGAGCTCAAGTAATATTTATGGAGCAATGCAGTGTGTGCTGGTAAATGTTTAACAACCAGGCTCTCCAGAAAAAAAGAAAGAAAAAAATAAGGGTGCACATTTTTAAGTTTAGTCAGAATTGTTAACGCTTTCTTAAATCTAGGCAATCAACTAAACAGTAAATGAAGTCCTGATTTGTAGCAAATGCTGATTTTTGATGTATAAATGCTCACATAGAAAATTTAACAATTGGCTTTCATAAGCCACTGAGAGCTGATTCTAGCTTTATCTCTATTTCTCTGGTTATTACTGGCATGTTAAGGTACTGGACACATAGGTCCTTTCTGTTTTTTTCGTTTTTGTTTTTAGGCAGTTGGGGTTAAGTGACTTGCCCAGGGTCACATAGCTAGTAAGTGTCAAGTGTTTGGTCTGAGGCCGGATTTGAACTCAGGTCCTCCTGACTTCAGGGCGGGTGCTCTATCCACTGTTCCACCTAGCTGCCCCTGTGTAGGTCCTTTCTTAAGCTGAACTGCCCAGCATACAAACTCTACTGTAGAGAGCACAGCTCTCATGGGCTGGCCATGCTGTTTGACTGCCAGATGTACATTTGCCTAAAAGACCATCTTACAGAGGACTCACACAAGGCAAGTGCTCTCATGGAGGTCAGAAGAAGTGATACAATGACACTCTCAGGGTCTCCCTGAGGAACTCTGGAATTGATTGTGAGACATGGGAGACACTGACACAGGACCACCTAGAGTGGTGTGCCTGCATCAAAGAAGGTTCTGTGCTCTGTGAGCTAAGCAGAATTGCTGTAGCTCAAAAGAAACAGGAGGCGTGCAAATTTAGAGCCATCTCCACTCCCAATGTTCACGCAGACTGTTTGTGCCTGCCTGACCTGTGGTAGAGCCTTCCCAGCTCATTTTGGTCTGATCAGCCAGGGTTGGATGCCCTGTACCTTGACCCTGACACAGTGGCATCACTTGGGTTGTCTTTGATCTATCTCTATCATTCCTGTTGGTAGGGAGGCTGGACTTGGAGTCAGGAAGACCTGAGTTCATAACCCTTCCTGGGACACTTCCTAGATGTGTGACCCTGGGTAAGTCAACTTAACCTCTCTCAAACTCAGTTTCCTCAACTATAAAACAGGGACAACAGTACAGCTATCTCCCAGTGTTGTTATGAGAATCAGATGAGATGTATGGAAAGTTCTGTGACCTCAAAGCCTTGTATAAATGTAAGCTATTATCTATACATATATTGTCTCATCTTTATGTATATCAGCATCTGCATCTGCATGTCTATATTTAAATCTGTAGCTATAGCTTTATCCACATCTGTATCTCTATATCCACATGTATACGCATATCTATAGCCCTTTGTGTCTTGGTGAAAGCCTGCTAGGCAGGAACGCTCCTGCTGAAATATGTCATGGGTCCCCCCAAATGCCAGAAATTCCCCACGCAGCCTGAACTTTTTTTTTTAAGGCAACTGGAGTTAAGTAACTTGCCCAGGGTCACACAGCTAGTAAGTGTCAAGTGTTTGGTCTGAGGCCAGATTTGAACTCAGGTCCTCCTGACTTCAGGGCTGGTGCTCTATCCGCTGCGAGACCTGGCTGCCCCTACGCAGGGGTTTGGCTGCCCCTGTTCTTAGGAGGGCTGTGTCATCAGTTTTACATCCTATGCATTGAAATACCAGAGAGAGGCAGTGAGGGAGGCAGGGAGAGAGAGACAGAGACAGAGACAGAGAGACAGAGAGACAGAGACAGACAGACAGAAACAGAGAGAGACAGAGACAGAGAGACAGAGATGAGGGAGGGAGGGAGGGAGACAGAGATGAGGGAGGGAGAGAGAGAGATAGAGAGACAGAGATGAGGGAGGGAGGGAGGGAGAGAGACAGAGACAGAGAGACAGAGATGAGGGAGGGAGAGAGAGACAGAGACAGAAAGACGGAGAAAGAGACAGAGACAGACAGAGACACAGGGACACACAGAGAGATAGGGACAGATAGCGAGAGAGACAGAGACAGAGACAGAGAGATAGAGGACGGGAGGAGCGTTCCATAGCCCGCCTCTCCTGGAGGGCAGCTAATGAGTAGGTAGCTACAAACGGCCTGCTCCGGACTTTTGCCTCCTCTCGACGGGCGGCTGGACAGGCCCACAGTGACAGCAGGACCGTCTCCGCGCTGGCGTCAAACAGTCCCCCAGCATGCAGGCAATTTAAATTATTACAAGGCAATGTTGCAATGTTACAAGTATGAAGCCTGGGCACCAAATAAAGTAATTACACTTAATTAGGCGGCCCCCAAAGTGACAGCCTGTGCCCGGCTGCCTTAGATGTAGCCTTTTGTTGACTTAACAGAGGACAGGTAATGAGGGAAACTTCAAAGTGTCAGGGACGAAATGACTGCTTAATTAGTGGAAAGACTAGATCAGAAATCAGGGCAGCAGCAGCAGCAGGGGGAAAAGCAACCCTCAATTTTCTTTTGTTGGAGGAATTCTGAGAAAGATTCAGTGTCTTCCAATAACAGCAGCAGCCCCCTGAACGGAGAGGACGATGCCGAAGGTACCTTTGGGTTGGGTCAAGGAAGCAGAAGTCCTTGAGGGGAGGGCCCTAAAGGGATGGGAGCGCCTCCCCAGCCTCAAAATGGCCCCCCTTCTCTTTTCATTTTCATTTTAAGAACTAATTTGATTGACATCGGAAAACCTGCCCAAGAACATTTCCTTCCTTGAAATAGTTCAGGCCCTGTTAAGTAGAGATCCCTAGAAACCTGTAGGATTAAAAACTCCACGTGTGTAAAGAGATCACAGCATTCCCTGACAGGGTGGGGTGTTGAGCTGCTTTTAAATTAGAAGACTGCAATCACCTTCCTGGGGCTAGGATGCTCAGTGCCTATCACGAGGGCTCAGGTCCCCAGGATAAGGTTATGGGACCATAGATTTGGAGCTAGAAGGGGCCTTTGAGGTCTCTGCATGCAACCCTCCCTTTTCACAGATTAGGAGACTAAAAGCCAGAGAACTGAAGTGGATTTGACTCGAGTCACACACATACTCCTAATAGCAAGCACTTTAAAAATGTCTTTCAAAGAGAAACATCTCCTTGTAAGGAGGCAGAGGGCTGTAGAGGAGAGAGGGATGAACTTGAGCTGGAAAGACCTGAGTTCAAATCCTGCTTCTCCCTGGGGCAAATCACTTAATCTCTCAGTTTCTGGCAATTCTCCAAGACTTATCTCCAAATTCAAGTTAACTAGCCCTTACTGGGCACCTAAATCACAGCTAGTTTGCAATCTGGGTTGTTACAGGAGGTTCCTGGAGATTCCCCCACCAATTCTTTCCTTGGAAAGTTGGATAGCAATCACAGCCCTGAAAAACGGTCAGCCATGCAGATGGGGATCATTCAGATGAAAAACAAACCATTTATTAAGAGCCTGATGGGTACAATGAGCTGCTCATCACAATGAATCCCCAAGCCCAAAGCTCATGCTCTATCAGAGGGATACAGGATCTACACAAATAAATAGAGGAAAGAGGAGAAGGATTCCATCTCCCATGGCATTGATACAAGGAACCCTCAGTTGAGGAATTCCCTCTGCCAATGCATGCAGCATCTTCTCTGCTGCTCTGTCTTGAAGTGATACCTAGATGGGGTTTGCAAACCCACAATTTAAGAAGCACTGAAGGGGTCATGAGTGGAAAGAGTTTAAGAAGCCCTGGCCTGGGGCAGCTAGGTGGCACAGTGGATAGAGCTTCAGCCCTAGAGTCAGGAGGATCTGAGTTCAAATTTCGTCTCAGACCAGACACTTGACACTTACTAGCTGTGTGACCCTGGGCAAGTCACTTAACCTCAATTGCCTCCCCCCCAAAAAAAAGCCCTGGCCTAGAGCCCTGAGAATGTAAGTGACTTGCCCAGGGTTACAGAATCAGTAGATGCCTATCACTGAAAATTTAAAGTAACTTCAGGAGGGGGAAAGCACTAATAACTAGGGACATCACAGAAGGCCTCACGTGCCAGGCTTTACCTGTGCCAAGCCAATCCTTACAGGAAGCTAGGGATCTGAAAAGGCAGAGGTGAAGAGGGAGCAGTGTACTAGGTACAGGGAGGTTGCGCCAGCAAAGATACGGCAGAAGGCGATGGATTAGTGCAGATGGCTAACAGTTGGGTGGCCGAAAAGTAGAGGTCACGAAGGGAGAGGTAGGTGAAGGGCAGGTTGGAGCAGGGCAATCTGAGGAGTTTCTATGCCATTTTAGAGGTCTTAGGAGACCACGGAGGATTTTGAGCAGAGGGTCGACATGGTCAGACCCATGATTTAAGAAGATTGTTTTGGCATTTGTGTGAAGGATGGGTGGTAGAGAGCAAAGACTGGAAGGTCAGGCAGGAGGTGCCAAGGACCTGAAGAGGAGAGTCTTCATGTAAGTGATCACATGATGAGGGAAAGGGTTGAGGGAGAGAACAGGTGTCAGGCAGTGTGGCACGGTGGACAGGGCATGAACTAAGTATTCAGAGACTTGGATTCTAATCTGGCTCTACAGCTGACCTACTGCAGGAGCTGGGGAGACCTCTCTCTTCCCTTAGCCTAAGAACCACCATCTGTAAAATGAAGGTTGGACAAGGTGATCTCAGAGGTTCCTTCCACCACTAAATTCTTTAATTTCATGAAACTGAAGTTGATGTTGTAGGCAACATCTCCTTTGATTTGTTATGTTGAAGTTGCTGGAATCCTCAGATTGGGACAGGCTGAAATAGGTTTCATTCAACAAGTCAACAGTAAGTTGTAAGTGACAGTCAGTCAGTCTACAGTGAGGTAGCGTGAATGCGCGCTGTGGGGTGAGCCCTGAGCTTCTCAGAATGAGTTTCCATAAATGTTCCCGTGAGTCCTTTGGTATGAAAAGGTAGTACTTTCTAACTGAATGCTTAATCTCCTCTGCTTGATCAGGGTCGACAGAGGAGAGACGGCTACTCTGGCCAAACTCATGACCAAGGGACATTTTCAACAAAGCATCTACGTAGAGCAGGATTGCTGGTCAGCTCTGTGTTGTTAGGAAGAAGGCTGGTGCGCGATTCTCCCCTTTGCCTGAAGTGCCCTCCCTCCTACCCCACCCCCAAGTGGCCCCTATTTTCAAGGCTACTTCAAAGTCTACCTCCTTCAGGAAGCCTTCCCTGGTCTTACATGATTATCCTTATATTTGATTTGATTTTGAGTTACAGCTATTGGTATCTGTGTGTCATCTCCCCCATGAAGTGGGTATGCTTCCTGAGGGCAATGATCAGCAAACTCATGTAATGGAAATTGATCTGCACCCCTAGCTAGAAGGACTCAATTTTAGGTGTGGTCTCTGATGCTTACCAGGACAAGACACAATCTCTGAGCCTGAAGTACCTCATCTGTAAAATGGGGTTGATAAGACTTCTCAGCTTACAGAGTTGTTGGTGAAAAAGTACTTTTTAGGAGCCGCTAGGTGGCACAGTGGAGAGAGCACTGGCCCTGGATTCAGAAGGACCTGAGTTCAAATCCACACTTAACACTTACTAGCTGTGTGACCCTGGGCAAGTCACTTAACCCCATTGCCTAACCAAAAAAAAAAAAAGGTACTTTGTAAGTCTTAAAGATCTGTCTAAACATAAGTATCCTTCCCTCAGTGCTTACTACTGAGTAAGTGGAAAATAAATATTGATAGAATTGAATATTTCCTGAACTGAAACCAATCCTAATTGGATGCTGATTTGAGTTTGTCAAAGTACGGTTTAATTTGAACTTACTTTGCCAATATCACTGACCTGTAGGCATCGGTCCTTAAGTATAGTCTCAGGTCACATTGAGAATGAGTGATATGTAATGGCCTAGGATGCTGAAGACGTAGGACTTTAGAATTAGAGTAAAAGACATTACAGATCATTGCGTCCAGCTTCCCCATTTTACACAGAAGGAAACTGAAGCCCAGAGAAGTCGGATGACTTGCCCAAAGTCACACAGCTAGTGAGGGTCTGAGGTAAGATTTATATTCAGCTCTTCTGGACTGTGAGTCCAGGCTCTACCCACAACTTCTCACTGCTTCTCCATTACTCATGGTCCGTTTTGGCTTTTCCAGGCCTTCGATAGGAATGGCAGTGTGGGGGTATTGAACATAGACATGGTTCTAGAGCTTGGAAGTCTGGGGTTCAAATCCCCAATATGATAAATACTGGCTGTGAGATGTTGCTCCCAGGTGATTCTCTAAGGCTACCAGGGACAGAGCAGTTGCTGCTTTGCAGTGGTATGGGGAGCTCTCTTGTCCTTAGAGGCTACAGACCCTGGCCTGTGCTTGGGTGAGGGCTACAGCTGGGGCTCTTCACCTTTTGTGGATCTAAGAGCCCCTTGGCAGTCTGGGGAAGCCCATGGAACCCTTCCTGGAGTGATGCTTTTAATGCAGTAACACAATGCATGAGATCACAAAACAAATCTATTATAAAGAAGTACAGTTATTAATTTTTTTTTTAAATCATGTCCTCAGCCCCTGGGCGATCTTAGCTGAGCCTTCAAGGCTCCTGACTGAAGTCTTCCCCTCCCAAACATCCCTGGTGTTATGGCAGAGAGAAATGCTCAATCCCTTCCCACGGTGGAAGGGCCCTTAGGGGTCCACTCATCTGCTTGCTTTTCAAAGGAAGAAAATGAAATTTAGGGAGTTTCGATGACTTACCCAACATCCCACACTTAGGTAGCTGCAGTCAGGATCTGGACTCAAACCCTCCAACTCCAGAGTCAGAACTCTCTCCTCTGGGCCAGGGCCTCCCTCAGATTCTGTTAAAAAAAAAAGAAAAGAAAAGAAAAAATTTCGCCCTTGGTTTGTGTAAAGCCTTGAGAAGTGACTTCACCTTTCCAAAGCTAAATGACAACAGTGAATCAGTATGATAAGGTGGGGCTGGAAGGGAGCAGGGCTGCCCTGGGGGGAGGGCTGTGGAGACCCTGTCTCCCAGTTGTCCGTGGGTGGGAGGGTTAGAGAGCAGGCTTGCTCCTGATTAACCGCCTCTACAGGAGGGCACCAGGGTCTGTGAGAAGGGGCCGTACCAGCATCCTCAGGGATGCGATGGATGCTGAGGAGTGTCTGAGGAGAAAGGAAAAAGGATGTGAGCCTCTGATTATGAGAGGACCCGGACCATTGTCTGCGTGGGATTGCAGCAGGGCAAAGTGGGGAAGAGGTTCCGTTTTCAGCCAGAAAACCCACCTCTACCACAAGCTACCTCTGTGGCCTTGGCCAAGTCATAACCTCCCTCCCCTAACCTCAGTTTCCTCCTCTGTATGAAAAGGGAATTGGGCTCTGTGACCTCTCAAGTCTATTCTAGTCCTAAATCTATGATCGACTGAGCAAAATCAGTGCTCATCTGAGCTTACCCTTCACGTTAAACAGCCTCTGTTTCTTTTAGAAGTGGAGTGGAGCTAATTGAAAATGACCTCACAGAAGAGTTTTAAGTAATAACAACAAAAAAGTGATGACCCAGCATGCAAAGGCACAGATGTACCAGGGCCGAGTAAGTCATTAATCAGTCTAGGCTTCCAGAATGGATTGCATCCAGAATTATCTGGCTTAGCCATCAATGCTTTCCCGGATTTATTGAGTGATTGCCAATATTTCCTCCCCCTTCCAGCCACAAAGGATCAGAGCAAAAGATCTCATCTTTAAGAAGCTCAGGGCTGGGATTTTAAAAATATATTTCATCTAAGTATGGAATATTTCTATTTGTAAACTTCTTTCTCCAACAAATAGCCGCTCACCCCCCCCCCACCCCAGCCAATTCCCTAGATGTTGCCTAGAGAAGTCCGCCTTCCTTGTCCTTGCTAAGCCAGGAAGATATAGACTCCTGAGCTTCTGGCTGTTGGATTAAAAAAAAGGTTTGTTCTTCTGGAGCTACGTGCTCCTATAATTCAATTCAAGTGGCATGTACTAAGTGTCTACTATGTGTCAGATGTCTCACTAGGTGACTGGGAACATACAGACAAAAACAAAGTTGACCTTGCCCTGAGGGGGCTTACACTGAACTAGCGAAATAAAACAGGTACAAAGAGATGAATCAATATAGAGAGACTGTACAGCGTAGTGGAGAGTGATGAAGTAAGAGAGATCTGAATCTGAATTCCACCTCTGATATTTACTGGCTGGGCAGCCCTCACTGTTCTGAGGCTCTATGTAAAATGCTTTGCAATCCTTGAAGTTCTGTATAAGTGAAAACTATTATTTTTAGTATGATCAATATGTGGAAACTAAATAAAAATAAATTTCAGTGGAAGAAGGGGCAGCGCGACAGGGTGTCACTCACTGAGCTCTGGAAGAAGTTAGGGATTCCAAGCAAAGAGATTATTCCGGACAGTTTGGCTAGAGAAGCAAGTGTAGCAAGTAGTAGGAGAGAGTCAGCCTGGACAAATAGCTAGAAACCAACTTGTCAGAGGCTTTGAAGGCCAGACAGAGGAATATCCCAACAACATGTGGGAGCCACTGAGGCTTCTTGAGTCAAGGAGTAACGTAGTCAGACAGATGCTTTAGAAACATGCACCTGGCAACAGTGTGGAGGAGAGACTGGTGAAAAGAGAGGCCGGATTTGGGAATCCCAGATAGACGGTGATCGCAAAGGGACAAGTGAGTGGTGAGAAAGGCCCAAAATAGGGCCGTGACACTGTGAGTGGAGAGAAGGGGAGACACGTGAGAGACACTGTGGTTCTTATATTCTTCCTGCTTAATAAAGTCTATTGGAGGCAGGGCATAGAGTCAGTGGGTTTTTATTAAATCATTATTATTAAATATGCTTATTAAATCATTGACCTGGTTCTTCATTCACGTTTCTGAATCTGTAGATTGCAGTGTCATTGGTTAGAGGCAGAAGTGACTTTAGAGACCATTTGGCCTAATCCCTACATTGGGTAGAGGAGGCAACTTGGTCACAGAGGGATTGTGACTTACCCAAGGTCACCCCAGTGATACATGGCAGCATGGGTATTCCCACTGGCCATGTTGTCTTCTCTGAGAAGCATCCTTAGGAAGACATTTGTGTAAGTAGGAGTCTCGTGTAGCATGACAGAGCAGCTCAAGTTTACAACACATGAGGAGTGGTTGAAGGCACTGTGCATGGTCAGGCCATGCAAGAGAAGACTCAGGAAGGCCAGGACAGCTGTTTGCCAACCTTTGAAAGAATGCCCTTTGGGAGAGGCCAAAGAGAAGAATCAGGAGCAAATGGGCGAATTGAGACCGGAGGTAAGGAGAGACTTCTTACGGCAACCTTCTCTTCGCTATTTGGGAATGTTGCCATGGAGGCTTAGGATGCAGGTGTAACTATGGTAGCCACTTTTACTCTGAGGTCCCAAAAGGCTGTGATGCTGAACTTTAGTCAGTGAGTGTGCTGGAGAGGTGGGGGCAGGGACTATGTAAGCAGGAAGATGGCTAATGCTTCACCAACCAACCCAAGTGTCAGAGTTCAAGGCATGATGGAGAGGAGAGCCATGTTGGATAGCTTAAATGCTAGTGTCTGAAGTAGATCGTGGACCTTTCCAGTCTTCTTCCACCTTTCGCCCTTTCACCTCTATGTGGTCTATGGTCCAATGACACTGGTGTCCTTGCAGTTCCTCCTACTGGATGGTGGGCATCTTCTCTGGCTGCTCCCCATCCCTGGAATGCTCTCCCCTTCTCATCTTTATCTCTCACATTCTCTGGTTTCCTTCAAAGCTCAGCTAAAGTCTCACAATCTTCAATAAGACTTTGCCATTGTTACTTCATGCTAGTTCCTTTCCTCTGTTAATTATCTCTCATTTATTCTTTATATCTTCTTGTCTTTACGTAGTTGTTTGCTTATTGTCTTCCCCATTAGACTGTGAGCTACTTGAGGGCAGGGATCGTCTTTGCCTTTCTTTTGTATCCCCAGCACTTAGCACAAAGCCTGGCATACAGTAGGTGCTTAACAATGCTTGTTGAATGACTGGGTTGGTGAGCTGCATGCCCCAGGTATCTGATGTCATTGACATAGACTGCCATGGTAAATCTGGTTCAAAATTGGAATGAAGTGAGACACTGAAGATCTATCCAGCAGTTTAAAGAAAGTGACTCAGCCGTAGGTGGGGAAGGGCATTTAGATCAAGGAAGGAAAGGTTTATGGAGGCCAAAGTATCGACTCAGTTGAACACAGCTTCCTAGTGTTGTTCGTGTCTCTGGTCTGTGATCATAAGCCAGGAAAAGGGGCTCTAGCCCCTCAGGTCCTGAGTATTTTGTGTCCAGGTGATCAGGAAGGTATATCAATGACCTTAGTTCTCTGGGCCTATTTAAATTTGATGACAGTTTTGAGGACAATTTTGAAAGACTTGACTCTCAGTTATTACCTGGGTGAACCCAAGAGATCCCATTACTTAATCCTTATGACACTCAGTTTCCCTATCTGTAATATGGACATAATAGAATTTATTTTACAGGGCTCTTTCAAGAATTAACACAAATAGTTTATGAATATTAGCCATTATTACTGTATATGGCCACAAGTAAGACATTTTCTCACTTCAAACCTCAATTTTCTCATCTTCAAATGGTTATAATCATAAAACTATGACCCACATGACAAGGATGACAGGAGAAAAATGCTTTGCTACTGTTAAAGATCAGGCTTGAAGCTCATGTCATAGATGATGTATGTAAAATGCTTTAAATCTTAAAGTCCCATATCAATGTGTGCTGCTATTATTAGGCAGGTAGGTAGCACAGTAGATAAAGCACTGGGCCTGGAGTCAGGAAGACTAGAGTTCAAATCTGGATTCAGACACTAATTAGCTGTGTGACCCTGGGCAAGTCACTTAACCCTGTTTGCCTCAGTTTCCTCATCTGTAAAATAAGCTGGAGTAGGAAATGGTAAAACCACACTATTTTCTTTGCCAAGAACACCCCAAATGGGGTCACAAAGAGTTGGATATGACTGAAGTAACTGAACACACACACTATTATTACATGTAAGCCAAACGAAAATGGTAATTTCAGTGGGGAAAAGGACAACAGTATAGGAGGTGATACCCACTGAGCCTTGAAAGAAGGTAGGGATTCCAAGAGGCACATTCTGAGGCTAGCTGGGCTCAGTGGCCTCCAAGATCCCTCAAGACTCTAAATGGATAATCTTGTGACTGCCTTGGACCTCAGTTTGCTGCTCTGTGCAATGAGGAAGAGGTTAGACTACATAAACCCAAAGCCCGCTTCCAGCTCTAAATCAATGGTGCTTAAAAGTGTGAATGAATAGAGAGAAATACAATAAGAAATGTGTGAATTATTATTAAGGAGAGAATTAGATTGGACTGAAATAATTGCAAGTAACAGAGTTCAATGGTTGAAAACAACTTTTAAAAAAAGCAGTTTTTAAATAAACAGAGCTTGATTCCAGGGGCGTTCCATCCAGTTCCTGTATCCAGACCCAAATAATCGTCTTTACTGGCTCTTTTTGTGTGACAACTTATTGAGCTGATAAATTGTTTTCAGTTTGTTAACCACAGATAAATTATCTTACTGTATTTCCCCCTTAATGCAAAACAGGCTAGGCCACTGTCCAGAGAGCTTCCTGCGGAGGCAGGGCCACTGAGCCTCCCAGCCTGGCCTCGTCCCTCCCGGCTGTTTGTCCCTGCTAATACCCACAGAGACAACAGCCTGCTTATGTCACAAGCCACATCTGTCAGAGGCAAGATTGATGTTTCTCCTCAGCTTAACAATATCTGAAGGAGGCACCAGGCCTCCTTCTCTTTCAAAGCAGGGAGTCTGAAGGCCAGTTTGGGAAGAGGTGCCTTAAAGATCAAAACCAGACTTGTGACAGTGATGGGTGGGCACAGGGATTGAGACGGACAGCGTCAAATCTGTTGGACAGGGAAGGCAACAGCCCCTGACCGACAAGGAGGGACACACTCCATCCTGCTGGCCCCAATTACAGGAAGGCGAGTTCTTAAAAGGGGTCACATTCACAGACAGCTCTGTGAGTCTTCATGTCGAGAACGCCGGGGTGGGGGTGGGATGGAGAACAGTGAATAACAGGCAGGATGTGAATTAGGGGCAAGTACAGGAATTTGGGAAATGGGACATGGTCTCTTCTCCTCACTACTCCCTCTACTTTCCCTTTTAAAACTACTTGCAAATGAGTCTGGGAATTTGCTGCTGGGGAGTTGGGGAGGCAGGAGGTTGGCATACCAAATGCAGAGACAGAATCCAAATCTTGTGACGTGTAGGCTGAAGCCACAGGCAGCGGGCACCCAGCTTGCAAGTTACGTTTGGGCTTCCAGCCCTCCTCCAGTGAATGTAAATGAATGCTCTTGTTTCATAGGGATGAAGCAGAGCACCTGGTCCAAAAGCAGTCACGCCCCAGTTAGCGAGCCAGTGATTCCCAACATCGCCTGGCAAAGGAAGCTGCCACTCGACTTACAATTAGCTTGGAGACTGAGGGCCTCCAGTGAAGGAGCCGGGGGTAGAGGGGAAGGGACTGTTTAGAAAAAATATGAAAGGTCTCTCTAGATGAGAATCACTTTCTATTATAGGGATGACTCTCCCCATCTCTCTCTCTGTTTCTCTCTCTGTCTCTGTCTCTATCTCTCTCTGTCTCTCTCTGTCTCTCTCTCTCTCTCTCTCTCTCTCTCTCTCTCTCTCTCTCTCTCTCCCTCTCTTCTCCTCCTCCTCCTCCTCTTTCTCCTCATCCTATATTACTACTACTACTACTACTACTACTACCACTACTACTACTACTACTACTACTACTATACTCCTCCTCCTCCTACTACTACTACTTGGTTCTTTAATGCATGAGTTACCATCTATGACATGCAGATCCTTGCCTTTCTACCTGCTGTATTGGTGAATTTCTCAAAGGAAAAAGTTGAAATAGGTTAAGTTGGAGGGCTAAACTTGAAGGTTCAGAAGGCTTACTTACCTATGATCACCCAGCTAGTAAGTGTCAGAGGCAAGATTTGAACCCAGGTCTTCATGAATGGAGGGAAGGAGGCAGACAAAATTCCATATGCCACTGATGAACTCAGTGCTGACAATCCTGGATTTTTTCCTGCTAAATCACATGCTTCTGATATTATTTATTCAAGGTCAGGGTTGACGTCTTCCTCCCCTGTAATCTTGGGATACAAATTGTCCCAGAAGAACAACACAGGGAGAAATCATGAATATTTCCTAATCAGGAAATGGAACTGGAAAATCCTATCATGAAAATCCTACTTTAATTCCAACCTCTTATAATATCCAACCTTAATGGAAAAGAATACTACCTCTCATTCCATGTGCCTTCATCTTTGATAAGTAACTGCTCCCTTTCACTGAGAATGAAATAAAGAAGTGTATGTGTTAAACTCTTGCACCAGAAATATCAGTGCTTTGGGGAAAGGCCCAGGAACCTTGTCCTAGTTCTGTTCCTGATGGCTCTTAAGAGACAGCATATGTTTCTTCTACACATTTTGGTAGTTAAATTCGTCTTGAAATATTCCTTAAATGTCAGTGTCTTTAAGATATTTTCTTTGTATGGGGTAGTTATGTATCACTTCTACCAGGATTAAGTAAAAACATTGACACTTATCTGAGGTATGTGAAAATATCTAGCTGATAGCTATTTTGTGAACAGAGATATATTTAAATTTGTTTAAAAAAAAAAGGAAGTAGAGGTTTTACCTTCCCGTTTGGGCATCCTATTTTTAGCTCTAGACAATTGTGTTCTTGGGTCATTCTTTTGGGAGTCTGACATCTTAACTCTTAAACAAATATTCTAGGTCTTCAGAAAAAAAGTAAAAATAGTAATAAATACAAGCACACTAGTCACTATTTCAGAGACCATAATGATGTTGTGAAATCAGAAGCCAGCATTTGACCATCTGAGTTTTTCTTATAGGGAGATATCATATCATTTTAAATTACATTTTTCCCCAAATTTTTATGAGACTTCTTAGTGGGAAAGAAACATAGCCATTTCATTGTGTGTGTGTGTGTGTGTGTGTGTGTGTGTGTGTGTGTGTGTGTGTATGTGTGTGTGTGTATGAATTAGATTAGTTTTCCTAATTTTTAGGGATCAAGATGTTTAATTGAAATTACTTTTAATGTACTATTTAGCATCCTTTGGGTAAATCTCCTTGAACTTTTTAACACTATTGTCCAAAGAAAGCCACATGCCCAGGCTCAGTTGAATGCAGGACTCAACAATTTTGCTATTGTTTGAATTAATAAAGAGAAAAAAAAAAGTCCTGGTCATCTGCTAAAAATTCCTTCTTCTACTTAGCTGAGACAATCGCTTTTCCTTCTGGACACTGTAACAGCACACACCGTTCATAGTCCAAATCATGGATCTTGAGGAAATTTAAGTGGAAACATTTGATGCGAGATGATGTAGTTTGGTGGAAAGTACTGGAACTGGAGTCAGAAGGCCTGTTTTCAAATCTGGACTCTGCCATTTCTGTACCCTGTGATTTGGGGCAACTCACTTAACCTCTCTAGGTTTCTAATCTATAACATGAGGAGCTTGGATCAATGATCAGTAAAGTCTCTTGTTGTTTTAAAGTCTGTGATTCTAGCTTGATAAGACCATAGGATCATCCAGTCAGAGATGGAAAGGACCTTAGTTACAGGTTTTTGTTGTTGTTGTTAAATCAAATTTATTTTTTTCAATGAATAAAAATCAATTTTCTCTTCCTCCCATTGGCAGAAAAAAGACAAACAAATCCTTGTTACAAATATACATAGTAACATGAAGGAAAGTTTCACATTATCCATATGTATATGTATATATATCCATATATATATATATCCATCTATGTCAAAAATATAAACATGAATAGACACACGCATACGTGTGTGTGTGTGTGATTTTGCACCTTGAATTCATCACTCCTCTCTCAGGAGGTGGTAAGCATGTTTCATCATCAGTTTTCTGGAATCATCACTGGTCATTGGCTGATCAGAGCTCTTAAGTTAAAAAAAAGTCTTTAAAATACTATTTCTGTATAAATTATTCTCCTGGCTTTGTATACTTCAATTGGCATCAGTTCTTGCAAGGCTTCCCAGGTTTCTGTGAAACTGTACACTTTGTTATTTCTTATGACATCATAATATTCAGATATGTTTATGTACCGTACTTTGTTTAGTTGTTCCCCAATAGAATAACACCCCCTTTGTTTCCAGTTTTTTGCCGCTACAAAAATGGTTATACATACATATTTTTGCATCTGGGTTCTTTTCCTCTTTCTTCAGTTTTCTTGGGGGTATGGGCCTAATAATGGTATTACTGGATCAAAGTGTATACATAGTTTAATAATTTTTGGGTCATTCTTACAAATTGTTTTCCCAAGTGAATGGACCGATTTACAGCTCCATCAACAGAGCAGCAACATGTTTGATTTCCCATAGCCCCTCCAACAATTGTCATTTTCCATTTTTGTCATCTTTTTCCAACCTGATGGGTATGGGGTGGAACCTCAAAGTTGATTTAATTTGAGTTTCTCTAATCATTTGGAGCATTTTTCCCCATGGCTACTGATAGCTTAAATTTCTACCTTAGAAGACTGACTGTTCATACCCTTTTGACCATTTGCCATTTGAGGAGTGCTTCTTGCTCTAATACCTTTGATTCAGTTCTTTATATATATCTTGGGAATGAGATATTTATCAGAGAAACTTGCTACAAAGATTTTTTTCCCCCAGGTTCCTGTCTTCCTTCTAATTTTAGATGCATTACTTTTATTTGTGCAATTTAAAAATTGGTAATAAAAATTGTCTATTTTATCTTTTATGATCTTATCTCTTGTTTGGTCATGAACTCTTCCCTGTGTTTGGATTGGTAGACTCCTAATGCTTTATGCAGTTATTTTAAATTGAATTTCTCTTCCTGATGGGTTTCGTGCTGAGGATTTGTATGGGTTTATTTTATCTGAAAGATAATGTTTTCCTTGCTTTTCTAATTTACTTATGATATCACACATATATACATATAATATGTATACATGTATGTATGTATGCATGCATGTATGTTTTTTTTCAGCATCCATTTGACATTTATCTGGTATATAGTGTGAAGTATTGATTTACTATGCTAGATTGTGTTTTGGTTTTCCTAGAATTCCAGTTGTCCTTATCCCAGTAACTGGATCTTGGAGTTTATTGAACACTAAGGGACATTGATTATTTCCTTCTGCTTGCTGTGTAACTAATCTGTTCCACTGATCAACCTGTTTATTATCCCATATCAAATCATTTTGATGATTAATGCTTTGTATTATAGTTGATATCTGGTACGTTGCTCCCCCCCCCCATTCTTTTTCCCTTAAGATTCTTAACTGTTCCTCCGTATGAATTGTAAAATCATTTTTCTAATTCTATAAAATAATTCTTTGGTTGGCATTGCACAGAATAAGTAGGGTAATTTAGGTTAGGATTGTCATTTTTATTATATTGACTTGACCTAACCATGATCAATTATTACATCTTCAATTACTTACATCTGTCTTTGTGTAGAGTATGTTTATACCTATATTTATATAATTCTTGTGTGTGGCTTGGTAGACAGGATTCCCAAGTATTTTATGCCTTATGTAGTATTTTAAATTGAATTTCTCTTCCAGCTGGATAATGTGCTGAGAATTTGTGGAGGTTTATTTTATATTCTATAAGCTTGCCAAACTTACTGTTTGTTTCTGAAGTTACTGTTTATAAGGTTGTCTTTTTAGATTTTTTAAAAATAAATCATTACCTGCCAAAGTGATATTCTTGTTTCCCCTTTGCTTATGCTTATTTTATCAATTTCTCTTTATTGTCATTATAGCTGGCATTTATTGTACTATATAAAATCTTTAACTTTTCAAAAAGTTTATTTATGGCCATAGTTTTATAACCCATCAGACCAACTAATCATAAATAAATTATTGATCAACCTTTTGGATTTAGAGTAGATTGAACCTCAGTGACCAAATCAACTTGGATGGTTTGGAATCTCATTCTTAGCATTAGGAAGGCCCTGATAAGCTGATCCGTTTCAAGGGAGCTGAATTGATGGCAGGAATAGAGCCATAGATTGAGAACTAGAAAGGCCCTCAAGGTCATCTCATCTAATCCCATAACTTTTTAGGAAACTGAGCTCAGAGAGCATAAATCAGTCAATCCATAAGTATTTAGTAAACACTTCCTGTGTGGCAGACACTGGCTCTGAGGTGTCAGAGGATTGAGATTTGAGTCCTTGGCCTCCAAATCCAGTCAATGCTCCTGTCCCCCCAGCCTCTTCGGTGGCTAATGATTCAAAGAATCAAGAGATGAAACAGCTTCAAAGCCGGAGCCATAGTTTTCTGTGATCATCCATAGCAGGTGAGGGATATAGTAATTGATTCATTGATGTGTACTGACCTTCATTAAATCCAGGAATTTCCAGAATGTTCAGAACTCACACACAAAACCTGTTTGTGGGTTGTTACTGGAAGCCAGAGACATTTAACAGTGAACCAGCCTAGGGTGATCTCAGTATCACAGGAGTGAGACAGTGAAAAAAAAGAAAGCATGCAAAATCTCAAAGACCCATGTTTTGGGAGTCTAATCCACACCTGGAAAGGTTTGGCCATTTTTCATGGCAAGGCCTCTCAAACCTCACTGAAGGCCGCCATTTTGGCTGTTTTTCTGAGGCCTCACAGGTAAGCTGGAGGTTGTAAGAAAAACAAATCAACACTTGGTTTTGGGTCAGAGGCCCTGGCTCTGCTGCTGGTTACTTGTGTGACTTTGGACAGGTCACTTTCCTTCCCTCAATTCATCTGTAAAATAAGGGCTTTGAATTAGTTGATCTCCAAGGTCCTCTCAGCTTCCAATCTATGAGTCTGTGATTTAAGAGCATGTTCAGAGAAATGTTCAGTGGTTTTCCTTCTAGGCAGAAGCTTCAAGGACTGATGCTTTCATTGTCAACACCTAGAGGAGTGCCCTGACTCCCACCAGTTCTTTCTCTGGAAGTGGATGGAATTTTTCATCACGAGTCCTCTTGTCTTGGATCGTTGTATTACTGAGAATAGCCAAGTCATTCACAGTTGATCAGCACACGATATTGCTGTTACTGTGTACAAAGTTCTCTGGGTTCTTATCATTTCACTTGTATCAGTTTATGTAAATCCTTTCAGGTTTTTATGAGAGAATCCTGGTTCTCATTTCTTATAGCACAATCGATTCTTTCTTATATAACCCCAGACCGTGTTGTCCAGAGCTTTCCTTTGCCCTATCACACTTACATTATCCCTATCAACGTATGTGTTGAATCCTTCCAAGTAGGCTGCAAGCTCCTTGAGGGCAGGCCCTGTGTTGGTTACTTCATCTTTATACCCCCACTGCCTAGCCCAATGCCTTTCCATGGAATAAGCATTCAATAAAGGGAACTCAGGGGACGGTTATGATTGTTTAGCAAAGGAGAAGCTGTAACGATTTTTGTTGCTTTGAGAAGGAAGCCTCCCTTTGCTATCACCCATGTAAAGACAGAAGGCTCATCCTAGAGGAGATTCCTAATCCTGAGACTCCAAGAACTGACCTATCTAGAAAAACTTCACATCTGGCAATGAATTTTACATTTGTTCTCTTGTCTGCATCATTACAATAGCCTTGTGAGATCAGCTCTGTAGGAGCTACTGTTACCCTCGCTTTTATGCAGAAGGAAACTGAGGCTGAATGAGGTAAATGACTCATCCATGGCCATGTGGCTAATAAGCATCAGAGGCAGGATTGGAATCCAGGTCTCCCTGACTTCAGTGATAGCGTCTTAGTCACCAGGAAAATAAGCTCTTGGCAAAGATTAAGGAAGGAGATGCATGGCATTACCTATGTAAAGCAAGCTGTCCTGAGGGTCCTGGTTATTTTCAGATTACACCTGCCCTCAGAACTTGTCTTTTTTTGCGATTTCCTCTTCTTCTTGTCTCTCCCTACCCTATCAGTTGGCAGTCCTGAATTTTATTTTATTTTTATTTATCTCAGCTGTGGAAGGGAGATGCAGGCTGCTGTTTTCTCTCTAAGATTATCTCCAAATACCATGTATATATCTTATTTGTAAAACCCCAGATGGGGGTCACAAAGAGTCAGAAATGACTGAAATAACACAACAACAACAACAACAACCATCTTGTTGGTCCCCAGTTATTTACATGTTGTCTACCCCACTAGACTGTGAGCTCCATGAGGACAAGGACTCTGGTTTGGCCTTTGTTTCTCCTGTGCTTGGCCCAGCTCTTGACCAAAGTAAGGTGCTTAATAAATGATTTTTGACTTGACTTGTTGACTTTGTTCAACAACTGGAAGGAAGGAATCACAGAAGACAAAAAGATGAGCTTGCAACTGCCCTGCATTTTATGAGTGCTCATTGAGGTCACATTTCTACTCACAGAATATATATTTCTGTATTCTAGAAGGCAGTAGGGAGCAAGGGAATCATATGATGTGGTCATAGGGCCCATTCTGGCAGTAACTAAAGGATAGATTGTAGGGGGCATGAGGAGGTAAGGTGGAAGGGGCTGGTTAGAGGGGTTTGGCAAAAAGGTCAGGAGGGCCTGGGGAGAGGGGTTGGAGGGATGATTAAAATAAAGATCTAAACATCAGAAAAGTCTCAGGCAAGATTAGATAGGCACTGTAAACTTTGGTAGTTTAGAATTTATCACTTAAAATGAAGCCTTTTATAGGCAAAGCTAAAGCTCCAATCCCTGCCCGCCATGTTTTTTTTTTTTAATTAAAAATATTTTTTTCTTTTTTAAAATTTATTTTATTAATTTATTTTGATTTATCAACAATCACTTCCATATGCTTTTGAGTTTAAAACTTTTCTCCCTCTTCCCCCTCACCACCCTCCCCAAGACAGCACACAATCTGTTATAGGCTATACATTTACATTCCTATTAAACATTTTCACATTACTGATGTTATAAGTAAAAATTAAAACCCATAGGAGGAACCATCAAAAAGAGGAAACAAAACTCAACAGAAGAGAAAAAAAGATAGCAATTCAACTTCCATAGTTCTTTCTTTGGATGTGGATAGCATTTTCCATCACGAGGCCTCTAGAGATATCTTAGATTCTTGTATTGCTGGGAAGGGTTTAAGTTTGTCAATATTAGTCATCACACAACATGGCTGTTACTGTGTACAACATTCTCTTGGTTCTGCTCACTTCACTCAGCATCAGTCCATGCAAGTCTTTCCAGGTTTTTCTGAAGTCAGCCTGTTCATCATTTCTTATAGCACAACAGTATTCCATTACATTCATGTACCACAAATTGCTCAGCCATTCCCCAGTTGATGGACATCCTCTCAATTTACAATTCTTTGCCACCACAAAAAGAGCTGCTATGAATATATATGTACATGTGGGTCCTTTCCCCATTTGTATGATTTCTTTGGTATATAGCCCTAGAAGTGCTATTGCTGGATAAGCACATTTTTGTAGGCCTTTGGGCATAGTTCCAAATTGTTCTCCAAAATGGTTGGATCATTTCACAACTCCACCAACAATGCGTTAGTGTTCCAATTTTCCCACATCCTCTTCAACATTTATCATTTTCCTGTTTTGTCATATTGGCAAATCTGATAGGTGTGATGTGGTACCTCAGAGTTGTTTTGATTTGTGTTTCTCTAACCAATAATGATTTAGAGCATTTTTGCATATGACCATAGATGGCTTTAATTTCTTCATCTGAGAACTTTCTGCTCATATTCTTGGACCATTTATCAATTGGGGAATGGCTTGTGTTCTTATAAATTTGACTTAATTCTCTATATATTTTAGAATTATCGGAAAGACTGGTTGTTAAAAATTATTTCCCCATAGTGCTTTGTTTCGAAGCTCTACAGGAAAGGTTAAGGTGCAACAAGTGCTATGCAGAGTTTTTATTCCAGGCAAAAGCAATTTGAGAAAAAAAAAAGGTTTTAGGGGAAGCCGTTTCCCCTTCACCAACAAGGATAAATCAAATCATCTCTTGAGGCAGCTTGTCCTATAAAAGATTAAGAACTGCTTTTGAGGTTGATTGGGAGCTGCCTTGCAATTCTGAAGACCCTTCTGACACATGCTGACTCTGTGACTGTGGGGCAAATCACTAATCCTCTCAGTATCTCTAGAAGACTGCTTAAGACCAAGTTACAGTGAGTTTCTTATGTGCATTGGGGGAGGGAGCTTCCACACTGGAATATTTTCATTCTACTGAAATGACAAGTTGAAACAAAACACACACACACACACACACAACCAAACATACCAAAACAAATAAACAAACGAACTAGTTTTGCTGACAATGTGAAATAGTATAAATAAATGCAGGGATATTTAAGCAACCCTAGCATTTAAAACCCTCTATCCCTGGCTCCCAGTTTCATTTCACATTCCTCCCCTTTCTGATCATTACCTTTTGGTCAAACTGGATGGCCACGTCCGACCCCAAATCAGCTTCTCATCTTCTGCCTCCTGAATGCTCCCAAGTCTTCCATCTTTCAGATAGGAAATCCATTTATTCCTTACACTTACCTCTCAAAATCTGGGCCTTCATTCAAAACTTATCCCAGGTGCTACCACCTATGAGAAGCCTGCCCTGATTTCAATCTCCACCCTAAAGGACTTAATTTCCTCTTTCCCTCTTCAGTTTCCTTCCTGCTAGGCTTATTTGACTGCATGCCAGACTCCCACAGCACCCGCAGGGGAAGATGAGCTCTTGAAAGGTAAAGTCTATTTCCATTTTATTGTCTGTATCCCCCAACAGTAAATGTAGTGCCTGGCATACCGTGGGTACTTAATGTTTGTTTAACTATATTGACTTCTCAGGTCAGAGATATAATTCAAAAGAAAACAATCAGTCTACTAAAAGGCTATAAGATGAAATATTGGACACTAGATGAATGTCATAAAATATTAATCAGGCCTTAAGATCACACAGAGATTTTCTAGCATCACTATAGAAGGAGTGCTCCATTTGCTTCTTTGGTCTGAAGGGTGAGTTTGGAGGATAGATATTCCTAGAGCTGATGACATCCCTGCTCTCTTTGGATATTCAGTTTAATGGATACAGGGAGAAAGGAAGCATAGGGAACTCAGCAAAATCTCCTGGTCACCCTGGCACCTTTTAAGGAGATATTTTACCAGAGTTTACCCAGATTATGCAAGTACATGAGAGGCTATACGCAGTAAGGGAGAGGAGGCAGACGTTAGCGTCAGGAAGATGTGGGATTAAGTCCTGTCTTGAACACGTTCTAGCTGTAGATATCTGGCCATGTCATTTTAGCTCTCATTTGCTGCAGGCCACTAATGAGTTGGCAATCTGCATCAGGATAGGGAGTTTCCATGCTGGGAGGGCTCTATGTTGATTAGATGATAGGTTCAGACTCCTTTCAAAAATCCAATTGAGGATATCTGTGTATATCTAGCTCATCTCTTCCACATAGCTACTAACTATTAATAATAGTGATAATAATCATAATAATTAATATTTATATAGTGCTCACAATGAGCCAGACACTGTGTTAAGTGCTTTACAGTTATTATCTCATTAATCTCCCCAACAACCCAGGAGGTAGGTGCTATTATTATCCCCATTCTACAGATGAAGAAACTGAGATAAGCAGAGGCTAACTGACTTGCCCAAGGTCACACAGCTAGTAATATTCTGAGGCAAGATTCAAACTCAGATCTTCCTGACTCCAGGCACGGAAGACTTGGTTTTCCTAAAGCACAAGGGTAACGCTGTTGCTTGCCTCCTCAAACTCCAATGGCTTCCTGTTATATTTCGTATTAAATCTAAACCTCTTTGTTGTTCATTTAAAGTCTTTCACAACCCAGAGCCAATCTGCCTTTCCACTCTCATTATACATCACTTCCCTCCACACCCATTACAATGCAGCTCTTTCTTCATTCATGACACATTTCCTGCCCCTATGCTTTGTAATGGATGTCCTCCATACCCAGAATCCTCCTTTCTCAAGCCCACTTTGTAGAAGCTCATTTCCTTTAAGGCTCAAGTAAACCTTTCTAAATGAAGCCTTTCCTGACTCCTGTCACCCCCTCCCCAGCTGTTAGTGTGGTATACCCCCCCCACCTTTATGATCTATTTTGTATTGATTTTGATAGAATATTCTACAGTGAAAAGAGTGAATAAGGCTGTTAGATGAAGTGGCCTTTAAGGTCCTCTTCAGCTTGAAGCCTAGATTCTCTTGTAACGGGGGTTTGAGGACTACCTGCTCTCTTAGGGTTTGAGGTTCAGAAGGACAAGCATTCCCTGCTTAGCACTGAGAGTAATTTGGGTATGTAAGGATCATGATCTTTGATCAAGAGGACAGAATGGAGTTATGCTCCTGAATTCTTACAGAGAAAGACACAGTCTGTGAAAGAGACTGAGTAGAAGAAAGGAGACCTTGAGAGTTCAATTGGAAAGAAGCACAGGAGAAGGAAGTGAAAGGAGGAAGAGAAGAAACATGAGACTGAGCTATGGTGGACAAAAGATTTGGAGCAGGGCCATGAGCCTCTCATGATGATGCCAAAATGTTAGGAATTTTCCTCACTGGGGGCTCTGAGCTATTAAAATTGCACTTCTAGCTTTTTGCTGACTTTAAACTCCAGAAAGCAGACATCTTTAGGGGATGTTATATTTCTCCTAAGCTAAAAACAAATGATTAAAAAAGTTAATTGTTATAACAGGATGTGGTTAATTAAATACCCAGAGTTAAAAAGGGATAGGAAGGAAAACGTGAACCCCCATCCCCAGCAACACCCACAGCCACCAGTGTTATGCTATAATTCTACCAATATGTTATCTCTCCTAACTGGACTGTAAGCTCCTGAGGGCAGGGACTATTTCACATTTATCTTTGTAGCCTCAACACATAGTGTAATGCTTGGAACATGAAAAGTGCTTCATAAATGTGTGTTCATTGATGGATTGATCTGGTCAATCTGGTGAAAAGAACTTTCCTTTCCTTCCTCCTTCCCCAGCCACACCAGTGTGGGTGGCATGATAGAAAAAAAACATTGTCTTTGAGTCAGAGAACCCAGTTTTCAGGTCCAACTCTGTATGACCTGGGCTGGCATGTCAATCTTCTGGTCTTCAGTTCTGTCATCTCTGTATTGGGTAGGTTAGGATCAATGCTCTGTGAGCTTCCTAAATTCTATGAATAATTTGGCTTTTGAAGAAGATACTAAAATTCAAGGTCATAAAGAGTTGAGGTTGACTCAGTGATGACTTTAGCCAAAAAGTCCTTTGAAGTTATGGGTCTTTCTTATCTTCTCTTTGGGGACTCCAAGGTTTAAAATGCCTTTCTGGTTGAACAAGTAATTTTCACAACTTGTCTTTTCATTTCAAGTTTGATGGAAATGATTAACTCTGTTGGATTGGCTAGTGAGGCTTGTAATCGATTATACTCATGTTTCAAGTTTGATTGGCAACATTCTAAGTCTCGGCCACAGACATCAATCAGGATGCCAGAGTGTTTAAAATCTTGTGGGTTGCCAGCAATTTTGGAACCTTCTGAGAGGGATAACTTTGGGCAAATCTGCAAAAGCTGAGTGTCATATTGTTTAGGCTTTGAACACTATATGATGATGGACTTTCTTCTTGTTTCTCTGAATGCCTGGTCTAGCTATTAGAGAGTATTGGAGGAAACTTAGATGTTCTGTCTCCTGTCTTCACTCCTCCCTTTCTTCAGTTCGCCACTTGGCTTAGAGAGCTCTCCCCCTTCACCTGTGCCTTAGAGGATCCATGCGGAGCTCAAGTGGCATCCTTTACCTAGGCTTTTCTGGATTCCTCTATTTATCAGTGATCTTTACTCCTTAAAATACTTTGCATACATGGAATCGGACTGATCCACATCAACTGGAAGTGAAGGAACTGGTGAGAGACACAAGCTACTATGATGTGTGAAGAACAATGCTTGAATTTCAATCCTCCATGCCAGCTTAAGCTTGGACAATGTGGCACAGTCTTGGATTCAATAGGACTTGGGTTCAAGTCCTGTTCCTGACACCTACTAGCTGTGTCTGTGGACAAGTTAGTTAACCTCTCAGTGCTTCAGACAACTCCAGCCCAGTGAATTTTTGGAGGGAGTTTTCATGAACATGAACTCCATATGTTTAGGAAGCCTCAGCCAAACACAAGGAGGGAGTGGGGGGCGGGGCACTGTGTTTGTTTATATGCTGTCACTCCCTCCCACTCAGGGGATAGGGGACTGTTCTGTTTTTGTCAGTTTTCCCGTAGGCCATAGAAAAGATGGCTGTATGGGGCTAGTGGTGGGAAATGCTTACCAGAGCAGTAGCACCAGGAGGAAGGTGGGGAGATGGAGCCCAGGAGCACCACATGAACATGGATGGGGAACATTAAAACTGGTGGCAGAGAGATGTCCTGGAAGCATTGAGCTATATTATATAGAATGCACAATAACACCTTCATATCAACTCTGGAGATAAAAAAGCAAAAATGAAACAGTCCTGTGTTCGAGAAGTTTACAGTCTCTTTAGAGGGCTGACAAGTGTACAGATATAAACTCCCTCCATGCCTTCTTTCCTTCCTTCCCTCCCTTTTTCTTTCTCTTTCATTCTTTTACCTTCCCTTCCCTTCCAATTCTAACCCTTCTCTTTCTTCCTTTTTTTTTTGTAGATTTACTTCTTAATTACTACTTACTTAGACAAATGTTAAACTTATTTTGTAGCCTGTGAGCACCCAGTGACCATATAGCAAAGAGGCAGAGAACATTGAGCAGTTGGGAGAAAATGCACTGAGGCTAATGCACACATAGGAATTTATCAGTTGATGCTGCTGCATCTGGAGAACCAAAAGTGCCACATTTCATCAGCACAATAGATAATAGGAAATACTCTTCTTTCAACATGATGTGACTAGGAAAATTGGTAATGTGTCCTTGATGGCAGAGTGAATCCTTTCTCTCATCCCACACCCAAAGTACTACATCTGTGTCACAGCAGAGGACATCCATTGTTTCCTTCATTTCAAATCCTGCCTTTGATGAATGTTTACTAACTGTGTTATCTTGAACAAGTCCCTTGATCCCTAGAGGCCTCAATTTTCTTATCTGTAAAATAATAGGATTGGATTAATTTGCATCTAAGGCTCTTGTTGGCCCTAAACTCCTGTGCTAAATACTCTTCAATTCTCTAGTGGCTTCCAGGTCTTGTGAATGTTCATCAGGAGATTGTAAGAATATTCTTTGGAATAATGTAGGGACCATGCTAGCCCATCATGGGATCCTCACTCAAGGAACCACATGCTTTAGTTTGATGAAGTCTAACAGATCATGGGATCATAGACTTAGAACTGGCTGGGGCCTTTGAGGTTATCTGGTCAAACTCTCATTTTGCAGATGAGAAACGGAACAAGGTCCTGAGAGATAAGGGGATTTGTTCCCGGTTACAGAGCAGAAGAATCAGGTTTCAGATTTGGGTTCTAAGACTCCATGTTTAGATCTCTTTACACTTTACTATGCTATTCCTTGAGACATGATGACTTGGAAATTCAGTTCGATTTTGGGGTTGAAACATCATTCATCAAAGCAAGAGCTCGATTTTCACAGCATTGCTGAATGTACAATTTCTATCTGATTTCTTGCTAGAAAGGCCTCGGGTTTTCTTTAGTGCAATATTGACTTGGATTGTCTTGTAAGTTGTTTTCGTGTGGTTTCGTTTTATGGGACATTCCAGTCAACTGGAATCCATGCTATTTTCCCATTTTACTACAGTCGTCACCCCTCTCTAGAAAGGATTTATGCCTTCTTCTAAATTTATGGGACCCCTTTACAACTCCTGCTAAAAGAAAAAATAAGTCAGGTTACAATTAATCCCCTTACAGATACTTTATGAAATCAATGGTGACTCGGTCCCTTCCTTTACTACAGTCTGGGAGGCCTTAAAATGTAATTTAAGAGGTGAGATTATAAGCACTTCCTCATTCAGGAAAAAAACAGGAGGAAGAAAACAAGTCTCAGGAAATATAAAAGCTGGCGAAGAATGATTATTCTGTGGTCATTGTGAAGGGAGGGAGGGGAGAATATGTGAGCTGTGTACTTTTCAAATAGATGATGGCGGCTTACTGGGTTGTAAATTCAAGTGCTCCCTTATGGGGGTGAGGCAGTTTGAATTGTGAGCAATCTTCCTGAACCACTGCTTGACCTTGCTGTTGCTGCTTTGCAGAGACACAAGTGAAAAGGACCCTTTAGCGGGAGATGGGGGGCTGCAGGATTGTGAGGAATATAAAGAGTCCGTGAAGAAGGCAATTTACACGCTGCAAAGACAGATAGGGACAAGACAAGAAAGGACAATGGCAGGAAAAGCCAGAGTTGGTATGGACAATTGGAAGAGAGATTCAGCTGCCTGTAATCAATCTCTGTTCGCACCAGGAGGGGGCCTCTGCCCTCCATCCTCTTCTGGCCTCCTAGATATCTCTGCAGCCATCACCTGGATTCTAGGCTGAGGGCTCTTCCACTAAAGAGAGGGCGGGATTGGTTGAGTAGCCCTCTTTTGAGTTTGGACCTGTCCGACTGGGGTAGTTTGTAGGATCCTATAGTATCAGCGGATCTGGATTTGGAGTCAGAAGCCCCAGGTTCAAATCCAAACTCTCTTCCTTCTCACTTTGGTTCTCTGGGCCTAAGCTTCCTTCTGTGGAAAACAGAAATTAGACTAGCTGATCTCTACAGTCCCTCCCAGTTCTCGGCCTAGCATTCTCTGATTGCTAGCTGGAAGAACAGAAAGCATCTATCTCATCAGAGGATCAGAGGATCTCAGAGTCGGAAGGAGACTCGTCCATGGTGTCGGTCAATGAGCCTTCGCTTGCCTCTCTGCGTTTTGTCCCGTGGCTCCTCATTCTGTCCTCGGTTGCTGAGCAAGTGTTCTCTCAGGGTCATGCTCTCGGCCGTATGTATGTGTTAGCTGGGGAGTTTGGTTGAGGAGCTAATTGCTGTCTTGGAACCAAGGGTTCATTGGCGATTTCAGGGACCCAAACTGGCCAACAAGAGCAGTATTTTGAAGGGATAATTCTCTTAGTGGCATTAGACCAAACGATTGATAAGCACTTGACTTTTGTGTGCATCTGGAGATTAATAATAATAATAATGATAATGATGACAATGCCAATACAATCACAACAGTGGCATTTATATTAGTGCTTTAGGTTTTGCAAAGCACCTGATGCATTTTGAAGGTTACTTCTAGCTGTAAATCTGTAATTCTATTATTGCAGGTACTCCACTCCATCTTACTGAATGCCCTGCCAACACACACACACACACACACACACACACACACACAGACATCAGCATAGTGGTCAACCACAAAGATTTAGGAGGCCAACTTATGGCCATGTATGACTCATCCACTAAGCATCTCCTGATTACGGAGCTTGGAGACCTCCTCATGCTAGCTGATACATTGGATAGAAGGGTGTATAGGTATCTATTGGTGGCTCTCTGGGATATGGCCATCCAAGTGGCAATATGTGATCTCAGTGAAAGGTAGAGCGGTCCCATGACATCATGGTGGGCATCAGGGGCTACTGCTCCCCATGTAGATTTGAGACAAGTTAGACTTATACCAAGGGCCCTCACTGCTTTGCTTCTCGTCTGTGTTTCTTTTTTTTATAAAAATTGAAGAGTCTGAAGAACCTGTCGCATTGGCCTCTCCTGCCAGCAAAGATGCTGCTGCTGTAGTGTGCCCCAGGGTGGTAGTGGCTGATGACAAAGAAGTCCTGCTCTGGACCATTTGGCTGTTTGCCAGGAGAGAAGCTGAGAAGGAAGGTCAAGGTTGACTGTGCCATCAAACACTGTTGCTCGTGGAGGTGAAGTGGGCAGTTCTCAAACTTGCCACTCTGTGCTGCTACGCCTTGGTGACACTGGGTAGCAGGTGCCCTTCAGCGGGTTGCGGCAGCAGTCATAAGTAAGCTGCTGAATTCTGTTCCAATCATTCCGTCACGTATGCTGGTTCTTTCGGCCTTAATGTTTCCTTTTCTGCATGGAAATAAATAACTCATTTCATATACGATTCATATCTGTACATGGGGCATCTCGTAATTTTTTTTTCCCTTCTCTAGGAAACTCTTACTTCTAACCCGAACTTTTGCTATCATAAGGACTGCTACATATTAGCGGCTTTCCCCACAATGCTGTAGTGCTTGGTGGGATCGTGGGGACATCGATTTAGCACCAGAATGGACTTTAGAGACCACAGAGTCCATCCTCCTCATTTTACAACTGAAACACACAATAGTTAAGATGACTTGCCCAGGGTCACACAGCTAGTAAGTGTCTGAGGCAGGATATGAACTTGGGCCTTCCTGTGTCCAGGGCCCGCTTATGTGTACAAAAATTTGGAAGCCTCTTCTGTGGAGAAGTCAGTTGTCTTGTGGTAGTGAACTCAGTGCACAATTGCATGGCTGGCTTCCAGACTAAAGGCTAGCCCAGGTTCCCGATCACCTGCTGCCTCCAGCCAATGTGCTCTGACCTCATGCCCAGCCCACAGCTGTCACTGTAGTAAGCAGGTGCAGATTTGTTGATAAGTGAATAATCGTGTGAATGGGTAAGTACTGCCAGTGGGGCTGGTGGAGTGAAGCTTACTTTTAGCAGCCAGGACAACTTATCCGGGGGTGCAAGGGGGGAGGCAAAGAGACACTGGCATGGTGGGGGGTGATGTGATTTTTCCACATGTTGGCTCAGAGACTGCCATCTCTGTCCCTTGGGACTCTGCTGGCAGTGCCCATCGAGGGGGCACAGGAAATGATCCTGAAAAAGGATGAGATGTCAAGATGAAAGACTGGAAGATGTTGGAAAGGAGAGGGGAGGGTGCCAGCCAATTACTCCACTTATGATCAGACTGCCCTTTGTCAAGCCTTTTTTCCTGTTTTTATAGGGGGGCATTGATATGTATGCCTCTGTGTCTACCCACAGTCTAGCAATGGTACTCTTTCCTCATCATGCCTCCAGTGACTCCTTTATTCAGCTTCCTGAGAAATAGCCAATGCACAGATCACACAAAACTGGGCTCAGCCTGGCCTGACACAAGGAAGGCCCTGTTCCAGAGAGGGATGGACGAGTGTGTTCAGATGTGGAGGGCCCTGTCTTTAGAGCAGAGCCAGCCTGAGCTGGCCAGACTCAGTCCAACCTGACACAAGGGAGACCCTGTTCCAGAGAGGGATGGACAGGTGTGACCAGACATGGAGGGCCCTGTCTTTAGAACAGAGCCAGCCTGAGCTGGCCAGACTCAGTCCAACCTGACACAAGGAAGACCCTGTTTCAGAGAGGGATGGACAGGTATGAGCAGACGTGGAGGGCCCTGTCTTTAGAACAGAGCCAGCCTGAGCTGGCCAGACTCAGTCCAACCTGACACAAGGGAGACCCTGTTCCAGAGAGGGATGGACAGGTGTGAGCAGACGTGGAGGGCCCTGTCTTTAGAGCAGAGCCAGCCCGAGCTGGCCAGACATCTAGGGAAACATACCCTCTGGCCTCTTCCCTGTACCTTTTGAGCACAGAGAGCTCCCAGGGTCTGTGGGATTGTTCTTTGATAAACAAAGAAAAGACCTTTGACAAAGCAGGTCCCAGGGAGAGAAAAAAGGAGGGGACAGGGAATCCCTGCCCTCACTGGCATTTCTATCAGGAGTTAAAGCTTGGAAATTGCTTTGTCTCCATTACCTTTGTATTTGCACACGCCTCACAACCTCAGCTGTCTGGACCTTATAGCTTCTTCTCCCTAGTCTATCCCCTTAGACCTGGGTTAATTTTGAAGGCCAGAGCTCTAATTTGATTGTGTACTTGTAACAAAGGAATTAAACAACAACTACAAGAAGAAGAAGAAAAAAAAAACAACTTACAAGTGATCTCAAAACAACCCTTTGAGCATTCTCATACCCATTTTACAGATAAGGAAGCTGAGGCCCAAAGACCCTCAATGACTTGCTCAGGATCACTCATCTGATAAATCCTGGAGCCAATATTCTCACCCAGACTTCCTGACTCCACCAGGGCTGTCTCTTCTCAGCCTCTCTGGTGGATCATTAAGATAATTGCACCTACTTAAACTGGTTGCAGGCCTTGTCAATGTTCAAGATGTAGTAGGAACAAGATGCATTTGGGCAGATAGCTATGACCTGCTGACCTGTAAGGCCGGGTCTGAGGACTATAGTTCCAAGCTCACTTTTGGGTAGAATAAATTCTAATTTCTAAAAGGAGAGTGGTATGTAATGGGTACCAAAAGTTAAGAAGCCATCACAATTAGAAATCTGTGGCCAACAGTGGACTGCAAAGTGTTGTAGGAGCCAACAATGGGATTTGAGAGGCAAAAACCGTGCTGTGTTAGACTATAGCAAGACAGATGGGTAGGGTCCCCAGGAACCCAGGCAGAGCACTGCTGGAATATGGTTTTCAGTTCTGGGCCCCACATTCCACAAAGGACAACTGGATTGTACAATCCCTGGGGCTTGGCATAGTTCCTGGCACATAGTAGGTGCTTAATAAATGTTTTGACTATTAACTAATTGAGGAGCATCTAGATAATATCCAGGTAATGAGCATGGGGCAGGTTCTTGTGTTCTTGGCACGGCAGGACTAGTTGAAGAACCTGGAGGGTGTGGCCATAGTGCAGAAGGCCAACAATGGGGAGAGAGGACTTTCTTCAATTTAAGTCAACAGTAATTTTTTAGCCCTTTTCATTCACTAGGCACAATCCTAATTGCTAGGGATACAAGGAAAGACAAAAGGAGTCCCTGCCCTCAAGGAGCTCCCATTCAAATGGAGGAGAGAACATGCAAGCTACTGGACAGCCAGTGAAAATAAACTCTGGGGGTGGATTATTTTGTGCAAGGAACAGCAGGGAAGCCGATGGCACTGGATCGTAGAGTCCATGGAGAGGAATAAGATGTGAGAACACTGGAAAGATACACAGGGGACAGGCCGTGAAGGTCTTCCGAAGCAATAAGGAGGATTGTAAAGGATATCCTAGAGATAATTGAGAGCCACTGGAGTTTATTGAATAGAGGGTGACATGGTCCTATGGGGAGATAACTTTTGCAGTTGAATGGATGATAAACTAGTGGGAAGAAGCAGAGAACCCAGCCAGAGAACCCTGGACAACAGTCCGATGGTGAGGTGATGAGGGCCTGCCCCAGGTTGGTGGAAGTATCAGAGGAGAGAAAGGAGTGCTGAAGATGATACCTGGATTGTGAGCCTGAATGACTAGAAGGATAGTAACATGGGGAATTAAGAAGAGGAAGGTTTAGGAGAAAGAATAGAATGGGTTTAGTTTTGAACACGTGTAGCTTGTGATGTCTACAGAACATCCAGTTTGGGATGGCCATTAGACAATTGAAGATTTGACCCTGGAGGATAGAGAAGTAAGGACTAGCTTAGTAAATCTGAAAATCATCAGCATAGAGATGCTAATTGACTCTATGGGAGCTGATGAGATCATCAAATGAGGTAGTCTAGGGGAAAAACAGAAGGAGACCCTGGACAGAGCCTTCAGGGAGATTCACAGACACCTGGGTGAAGATCCAGCAAAGGACACTAGAAAGAGTCAAGACAGGTAGGAGGAGAACCAGGAGAGAATATGGTCAGGCATAAAACCTTCAAGAGGAGAAAGTACCTAGGAGAAGGAAGTGATGGACAATCAACAATTGCAAAGAATCCCAGAGGATGAGGATGGAGAAAAGTCATTAGATTTGTCAACTAAGAAATCATTGGTAATTTTAGAGAGAGCACTTTCAGTTGAATGATGAAGTTGCCAACCAGACTCCAGAAAGTTTAGAAAAGAGGAAGAGAAGGTAGAGGCTATGATTTAGATAGACAGTTTTTTTCCAAGGAGTTTAGCCACATATTTGAAGGTCTATCCCATGAAAGAGTGATCATACTTGTTTGGTCTATGGGACTGTGCTGCTTCCCTCAGTAGAATGTGAGCTCTCTGAGGGCAGGGGATATTTCCCTTTTTGTCTTTCTATCCCCAGCACCCACCACAATTGGTGACACTTAGTAAATGCTTAATGAATGCCTGTTAATTGATTTTTCAATTGATATCTGCATTGATGGATGGTGCCCACACTGGTAAAATTACAGATTACTTCAAGTGCTGAGGTATTATATTATTTTTGTAATGATCATCCTTTCTTCTCAACTAGATTGTAAGTGTCAAGGGAAAGTCTTCGGCAAAGACTATGACTTTGGCAAAGTAGCAACTAACACTTGTCTAGCACTTTACCCACATTATCTTATTTGAGCTTCAGCACAACTTTACAGAGAAAACACTGTTCTTGTTGCTGATCTCTCATTTTTGAAGAAGACCAATGACATTATAAATGAGTGATGTCTTGACTGGAATTGAATTCAAGTGAGGAGGAGCTGTGCAAAGCATCAGCCTCACTTTCTCTTCCAGAGTCATTGAAGTCCAATGGCAAGACAGAAGTCAGGGCAACTGTCAACAGCCCAGGATACAGTAAATGACCTTGGCACCTTCAATGTCTTACCAACTAAGTACTCTACAACCTTTGCTTCAGCTGCTTTCGTGGCTGATGGAATAAAATTATAATCATCCACCCATGCCATCAGTAGGCATCCCTCAAACTCACCAAGGGGTTAAACCCTGTTGGCTACCCTCAACCTGGTTTAGCCCAACTTCTGGGAGTGTAGCCACTGTGCAGGCCAGAACAAGGGGCAGATACAAGTTGTATCAAGTATCCTCATTCTACAGATGAGGAAACTGAGGCTTAGAAATGTTATGATTTGTGTAAGGTGGGATTTAAACTCAGGTAGTTCCTGACTTTAGGCCAGTGTTCTATCCGTCATAAAATACTACCTCTCTATTTTCCACAGGGCCTGGTGTACAGTTAGGGTCATGTAATAAGTACTTAACAAGTGCCTGTAAACTCAGTGTCAGGTTCTTTTGAATTATTTTCAGAACCCCTCTACTTTACCACATGACTGTACATGTGCTTTCCTAGTGATCTCCAAACACGATGATATCAATGCTATGTAACAATGATGGCTACAGAATACATTTCAGGTCTTCTACATCATCAGGTTTCTACTTTATCTGAAGTTGCCCATAATAACCCAAATGTTTTTATCATGCCATTTACAGTAATCTCTACTTTTAGCCTATATTTCAGATAAAGCTCCCTCACATGCATTTAGCCCTTCTACTTCCACCTTTGGCAAGAGCTCAGAAAAGTGTGAGGTAAGGGGGAGGAGATAAAAACAGAAAATGATGAAAAGATAATTATATTCCTGACTGGACTAAAGTAATGGCTCTAAGAACTGATAGGGCGAGGATGCCATGAATCATGTAGAAAAAGAAAACCAGCTTCATATTTAAGTGGCTAACCACAGAAAACTGGATGTAAACCAATTAGCCTTTGAGAGACACACATAGAATCCACAAATGCACATCATGCAATTTAAAAAAAAAATACTTGCCTAGGTAGGAAGGAGGACAAGAGATAGTAATTGGGAAATGTGACTATGAAAATAACGAGGATGTGACCATGTTAGGAAATATTGGCAAGGTGCTAATTGTGCTAAGGTCAGGGAGGGGATGGGGTCCTCCACTAAAGAATACTCAGCGTGTTACCGTGTTTAAAAATGTTTCCTTGTTTGAGTCAGGTTCACAAGTGATTTCAGATTTTACTCAGTAAAACAATATCCCCAGATTCCTCCCTCTTATGGGAGATGTAGGAGTTCATAATCATAGTGCGACTTTGGGAAACTTTTAGTCGCCTCTGACCCTCAGTTTCCCCATTTGTAAAGTGAGGCCATTGGACTAAATAATCTCCAAGTTTGCTAAAATGAACTCTTCTGTTGTTCATTCTTGGTTCTCTAAGAGGACCAATGACATTACAAGAACAATGTCTTGACTTGCATGTAAATTGTATTTAAGTGAGGCAGAGCTGCACAAAGTCAGCCTCACTCTCCCTTTAGAGCCATTGGAATTCAGAAGCAAGACATAGGTCAAGATGACTGGCGGTGGCCCACGAAGTCTTCTAGTCAGTAATAGAAGGAAAAGCCCTGCAAAAATCTTCTACTTCTATTCATATCCCTGTTCATCTTCCTTCCCTTGTACATGTCTCTTTCTGTGTCAACGTCCACTTTTATGTCCTTTTCTGTCTTTTATATTTGGCTTTTGACACAGGTTAACTTTATTTATCAGTAGGCCTCACAACTTGTGTTGAGTCCTTTTTTTTTAAGTTTCTAATGATTTGCTTTATTTTTATTTTGCCTTGATTTTCCTCTATATCCTTTCTCTTCCCCCAACCATCCATCCCTTATAACAAAGAATTTTTTTAAAGAAAAAAAGTAGAAATAATATAAGCAATGCTAATTAATACATTGAAAATAATTTTATGTCATTGGGAAGATGCAACTATGAACGTGACTAGAATGTGAAGGTGTTCCACAGCCAGATGGGACAAAAAAAATGTCCCATCTCACTTCCCTTTGCAAAGGAATTCAAGGAGGGGTCTTTCCATTTCTCTTATTTAAGACCATGCTTGTTCTTTGTAATTTTATCACCTTCATTTTTGATAATTGAGGGGCTGTTCTTGTAGCTGCCATGAATATTGTTTTCTTATTGTTTCTTCCTTCACTTTGCATTCATCAGTTCATGTCAGTCTTTCCATTCTTCAGCTTCAAGTCTCCATTCCAATACATCCTCCATTCACTCTCTAAAGTGATTTTGCTAAAAGGCAGGTCTGACGATGTCATCTGTCTACTCTATAAGCTCCTGGAGGTTCCCTATTGTCTCCAAAATAAAATACAAAATAGTCTGTTTCACATTTAATGTCCTTCATAACCTAACCCACTTCTACCTTGCCAGTCTTCTGACACCTTGCTACTTGGCATGTACTGTTCAGTCTAGTGACACTGGCCTACTGGCTGTTGCACAAAGAAGACATTCCATCTCTCAGGCTGTAGTATTTTCTCTTTCTGTCCCCCATGTCTACAACACTATCCCATTTCTGCTTCACCTACTGATCCCCCTGGCTTCCTTTAAATCTCAACTAAAATCCCACCTTCTCCAAAAAGACTTCCCCAATTCCTCTTAATTCCAAAGCCTTCTCTCTGTTAATTATTTCCCATTTATCCTAGATATAGCTTACTTTGCATATATTTGTTTGCATGTTGTCTCTCCCACTAGATAGTATGCTCCTTGAGAGCGATGCCTAGTTTTTTATTTTGTTTTGTTTTTTGTCTCTTTTTGTATCCCCAGTACTTAGCACAGTACCTGGCATATAGTAGGTGCTTGACAAATTTTATTGATTGATTGAAGTCCAATACTATGAAAATAAAGCAAGAAATAGAAAACTTGAACATCATTAATGTAATGAATGAAAGAATAATTATGTTAAGGGAAGAGACTGAAACTAGCTTCTGTATGGAAATGTAACGTGGTGGGGCTGGATATGCATTGTCTCAGATGTGTTACAGTTGGTCACTGTACCAGCTTCCTCTTACAAAGCATCTTTCTTAAAAGAAGACCTTGCATATCTATTAATACAAGTTGAGGACATCAGTGACTGCTCTAAATATTATTCATTTATGCATACATTTATTTACTTTGTAAAAAGTATCAACAACTTCTATCACTTAAAATGATATAAACACAAGAAAATAATGATTGGATCTGAAGCAAAAGATTGAACCAGAAAACCCAAAACAAAATAAAACAACAAAAAACAACAAAACCAGAGAAGTAAAGAACAACTTATTATTGCTTCAGTAATTATTAAATAAGTTTCCTGAAAGTGATATAACATTTTTACTTTATTTAATGATTATTGAAAGATCTTTGACTCAGTAATGCACTCACGGTTTATCCCCATATTGCAAATATATAAAATAGACCCAAGTATTTAGGGAGAATGCTGAAGTGATCCATGTCTATATGTAAAACTATTCTCCATATAAAACATGCCACCAAAAGATTGATGTCAATAATTCATTTAAAGTGTGGCATTTTTTAGGGAGATAGTTTGAACCCATTATGGTTCTTCCTTAAATCCATTATTATCCTTCCTTCACAGAACTAAGTGTGAATTTCAAATGAAAGAGATAGTAGAAGCAAAACATCTTGGTATTCCATTGATATACATGGATGGCATCCAAGTTCTATGTTGCCCAAAGAACACATTAAATAGTTCCTTCATCTGGTAGACTTTTTCTCCAATGATACAGAAACATCATTTTGACTCCATAAGTATAAAATCCTTTACATACACCAAGGGAAAGTAGATAGTGAATGCTTCCAGGCAAGCTTCACATATACCTTGGATTTATACAAAAGCTTTTTAATAATGAAGAGAGAAATGAGCAGAACCAAGAGCACATTGTATACATTAAGAGCAATATTGTTTTAAGAATGACTTTGAGTGAATAAGTTATTTTGATTATTATAAATAGCCACATTAACTACAAAAGACCTATAAAGAAAGATACTATCTGCATCCAGAGAAAGAACTGATAAATAGAAGTATGTATAGAATGATTTTACACACACACACACACACACACACACACACACACACACACACGCATGCACACACATGCATTCAAGTACATATTTGTGTCTAATGATAGCCATCTCTATAGCAGGTAGAAGGAAAGAAAAAAAGGAAAAAAAAGAAATTTGAATGATGACTTTATTATGTATTTAAAAGGAATAGCAAGTTATACATGGCAGATTTGCATTTCATGAACAATCATCTTTTTATCATACTATGTTATGGAAATGTTTATTTAATTCTATAAATTAAATATATTCATATATATATATATATACATATACATATATACATACACACATGTATATGTATATATACACCTTGTGTTCCTCTAGGCATGGAAATAAATAAATGAAGACTGTATCTGAATACATTAAGAGATTTATTGGCATCTTAAAATAAAGGTTGAATGGGAAGAACACATTTAAAGCAATTCACATCTATGCAATATCAGTCAATACACATTTTCCAAATTCTAGAACAGGACCGTATCACAGTTGGAAAGTGTTCTCACAGAATCTCACACATCACTCCAATATAGTAATTAACATTTGCTCCCTGAATATTGAAGGAAAGGATGAATAGGCATGCTCAGAGCACATCTTAATCAGTTCACACACTTCAGGAAATACTTTCAGAACAAGCAGACATTGCATGACAATGCAATTTTTCAGTCTGGTGGCAGGTACACATGAACCCTTTGTAATCTGGTTCTGACTTCATCCTTCGACTGAAAATGTCCTCTCCGACATTACTGGAGATCTTGTCCTCCCTGTATGTGGCGGCCTTTTCTCAGTCCTCATGCTCCTTAATCTATTGGAGCTTTTGACTCTGCTGACCATTCTCCCCTCCTCTCGGGGTTTTTGTATCATTGCTTCCTCTGGTTCTCCTCTTACTGTCTCATCACTCCTCAGTCTCCTCATGATCTTCCTCAAGATCATCATCTGTGTTGCCATACCCCTTAACTGTGGGGTTACCCAAAGGCTCTGTCCTGGGACCACTTCTCTCTTCATTCCCTATTTTCTCTCTAGGTGACTTCATCAATTTCTATGGGCTCAAATATTATCTCCATGCAGAAAACCTCCAAATCTGTACATCTGGAACTGGGGTGGAGAACCTATGGCATAGAGGCCACATGTGGCCCTCTAGGTCATCAAGTGAGGCCCTTTGACTGAATCCAAACTTCACAGAACAAATCCCCTTAACAAAAGGATTTATTCTGTATAGCTTCTTGGAACCACAGGTGCGAGTCGGATGACAGGTAGACACCAAAGGTAGATGAGGTATAAGGATGCCAGACATGCTAGTTCTCCCTGAACTTATAACAAATACGTATGAAATACTTGTTCTCAAATTTTTACAAATTCTTTACAGAGTCCTTCTGTCCTTTTCAGCTTTACTAATTAGAGTCAAATATAAACTCCTCTATTTCACATTTAAATAACTTCCCAAACCTACCTTCTAACACTATTTTCTATTATTCCCCTTCATGCTATAATCCTGATGAACTGGTTGTCTTTCACCTAGGGCATTCTATCTCTCGCAGGACTGTTAGCCAAGCCTGGCTTGCACGCCCTTCTCTTGTCCACCTCAGAGGACCTCCACTTTCCTTCAAAGCTCAACTCAAAGGCTGTCTTCAGTGTGAAGACACTTAGCTGCTAGTGACTAGTTCTTCTGTATTCAGGTGTACATTGAGTATATATTTCTAAGTGTGCATGTCTCCCCACAGAGAATATAAGTTCCTTGAGGTCAAGGACTATTTTGCTTTTGTCTTTGAAATCATCTATGACTGACACTTAACAGACACTTACTGATTGTCTCATTGATATGGGAATTTTTTTTTCTACATTCCAAATGAACGATTTACTGAAGTACTTTCAGAACATAACCTGTTAGCAAGTTGGGGAGTCATCTGTATTTGCCTAAAGCATTTAGCAACTTAATTTTTTTTCTTTTTTCTTATTCCTGCAGGAAATTCCATTTAAAATACATGCAATGGCAAATTGCCAACATGTGACAACCCTCTTAGGTTGGGCAATCATCCTTTCAACCTTTCCTGTGTGACTGTTTGCTATTTCTCCCCTTCTGTTGTGTTTTGTTTCCTCTTCCTGGTGGTTCCTCCTATTAGTTCTAATTCTTACCTACAACATGACTGATATGAAAATATGTTTAATAGGAATGTATATGTAAAGCCTATATAAGACTGCATGCCATCTTGGGGAGGGAGGTAAGGAGGGAGGGGAAGAAAGATTTAAAACTCAAAAGCATATGGAAGTGATTGTTGATAATTCAAAATAAATTAATTTAAGAAAATGTTTCCTATGTGATTAACAAAGATTTAACTTGCTCTTCTGAAGAAGAGCCAGAACATCAGAAATACAGGCACACGGTCACTTGGTCTCTCCCTCATTAAAAGCGCCTTGACCAGACTCACAGTGCGATGATGCATTGTAGACCTGGGGTGTCCCTCTGTGAGTGACATAGTGGATCTGCCGCAGTAGTCACGCACTGTGGATCCTGATGTTTGTGCAACTTATTGCAAGAGGACGAGACAGTGGCTGGTGACATTTGTGGACGTTCTGGAGGTGACATCCGGGCCCAGAGAAAAGCTGTAGAATTTGGGCCATGTGTCCTCTTTCCCTGAGTTGTTAAATTAGACTGTGAACTATTATTATATCTATAGTATGATATAACATATTAATTACAATTAAATTATATTTAAGTATGTGAAATTATATCTATGTGCTGTGTGTGCTGTCATTGTGCCCCAAGAAGGATGGGAGTTCCTTTCTAGGAGGGCCTGTGGTTTTTTTTTTTTTGTTTTGTTTGTTTTTGGTGAGGCGATCCAGGTTAAGTGACTTGCCCAGAGTCACAGCTAGTAAATGTTATGTGTCTGAGGCCAAATTTGAACTCAGGTCCTCCTGACTCCAAGGCTGGAGCTCTATCCGCTGTGCTACCTAGCTGCCCCAAAGGGCCTGTTTTGCTTTGGGTGTAGCCTCTCCGGCATCTGGCACAGGGCAGTTGCTTGTCGAATGGACAGCGCTGCTCTTTTCCTATGACTTCACCTCTAATCTTGGGGTTCCCCTTTTCTTTGCTGCACATGAAAGGTACTCTTTTATGAACTGACAAGGGCTGTTTTCTGAACTCACAAATGGAGCAAAGAGAAGTGTAGAAAGTAAGAAAAAAGGAGGAAAACACTTTTTCTGGGATGATTGGAAAAATATTGGAAAAGTAAAGTAAGAGATGGAAAATTAAGTAAGATGTGTGTATACATGTATATGTGCATGTATGTGCACATACATGCACGCATGCGGCCATGTGTGTATGAGTACGTGCATGTATATGCCTGTATGTGTATACATGTATACATGCATGTGTGTATATGTGCATATATGTGTGCACATGTACACATGTGTGCATGATTGTATTGTGTATATGCATATGTGTGTGTGTGTGTGTGTGTGTGTGTGTGTGTGTGTGTGTGAGAGAGAGAGAGAAAGAGAGAGAGAGAGAGATTTTTCCATTTTTGTCTCCATAGTGCCTTGCAAGCAGTTGTTCAATCATTCAGCTGTGTCTGTCCCTCTGTGACCCTGTGGACCACAGCACACTAGTATTGACCTTTTGGTTTTCTTGGCAAAGATACTGGAGTGGTTAGCCATTTCCTTCTCCAATGGATTGAGACAAACAAAGGTTAAGTGACTTGCTCAGGGTCACACAGGTAGAACTCGTCTGAGGCTGCCTTTGAACTCAGACCTTCCTGAGTCCCGGCCCAGCACTATTTACTGAGCCATCCAGTTGCCTCTTTTGTTGCATATAGACTATTCTTAATGGATGTCTGCTAAATTGAAGGATGGCTTATAGGCAGTTTGGCCCAGTGGACAGAAGGCTGGACTTGAGGTCAGCTCCCATCTTAGACACTTAGACTTGGCTAGCGGTGAAACCTTAACCAAGCTGCTCAGTCACAGTTTTGTCATCTGTAAAATGGGGCCAATAAAAGCATCCACTTCACAGGGTTGTTGTGGGGATTAAATGAGATTTTACACACACACACACACACACACACACACACACACACACACATGCATGCAGGTGCATATATACATATACATATGTGCACATATGTGTATACAAACTTCTTTTTAAAGCCTTAAAGCATTATATACCTGTCAGTTATTACTATTATCTCAAGTTGTCTCTGCAATAGAACCTAAGTTGTCTTAATTTCCCCAGAGGAGACCAGTGCCCAGGACTTAGTAGTACTTTATGCATGCTTATTGAATGAATGAACAAATGAAAGGCGTCATAGACAATGCCTCTCAACAAAGAAGCTGGTGGGGGGCCAGTCACAAAGGAGGGGAGTAAGGGAACACAGATACATAGCCTGCATTTTGCTCTGGTATCCATGAATACTGGTGATAATAGCTAAGTCCACTTCCTAACTGCTCTGTCGCTCAGGATACCTTGCCTTAACTTGTCCAAGATATGAGGCTAACTTGGTCTTAGATATTCAACTCCTTCCCACCTCCTTGGCCTCATTTGTCCTCTGATTGGAGACTGGGACACTAAATACCCTCTGCAGCTCTGCTTCACAAGATATGCCCCCTGGTGTCCCTCCCCACCCCTCCCTTTCCAGATTCCTTTTGTTTGGTGTCTTTCCCCCTTTAGATTGTAATCTCCTGAGGGGAGGGATGGTCTTTCTTTTTCTTATGTATAGCCCTAGCACTCAGCATAATATCAAGGATATAGTAGGCAGGTAAATATTAATTGAATTGTTTTCTCATTTTTGAAAACAGGATAATCTATGTCTGTCTTCTAACTTTCGGCACTGTTCGGATATATGACTAGAAATGTAGTTGAAGCCTCTGTACATGAATTGCCTTATTATTATAAAATAAATTTATCCTGACAACTATCGTTTTGGAATGAGAATGGTGAATTGTGTATTCCTTGGTCAGTCATCCATCAAACCATAATGGAATGACTAAATATATGCAACAGTTAGTTACGGTAAAGCACATACAGCAAGACAGCCTACCAGTCAGGAGTCGCGGAGGGCAGCTGACAATGCCACACACCGTGATCCTTGGCAAAGCCCCGCGGTGTTCTTTCGAGATCAGTTTCAGTGATTTGATGACATGTTTCCCCTCACCCACACTGCTCTGCCATTTCCCCCTGCTCGTACTTGACCAAACCACAAATAAATGCTGAGTCCACCATTTCATATTTCTCCCATTAAATGCTCTTTCACTTATTTTCCTGCTTATTTGGTGTTCTTATGAATCAAGTACCTTAAAAAGTTAAAGAGGCTTAACAGTTTTTTTTAATTACTCTCCAAATATTTACATCCTGCAATACATCCTGTGATTACAATTATACTTATCAGCTTTCCATCCCAACCAAAATCACCACAACATTAAGCCTTGTTTAGAGTTATAATGGCAATGAAAAAAAAATAAGCAACAACCTTTCTTTTCTCTATTTTTTATCAAAGAGAAGGAACTTTCTCACTTATTGGGTTTACTCATAAAAGTCTCTTATCCCTAGAAACAAATGTCCCTTTCCTCTCATCTCACAGATGTAGGATTGTTGAGAGTAGTGATCATTGAATCTTTGTATTTGTTTCCCTGAACACCTACCTAGCACAGTGCCTCACACGGAGTATGGACCTAATAAAGACTTTTTTTTTGCTCTTTGGTGAGGCAATTGGGGTTAAGTGATTTGCTCAGGGTCACACAAGCTAGTAAGTGTCCTTGATCTGAGGCCGAATTTGAACTCAGGTACTCCTGACTTCAGGGTCGGTGCTCTATCCACTGAGTCACCTAGCTGCCCCAAGCTTGTATTCTTAGGTAGGTGAGTCAACAAACATTCATTAAATGCTTATTTCAGGCCAGGCACTGAGAAAACACCTGGAAAAGGTTTGAGTTGTATTTTGAAGGGAGGAGTCCAGAGTCCTTGGGCATGATCTCAAAGTTATTTTTAATTCAAGATGAATCATAGCATAGCAAAGGGAGTATGAAGACTTTATGTCAGACCTGGTTTAGAATTCTGGGTCTGGCACCTTGTATCTCTCTAAATAGAGGAGCTCACTTCCCTCTCTGGGTCTCAGTCTTCCCATCTCAAATTAGAAGATTTGAAAAATGACAACGCCACTTAAATTAATTTACTCATTCAGTGCCATACCAATCAAACTATTTTATAAAACTAGGAAAAAATGTGGCACAGTAGGTAGAGTGCCAGTCCTGAAGTCAGGAAGATTCTCTTCTTGAGTTCAAATCTGGCCTCAGACTCTTACTAATTGTGTGACCGTGGTCAAGTCACTTCACCCTGTTTGCCTCAGGTTCCTTATCTGTAAAATGATCTAGAGATGGGAATATCAAACCATTCCAGTGTCTCTGCCAAGAAAACTCCAAATGAGATCACAAAAAGTCAGACGTGACTGAAAAAAATGACTCAACAACCAAGATTGGAAATTGAGGGGATGCCCATCAATTGGGGAAGGGCTGTAGAAGTACATAGCACGTAGGGTGTAAGGTGTGTTCAAGGAAGACTAGTGATTCTGGTGTGAGGACTGCCGAGCCCTTTTTAGGGTTGCTTTCCACCTTTGATGTTTACCTGATCCACCAGACTCTCACCTGTGGCTCTAAGAAGCTGTAGCATGTGCAGTAGCAGCAAGTGCAGACACACTGGGAGCTGTAGTCACAACCCTGCACACAGGCGGCCCGTGCCACATGGTCGTCTTCTCACTGGAAGCAACAGTGGGACTTGGCAACCTCCTGGGTGTCTGAGCAGCCTTTTCAGGATCACACTGCCCACCTCCTGGTATGAGGAAGGGGCTAGAAAAGGTGCCCTAAAAACTGTTGGCTTATCCAACCCTGACCTGGTTACCGTGGCATGTGGGGATCCGACTTTGTGGTTGAAAGACAAGAAAGTGTACAAAGTCTTCTGCGACGATGATTCCACTCAGCATGCAATGTAAGCACATGTATACATGACACAAAATCCAGCAGACCTGAAAGAAGAACAGCTCTCGTTACAAGAGAATTCAGCAGGTATCACATCCAAATAGCAGCCCTTTGTGGAACAAGGCTGGCAAATGAAACCAGCTTGTTGAAGTCGGAGCTGGATACATGCTTTTCTGGAGTAACCCCAGTGAAGGTGAGCTCTGCGGAGCTAGTGAAGGTTTTGCAATCAGAACTAATCTAGTCAATAAGCTTGTGTGCCTACCAAAAAGAATGAATTGCATTTAATTGGATAAAATATTTTAAAAAATGAAATTAGGAGATACATTATTGAATGAGATAAACTTCAAATTCCTCTCTAGCTCTGAGATATTCCATATACCAGTATGTTCCATCTATGCTCAATCAATGGGTGTTTTATGTTCCAGGTTCCCTTCTAGCTGACATTCCACGTCCTATGTTCTAAGATCCCTTCTTATTGTGATATTCTGTGTCTATGTGCTTGCATTGCTTCTAGCTGACGTTTGAGGATCCGGTGGGAATAATCTCTCCCCATTGGCAGGTCACTTTTTCTTTTGATTTCTTTCTCATCTAGAGCATGTCTTGACCATCGTAGTATAACATGTCCAATGTCTTAGTGTAACAGCAGTTCATGAGAAACTGAACAATCTCTGAAGTTTCCTGTGGGACCCATCACAGACGATCAGGATGGACTCTGAACTGTTGAGCTTTTGTGGCACAACAGTGACATCCAGTGCTCAACCAAGTTTATCGGAGATGTTCTAAAGAATATTTCATTACCATCTTTGTAAATGATAGTCAAAAATCACCCAGGACAGAGAGAGTCAGTCACACAGCTCCTTCACCTACCACCTACCTGCAAAACTCCCATGCCCCAAAGACACAAGGGCTTAACATCAGAGTCACAACTCTAAAGGGCTTTAGAGTTCATTTAATGTAACCCACTCTTTTTACAGATGAGGAAACTGAAGGCTAGAGAAGTCATATGACTTAGCTGTGGTCTTAAGTGTTTGAGGCAAAATTTGAAGCCCCATCTTCCTGATTGCAAAGTAAGTCACTCTATGTTTTATGCCACACAGGAGGGTAGCTTCATAAATGTTTCTAAATCAAATAGAATTGAAATCTAAATTGAAGAAACATTTATTAAGTACCTGTTGTGTGTAGAACATTGTGTCAGACCTTGGGAGAAATACAGTGTTTAGTTAAGAAATAGCCCCTGCCCTCTGGATCATCTTCCATTTAAATTGGAAAGTATGGCACAGGTTCAAATACTTATAATACCAAGTAATACAAGCTATGTCTTAATAATATAGAACATAATGATGGAGTAAAAACCAAACCACACAAAAGGTCTTTACCAAATTGGGGTATGAAGAAAGAATAATAGATTGAGGAAGAAGTCACTTCAGCCTTCTGAGCCTCAGTTTCCTTATCTGTAAAATAAAGGAGTTGGATTAGATGAACTCTAGACCATCGCTGTTAAAGGATGAGTAAGAATTCTGTGGGAGACAAGTGAAAGAGAAACATTCTAATTGTAGGAAAGGATTTGAGTAAAGCCGCAGGAATAGTAAAGTCAAGGGGTCATTCTTCTGAGGTCAGAGGTTAGCCAAGGTTATATTTAGCACAGAATACATAAAAAATAGTAGGAGGAGATTAAATGCATAGGTAGAGTGACACCAGATTGAGGAGATTTCTCAATATCAGGCAAATGATTTTTATCTCTACTTGGTAGGCAATAGGGAAATAATGATGACTATTGACCAGAGAAGTGACATGTCAGAATAAGGAAGAATAGATTGACAGTGCTATGAAAGATGGATTGGAAAATAGAAGAAATGGAGACAGAGATTCTTTTAGAAAGCTTTTATAATAGTCAAGACTGATGGCAATCAGTACTTGTACTAGGATAGTAAACAAGAGGAAAGGATAGACATGGAAAACACAACAGAGTCAGAATGGCCAGGACTTAGCAAAAAATCATTGACAAGTAATTCTGAAGAAAGAAGAGTAAAACGTTATACCAAGAACAAGTGGAGACCAAAGCAGGAACAGTTTTTTTTTTTTTTGAAAAGGTCTTAAGCTTAGTTTTGAACATGTTGACCTTGAATTAGTGGGAAGGGGGGCATACAGGCAGTGCCCATCCTATAGGAAATGGTAGAGGTCAGAATGGAGATCAAAGAAGGGGAGGGAGTAGAGCTTCAGTCTATGGGTCAGTGGGAAATTCTAGAACACATTAAAGGGATGGCTAGTGCCATATGCTGTGAACAATTGATTGAAGAACCTGGGAATTTTTAGATAGAAAAGCAGAATGATTGAGGGGATGTAACTGTCTCTAAGTCCTGAATTACCGACTGCCTACTGGGTATTTTGAATTGGGTATCCCCCAGGCATCTCAAAGCCAACATGTCCAAAGCAGAATCATCATCTTTGCCTCCAATCTGTCCCTTACTGAACTTTGCTATTTCTGTTAAGGGCACCACCACCCTTCCAGCTACTCAAGTTTACAAAATTATCATCCTTGAATCTTTACTTTTCCACACTCTTCCAGTTACCAAATCTTGTTTCTACATCATCTCTCTCATCTATCCTCTCCTCTGTCTATGCAGCCACAACCCTTGGTCAAGTCTTCATCACCTCTTGCCTGGATTTGTAATCACCCCTCTAATGGCTTCTGCTACGTGTCTCTCTCCTCTCCAGTCTGTCCTCCACAGAGCTGCCAGATCTAAGTCACTTCCCTACTCAATAAACCCCAGGGGTTCCTTTTTACCTCTAGAATCAAGTATAAATGTAATTGTTTGGCATTTAATGACTTTCACAAACTGGTCCCAACCTATCTCACAGGCCTCTTTCCACATTATTCCCCTTTGTACTCCCTTCAGTACAGTCAATGGACCTTTTCACTGACAGTGCCCATGCCTAGAATGTGCTCTCCTCTCCAACTCTGAGAATCCCTTTTCTCCTTCTACACTTCATTCAAATGCTGCCCTCTTTATGGGGCTTTTCCTGACCACCCCTGCCTCACATGATAGTGTCCTTCTTCTAAATCACTTTCTATTTTATATATACCTATATGTGTGCATATTGACCCCCTGATAGAGTATAAAGTCCTTAAGGGAAGGGACTTTTTCACTCCTGCCTGTATGTCCCCAGCACTTAGCACAGCATTGGACCCATGTTGTTGTTCAGTCATGTCTGAGTCTTTGCTACTTTACTGGGACTTTTCTTGGCAAAGATACTGGAGCGGCTTGCCATTTCCTTCCCCAGCTCATTTTACATATGAGGAAACCGAGGCAAACAGGGTTAAGTGACTTGCCCAGGGTTACATGGCTAGTAAGTGTCTGAGACCAGATTTGAACTCAGTTCTTCCCGAGCCCAGATCCAGTACTCTCTCCATTGCACAGCATAGCCGCCCCAGTAGCACTTGACCCACTTAGCACTTAATAAAGACTCGTTGGATGACCATTTGGTTGACTGATCTGTTTGGGCAAGAAAGACCAAACTTGTGCTTGGTTTCAGAAGACAGAATTGAGAGAAATGGGAGGAAGTTACAAAGAAACAAATTTGGTTTGCTGTAAAGAAAATTAGCACCTGCCAAAAGTCAAATGGATGGCCCTGGGATGTGGTGGGCTCCCCGTCGTCGGCGGTCTTAAAGCAAGCGCCAGACGACTACTAGTCAGGTATACTCTGGAGGGGTTTCCTGTTCAGATGCAAGTTGGATGGCAGGCTGATGTCTTGTGAGGCTCCTTCAAGCTCTGACTCTGCAGTTCTGTGCCTGATGAGCAGTAGGGAGAGGCCGATGTGGTTTTCTGCCTTGCATTTGTGGTGGATGAAAACAGGCTGATTTCATGAATTTCTCCCGTGATGCTCAGTAGAGTGGCAGCCACATTGGAAAAGTGATGGCCATCAGTGTAGCGATGCTCTCAAAACTTTAATCTGCTCTCAGCTACTTTAAGCATGTGGTAGGCAAGACATTTTTGAGCAAGACAGGTCCAAGCTATGATTTTTACTTGGTTTTCAACAATGCCGTTGGTCTTCAAACAATTTGTGGTTCAGTGTGTCATTGGGTTCTCTTCTCTGTTGTTTATCCTAGAAGGAAGAGTTTTACGTGCCTACAATCCTCTCATGCCAAGTGTAGGTAAGAACAAGCCCAGGTCCCCCAGAGCAGTATCCAGCCATCACTGGCAGCCTCACACTATTGTGTGAGAGGGGCAGTTTGGGCAAAGTTCGTGGTTGCCCCTTGCAATTGATGTCTTGTCCATACAATAGGTAGAGGGGAGCCTTAGGGTATTCTTAAAGAATATCCTGAACTCCTAACTACTACTCTGATCCACAAACTTTTACTTAAATGAGGTGGGCAACCAGTTGTAGTAGAAGCGAGCTGGCCATCTGAGTAAAAATCTCAGCTCTCACACTTGTGAGCTGTGTGAACAAATGATTTCACTGCTTGGATTCTGGATTTCCCCATCTGTAAAATAGGGGTGATAATATTTATACTACTTATCTCAGTGAGTCATTTTAATGAAAGCACTTTTTATCTCTCACAATACTACAGAAATGTGAGCTATTATAAAGTCCTTCTTCAAAAATCTCAGAAATTATGTTTACTGGAATCTTTTTCTATTTCCCTTTTCCAATTTTAAGATGAGGGACTGTTCTTTTCAGTAGAAATATTTATTTTGAGGTCATTAAAGTATATCAGGAACTCAGGAAGAATCTATGGAAGACACATCACATACTGAATGTCATCTTATAGAAAAACACAAGCATATATGTGGCCTTGAGATACTGGTGTCCAATTATCAACAATCGCTCTGTGATGGGGCTGGATGACTTAGAAGCAGTTTGGGAAGTCATGGATCAATCTCTTTCAGATTAGTCAGCAGGAACGGAGGCACTTATAGATTCCTAGCTTATTCTAATAATATTTTCCTTCTCAATTGTATTTTATTTTTCCCAATTACATGTAAAGATAGTTTTCGAAGTTCATTTTTATAAGATTTTGAGTTCCAAATTTTTCTTCCTCCCTCCCTCTCCTTGCTTCTCCCCAAGACAGTAAGCAATCTGATATATGTACACTCCATCAATGTATCTGATACATATATAACCATGTTAAACATATTTTCACATTAGTCATGTTGTGAAAGAAGAATCACAACAAAAGGGAAAACCCATGACAAAGAAAAAAAACAAAAAAAGTGAAAATAGTTTGCTTCGCTCTGCATTCAGACTCCCTAGTCCATCATGTCTTTTCATACTCTCGCCCGTGGTACTCTTAGTTTGGAGTTTAGAGGCAATCTCTTTTCACTCAGACTCCTTGATTTACTCCAATCAGAAAACTCAAAGAATTGCCCAGTGTGGGATGTGATTTATTATTTCAGGTTTTCCACCACTTGTTGAGAGAGGTTAAAAGCTCAACCTCATTCGTCTCCTGGTGGAATTCTCCTTCCACTAGAAGGAGACTTGTACAAAAATAGACCCTCTACTATGGCACTGAGCTATTGGAAATAAGGGTAGAGGTTGAAATAGTAAACAGAAGGGGCAGCTAGGTGGTTCAGTGGATAGAGCATGGACCCTGGAGTCAAGAGGACCTGAATTCAAATTCAGCCTCAGACACTTGACACTTACTAGCTGTGTGACCCTGGGCAAGTCACTTAACCCCATTGCCTAGCCCCTCTCCCAAAAAATAAACTGTAAACAGAGCCTTTGCAGACCCTAATTCAATAAAAACCCTCACTGGTCAACCTAAAGGAAATGGAGCACTGCATTCAGAGACTAACACAGAAGCTGTAACCAAAAACAATGAACAGAAATTTACTTCTAGACTTATTTATTAATTTCCTACAAAAAGACACCATGGTCAAAGAACTCATGACCTATTAGCCAATTCTGGGACAGACTTCACTGTACTTGGGTAGGCTGGCACTTGGATATTAAATATGATCTGTCATCAGGCCTGACAATGTAACTGATTGGCTCAAGAGCCTTCAGTGGCTCCCAATTACTTCCAGGATGAAATAAGAACTCCTGTGTTTGGCAATTAAGAACATTTAAAACCTTATTCCAGGACTGCTGCTTGTGGCCACGAGATGACAGAGGACCCGGAGGCACAGGGTTTGGCTTCACATACCTCTGACAAGGTAGGTACCATGGTGAATGTGAGGACAGAGAAGCTGCACCCAGCTGAATCAATGCTGTATTCTTTTTATTTTATTTTATTTTATTTTTAATTTATGGAATAAAACAAGCATTTCCATAACACAGTAAAATAAAGAAAAAAGGTGATTGCACATGCAACTGCAAATCTACTATGTACAAGTAGCTATTCTTTACAAATATAAAACATTCTTGCTGAGTGTCCAAGGCATCTAGGTGGTTCAGTGAATAGAGTGCCAGGCCTATGGTCAGGAAGACTAATTTTCACTAGTTTAAATCTGTTCTCAGAGACTTACTAGCTGTGTGACCCTGGGAAAGTGACTTAACCCTGTTTGCCTCAGTTTCCTCAACTATAAAATAATCTGGTAACTTTGGAGCATGCAGTTTCAATTGAGTAATGAATGAATGAAGGGTGAGAGAGGAGGAGAAAAAGAATCAATGAGTGAAGACAGTTTTTTATACCCTAGTAATTTGGCTGAAAATAAATAGTGCAGTACGGTGGATAGAGTGGTGCACTTGAAGCCCTGACACAGTTTGGCTTTGTGACCCTGGACAAGTCACTCTTTCTGTGCTTAAGGCAATTTTCTAAAATGTTAAAGAAATTACCAACCTATATTTTGGTACAGGGAAGTCTTCTTACCTGAGAGTTCCCTACATCGGTGAATCAAAATCGCTGTCAACTTAGCTAAGAAAGGAAGAAGAGATATAGGATGATAGCTTGAGGGAATGGTTGGTCTAAGGAAGATTTTTTTTTTTTAAGATTAGGGGAGATTTGGGCAGAAAGCAGAAAGGAAGGGACCAGTAAATAGGGCAAAGTTGAAGGTTTGAAAGAGAAAAGGAATGACTGAGGTTACAATCTGCCAAAGAAGATAGGAGGGGATGAGAACAAGAACATCTAGAGAGGGGATAGCTTTAGCAAGGAGAAAGGCCACATTATTACTAGAAGAGAGCAGTGGATTACAAATTGTGGGATCTAGAACGGATCTCAGTGGCCACCCAATCTAATCCATACAGGAAAGTGGGCATCAAGACCACAAATGATTCTAGAATACAGCATTCTTCCAAACCATTGATACTTTTAAAAAATAAAGTAGATGAATGAAGAATCAGAAACAATAAAAAAATTGCTTGGGGAAGAACTTCTTATTTGACAAGAACTACTGTGAAGCTTGGAAAGGAGTGTCAGAAATCCTTTCTTTTAAGAAAGTCATGTACACACAGCCATGTTCTATTGAGTGGCTCAATGCCACCAAGCCTTAGTGATAGCTAACAGGTCAATACAAAACCTAAGATGAAGGCCTTTGAATTGTGTTGCTTGTTTATGAATTATTTTTGTATAAACATTTGTACAAACATATTAGTCTTTCTTGGATTTTGTCTTCTTTGAGGTCCAAGGTATTTCAACAGCCCTTTCCAAGAACTCCCATTTCCCTAGTACTTTCTGAAGTTTACAAAGCACAAAGTTGTTGTGTGGTCCTCACAACTATGAAGAAGGACAGATGAGGACACTGAGGCTAAGAGGTGAAGAGGTTGAATGAGGAGGGACCCTTTGGCTCAGTGTTCTAGTCTGTCCGGGCTGGAGAAGGTGGATGCAGCAGAGATAGATTAAGTTATAGAATGGAGAATAGAATAAATAGTTTGTGACTGGACCTGGATGCATCACAACACACACAAACACAGATGCAGACACACACATACACACACACACACACACACACACACACACACACACACCCCTTTTCCTTCCCCTTCTGTGCACTCAGGCACATTCTTTCAACTACAAAAATATATATTTCCTTTAAAATACCAGCTAATTCAACTTTTCCCCCAAACTCTACATTTTTCAAAAAGTTTCATCTTTATTATATAGTATTAGAAAGATAACATGAAAGGAACATTTATAGCTTTGGTACAATATATGACAAAGATCAAAATTTTTCCATGGTAGATATCTAGCTTACTGCATGCATATATGAAGGCTCTTCTCTATTGTTTTTAGTTTAAAACTCTTTTTGATTAGATTTGCAAGACAGCAGGCAAATCCATTCTTACCAGCTTTTGTTAATGTCTGCTTCATCCCTGACCTGGAGTTTATGATTGCTATATTCCAAATCCTAGTCTTAGGCATCATCTTCTTCTCCTTCTCCTTTTCCTTCTCCTTCTCCTTCTCCTTCTCCTTCTCCTTCTCCTTCTCCTTCTCCTTCTCCTTCTCCTTCTCCTTCCTCCTCCTCCTCCTCCTCCTCTTCCTCTTCCTCCTCCTCCTTCTCCTCCTCCTCCTCTTGTCTGGGCAATGGGGTTAAATGACTTGCCCAGGGTCACACAGCTAGTAAGTGTTATGTGTCTGAGGCCGGATTTGAACTCAGATCCTCCTGGATCCAGGTCCAGCGTTCCATCCATTGCACCACCAGGCTGCCCCAGACACCATCTTCTTAACCAGCTATTCACCTCTGAAATCAGCTTTTCTTTTCTAAATTATTTGCTTTTGTGGGCAGCACTGATCAAAATCCTGCCTGTACCTCTCGCAGGAGTATGCTGGAACCAAGCTCGAATCATTTAGCAACAACCAATCACTAAATCTTCATAGTAAAAACCTTGGGAACCAAAAAACACTAAAAGTCAGGACTTGATTTATTATTTTTTTGATTGCCTAGACTTAAGAAAGTGATGGGGAGAAATGTTAATAATGAGAATGAAACTTAAAAATGGGTTGGGTAAACATTTATTTTTATTTTTTGGGAGGGGATAACTAGGTTGCTAAATATGAACCAGCACACTCCTTCTAGTGTCTTTGTTTTCTTGCTGAAGACATCAATGAGTAAATGAATTCATTTCTCTTTTCTTTTAGCTTCCCTTCCCTGTGTCCATTTCCTTTCCCTGGAGCCTTTGAGGGGTAGCACAATAATAGGTACATTTTATAATAATAAGAACAAATCCTTAATACACCTTATAATAAGAACAACCACATAGTAAATGAATCCAAGCATGGCCCAATAATCATGTAGGGGAGGACCATAGTCATTTTGAGCCAGTTTAGCATTTTCTTGTTCAGGGCTTTCTGACTTGTCATAAGGTCCCCTGGAGAGCCCTGGATCTATGATGATGCTCTTCCATATGCATGCCAGGCACTGTTCTTTTGGTCTTTATTAAGCTCCAACAAAATTTGCAGTATGATTTTTATAGAAAACAAGCTAACATATCTTTGTAGAACTGGTAAAAAAAAAACCTGTATGCTCCCATATAGAAAAGAATACAAGAAGGAACCATGTTTTGTTTACATTTGTTCTGAGGGTAGGAACTTTCTTCACCAACACAAATAGCAACCCGACTCTCACCAAGTAGTTAATTCCTAGGACTTTTGATGCTACGTCGATAAGGTAAGTGACCTGCCTAGACTTGACTCAACATGACTCAGAAGCAGGTTTTTAATCCAGGTTTTAGGATTATAGGGAATTCATGAGGATCATGGGTCTAGATCCAGAAGTGCCCTAAGAGGACATCGAGTCCAACCTTTTCATTTTATAGATGAGGAAATTGAAGCCCAAGAAATTGAGGAGAGGCAGCTTCTCGATGCTAGGCCCAGCACTCTCTCCACTATGCCATGGCCCTTGTTATGGCATACTTACATTCTTGTGTAGCTGCTGTTGAACTTAATAAGATATCCTTTGATTTAAAGGTGTGACTGAATTAAAATCAGCTTTTTGTCATCTGCATTTTCTTAATAAATGGATGCTAATGAGGCTTATGTGCGATGAACAGAGCAAGAGTTCCTCATTCCAGGAAAGGTCAGGAACCCTTCTGGTCCTCGTTGCATGGGAGATCATTTAATGTCTGAAGTCTCGTCTTTGTGCTTTTTTTCCCCCTTTCCATCATAAGCTCCAGCACAGTATGGACTCAATAAATACTTATTCAATTATTTGGTTCACAGCATGGGAGGCATGAAAAAAATTAGATTACTAAGTTCGATCTTTGGCATATATTGTACCAAAGCTATAAATGTTCCTTTCATGTTATCTTTCTAATACTATATAATAAAGATGAAACTTTTTGAAAAAAGTAGAGTTTGGGGAAGAAGTTGAATTAGCTGGTACTTTAATGGAAATACATATTTTTGTAGTTGAAAGAATGTGCCTGAGTGCACAGAAGGGGAAGGAAAAGGGGTGTGTGTGTGTGTGTGTATGTGTGTGTGCGTGTGTGTGTGTGTATGTGTGTGTGCATGTGTGTGTTGTGATGCATCCAGGTCCAGTCACAAACTATTTATTCCATTCTCCATTCTATAACTTAATCTATCTCTGCTGCACCCACCTTCTCCAGCCAGGACAGACTAGAACACTGAGTCAAAGAGTCCCTCTTCATTCATCCTCTTCACCTCTTAGCCTCAGTGTCCTCATCTGTCCTTCTTCATAGTTGTGAGGACCACACAACAACTTTGTGCTTTGTAAACTTCAGAAAGTACTAGGGAAATGGGAGTTCTTGGAAAAGGAGGGGTTTAGCCATTGTAGAAGTCATTAGGCCACATCCCATCTTTATTATGTGTCTAGGTCAGACAATCTTAGGACCACAGTACAGGAAGCTGGAAGGAGCCTTAGATGTCATAGGATCACAGATTTAGAGCCAAACAAGATCCTAGAGGTCATCTAGCCTAAATTTCTAATTTTACAAAAGTGGAAACTGAGGACAGGTGAATTGCCCAAGGTGTCATGTTTAATAAGTAGGAAAAGTGGAATTGGATCCCAGTCTTATTCAAAATGCATTATTCTTTCACTTGTACCAGACCAGCTCTCTCATTTTCCCTGTTTCCCATATGTCCTCATTTAATTAAAAAAACAAAAAAAAGCCAATGTCAGAAAGGGCAAGTCACTTATCCTGGGTTACATAACTATATGATAGCCAGGATTTGGGAGGAATGCACAGTGCTGTGGAAAGATGGCTGGATTTTGAGTCAGAGGATCTGGGTTTGAATTCTGGCTTTGCCACTTACTAGATAGTCTTCTTTTGGGGGACACAGGTTGCAATATTAACCTCTTTTCTGACAAAATAAGCATTTTCTTTGCATTGGTGGCCCTCTTGCCATGATATACCTATGAAGAAAGAATGGATGAGATCTGTTTCCATGAGATAATAGATTTTGAATTGAAATGAGCAGTGGAGGTAATCTCATTGAATCGTTTCATCTGATACAGGAGGAAATGGAAGTTAAAGAGAAGTGAAATTACTTGTTTAAGGCCATACGGGTCATGAGAAATAGATCTGGAAGTAGAACCCAAGTCCTCTGCCTTCAAATCCAGGGACCTTTCTACTATAGGGTATTACTTTAAAAAAAAAAAGAGTTTAGTGCTGCCTTTTATTTTCACATGTTCTAAATTTTCTCCTATGTATTTCTCCCTTCCTCCTTTCCCAAGACCTTTAAAACAAGGATTTTTTTTAAGGGTGGGGGAAAGCCATCAGTAAAAATGATCAGTGTATTGAAAAAACCCTGATGTTCTATACAGTGTTCCACACTCACGTGTCCCATCTTCCCAAGACCACCAAGAAGCAGGAGGAAGGCTCTTCTCATTTCACTTCCCTGGGCCTAGGCTGGTTCTTGGTAACTTTGTAGCTTTTACTTTTGACTGTTTTGTGGTTGCTGTTTTCTTCATTTACATTGTTGCTATCTCTGAATAGTTTTTCTTGGTTCTTCTGACTTTACTCTGTGCCAATTTATAGAAGTGTTTCTATGCTTCTCTCTATTCATCCTGTTGTTTTTTATTACCCCTCATATCCCACTACATGCATGGAACACACATTTATTTAGCATTCTCCAGCCGATGGGCATCTACTTCACTTCCATTTCTTGGTCCCCTAAAAATGCGTTATAAATATTTTGTATATCACAGCAGTAAAAGGTTTAGAAAGTGCTTTATATACATAAGATCATTTAATCTTCACAACAATCTTGTGGAGTAGGTGCTATCTTTGTCACTCCCATTTTACAGGTAAAGAAAATGCGGCTGAGGTTAAGTAACTTGCATAGTACCACAAAGCTATCAGTTATTAAAACAAAATGTATTTTCATGTATCCAATATATTCCAGGCACTGTAATAGCTGTTGCCTAATTCCAAATAAAGGTTTTGTTGTTGTTTGTTTTTTGTTTTGTTTTGCTTTTTTTCCCCCTCAGGGCCCTTCCTTGATAATTTTTAAGTCTTTTTTTGTTTGTTTGTTTTGTTTTGTTTTCTCTTAAAGAACAGCCTTAACTCCAAATCACTGTGGTCCTAGACAAATCCGTACCTGGTCACTGGACACTGAATGGCTCAGAATGAATGTAAATAACAATTTTTTTTTCTGTTTTAGCCGGAAACCCTGAGGGTCTTCCCCTTCCAGCTCTATTTTTTTTTGAGACCATTCTCAGCCTCATTTTTTTCTTTTTTTAAAAAATTGAGCCTTAATCACTGAATGGACACTGCCTCACTGTTAAAGACCTTAGCTTGAAAAGGTCAAGGTCTCCCATGGCATCCTGGGCCATCTCTAGTTGTCCTGATGAATATCTGGCCACTGGACCCCGATGGCTCCGGAGGAGAAAGTGCAGCTGGTGACTTGGCACAGCCTCCCTCACTTACATCACTTGCATGTTGTGGTATCACCTCCCTGGTGTCACGGTCCTCTTTGAGAAGGAAGGAGAAACAGCAGCAGCAGCAGGCATATACCTGAGGTCCACCTCACTCATTTTATAGATGAAGAAAGTGATCTGAAATGAAATGAATTGGCTAGGTCAGAAAGCTAGAAAATGTCTGAGGCAAGATATGAGCTCAAGTTTTTCAGGCTCTAGAACCAATGCTCTATCTACTCAGCCACCAAAGATCTCTCTGCCTTCCTTATTATCCCATATCTTTATTCTTTATTTTCTGTGTCCTGTACTCTCTTCTACCACTATCCAGGCTGCGTGATTTCCCAGGTCATTTCTGTTCAGACCTCTGGGCAGCAGTCCATTTCGAAGGCGAGGCTAAGAAGAATCACTTACTGTACTGAAAAGAAGAGAAACTGTAAGAAAAAAAAACACTTGGTCATTCTTTCTTCATAAAACTATCAGAAGAACAGGGCCACTGATTGAAGGGAAATTATTATTTTCTTAGATAAGAGGTTAACATTGCCGTGTCCTCCAACGGTGAGGGAGCTCTGAATTCAGAGGACCTGGATTCAAGTCCTGGCTTTGCTGCTTATTACCATTTGGACAAGTCATTTCTCTTTTCTTCCAGCTCAAATTCTGTGATGCTATCTTCCTGTGACCTTCCATAAAGGGGCAGGATTACAGAGAATGAGACTTTCAAAGGGGCAGGAATATTGTAACATTTTCTCCATTACTTCTTAAGTTTAGAAATGAACAAAAAAAAGCTTTCTTTAATTAACCAAAATTAACTTTTTTAAATCAAAAATTGTTTAAAAAAATTGACCAGTTTCCAATATGTAAATGTTTACACTACAGATTTAATAATCAGTTCTCAAAAGCCAATTGGAGATACTTCTAGCACACCTGTGGTTACATGTGAGCTCTAATAAGATAAAGTAAATTCTTAAAATAATAGAGCTGGAAGGAATCTTAGAGGTCATTCAGATGCCAAGCAGATGGAAAAATCCTCTGGTCCTTGGGGTATAGCAGCAAAGCCCATCCGGGATGCAATGTATAGAATAAAAGTGATAGACACACTGACTGTTCATATTTTTTCTTTGTAAGTGCAGTGCCTGGTACATAGTAGGTTCTTAATAAATGTTTCTTTATTGATCCATGTAAAAGCCTCAGTTTTCCTCTGCTAAAAATATGATGGAATTGGATTCAATGACTCCTCTGTTCCCTTCTTTCTATGATTCTATAAACCTCTCAATACCTCCGCATCTGGGTCAGGAATTTTAACATGCGCAGGTCACTGTGAGTGGGTGAAAGGCTATCTGGATTGTACCATAGACTTTTATGTTGCACATTTTAAAAACCAATCATTGGTTGGACTTCATTTAGATAACTAATGATGGGATCGAATTTCATATTTTCACCCCACTATGAATAGTTCAAGAAAGAAATGCAAAGTTAAGTAATACTAACGAAACTTTATCCAATGTAATATAGTGAAAAGAGTGTCAGACATGGAAGGAGTGTAGAAAGGCAGGCACGTTGTTGGAGGAGCTACAAATTGGTCTAAATATTCTGGAAAATAATTGGTAATTATACCCTTCACCCAAGTGATAATATTTTTGGGAATAAGCCCCAATGTTGTCAATGACAGAAAGATTTTATATATCTATATCTATATCTATATCTATATCTGTATCTGTATCTGTATCTATCTATATCTATATCTATATCTATATCTTTATCTATATCTATATCTATATCTATATCTATATCTATATCTATATCTGTATCTGTATCTGTATCTGTATCTGTATCTGTATCTGTATCTATCTATATCTGTATCTATATCTATATCTGTATCTGTATCTATATCTGTATCTATATCTATATCTATATCTATATCTATATCTATATCTATATCAATATCTATATCTATATCTATATCTATATCTATATCTGTATCTGTATCTGTATCTGTATCTATCTATATCTATATCTATATCTATATCTGTATCTATATCTATATCTGTATCTGTATCTGTATCTGTATCTGTATCTGTATCTGTATCTGTATCTGTATCTGTATCTGTATCTGTATCTGTATCTGTATCTATATCTGTATCTGTATCTATGTCTGTATCTATATCTGTATCTGTATCTGTATCTATCTATATCTATATCTATATCTATATCTATATCTATATCTATATCTATATCTATATCTATATCTATATCTATATCTATATCTATATCTATATCTATATCTATATCTATATCTATATCTATATCTATCTGTATCTGTATCTGTATCTATCTCTGTATCTGTATCTGTATCTGTATCTGTATCTGTATCTGTATCTGTATCTGTATCTGTATCTGTATCTGTATCTACGTCTACGTCTACGTCTATCTATATCTATATCTATATCTATATCTATATCTATATCTATATCTATATCTATATCTATATCTATATCTATATCTATATCTATCTCTATCTCTATCTCTATCTCTATCTCTCTATCTCTATCTCTATCTCTATCTCTATCTCTATCTCTATCTCTATCTCTATCTCTATCTCTATCTCTATCTCTATCTCTATCTCTATCTCTATCTCTATCTCTATCTCTATCTATATCTATATGTATCTATATCTATGTCTATGTCTATGTCTATGTCTATGTCTATGTCTATGTCTATGTCTATGTCTATGTCTATGTCTATGTCTATGTCTATGTCTATCTCTATCTCTATCTCTATCTCTATCTCTATCTCTATCTCTATCTCTATATCTATATCTATACCTGTGTCTGTGTCTGTGTCTGTGTCTGTGTCTGCGTCTGCGTCTGCGTCTATACCTATACCTATACCTATACCTATACCTATATCTATATCTATATCTATATCTATATCTATATCTATATCTATATCTATATCTATATCTATATCTATATCTATATCTATATCTATATCTATATCTATATCTATATCTATATCTATATCTATATCTGTACCTGTGTCTGTGTCTGTGTCTGTGTCTGTGTCTGTGTCTGTGCCTGTGTCTATACCTATACCTATATCTATATCTATATCTATCTATATCTATATCTATATCTATATCTATATCTATATCTATATCTATATCTATATCTATATCTATATCTATATCTATATCTATATCTATATCTATATCTATATCTATATCTATATCTATCTATATCTATATCTATATCTATATCTATATCTATATCTATATCTATATCTATATCTATATCTATATCTATATCTATATCTATATCTATATCTATATCTATCTGTATCTGTATCTGTATCTGTATCTATCTCTGTATCTGTATCTGTATCTGTATCTGTATCTGTATCTGTATCTGTATCTGTATCTGTATCTGTATCTGTATCTACGTCTACGTCTACGTCTGCGTCTACGTCTACGTCTACGTCTACGTCTACGTCTACGTCTACGTCTATCTATATCTATATCTATATCTATATCTATATCTATATCTATATCTATATCTATATCTATATCTATATCTATATCTATATCTATATCTATATCTATATCTATATCTATGTCTATGTCTATGTCTATGTCTATGTCTATGTCTATGTCTATGTCTATGTCTATATCTATGTCTATATCTATATCTATATCTATATCTATATCTATATCTATATCTATATCTATATCTATATCTATATCTATATCTATATCTCTACACACACACACACATACAAGTAGTCATTACAGGATTGTTTTTTCTTCTAGAAGTGCAAAACTAAAAACAAAGTAATTGTCCATCAATAAGGAAATAACTAAACAAGATACAATGTATAGTATAAGGGAATATTCTAATGAAATCGTGAATAGAGGTGATTTAGATTCAACATCCAGGTTTGATCTTCTAGCCACACTTCTGATGTCATTCAAAAGAATAATTCAAAGTTAGACACTCCCCCCGGCCCCTACATCTAGGTAGCAGCTAGGTTGTATGGTGGGTTGAATGCTAAACTTGCCTCGACTTACTACTTGTGTGATCCTGGGAATGTCACTTAATCTCTCTGCACCTCAGTTGCTTCATCTGTAAAATGAGCAGGTTAGATTTCATGGCCTCTAATGTCCCCTGAAGCTCTACATTTATGCTTCCCATGGACCTGCTGAATATGTTATTCAGTTATATCAGGTGGAGCTGCTAGAGAAATTCCAGGCTCTCCATGGCCCTCATATAATGGGAGTGTCACCAAATGGGGTTTTGGTGGTCGAGGTAGAGTTTGGGGACAAGGTAGAGGTTCTGCCTGACCTGCACTGACCAAGGAGCAGCCTGACAACCAGTCGGATGCGTATATGTCGGAAACAACAGGACACATGGATACTGAGCTTGATGCATACATGGCTCAGAAAGTCCCTGAGACCAATGATTGAGGCCAGCCCTCCTGTCACAGATTATTCTTCAAGTTCATAACATCTGTATAAACGCTGAGCTAACAAATGAGAAGACCTGATAGATGCTGGAAGGATCTTTTCATACTAGGTTGTGGACTTTATTCAACGACCAGTTCATACATTTTGTGTATTCCTTTAGTTTTTGATATGGTGTTGGATGAAATGTTAGTGGTTTTGTTATTTTTAATTGGTTTTATGTTTCTTTCTATAGCAGGCCATGCAGACTAAACCTAGATGGTATGGACAAGTGTTGATTAGCCCAATAAGGATAAAATGTCCATGAATATACTTCCTTAAATGCTATATAATTAGAAATTATAGTCCTTATTCGAGAAGATACTGGAATCCCAAGGCATCCCAAAAAGAACACTTCTTGACATACCTTTTCTTTTGCAATGAAAGAAAAACAGGAATGACCTGGGTTTAAATCCCATCCCTGGTACTCATTAACGGGTGGCCCTTGGTTACTTAACTTTTCTTAGAGTGTCAGTTTCCCTTATCCGTAAAAGGTGGACATTAATGCTCCCTAGCTCATCCAGTTACTGTGAGAAAAGTACTTTGTAAACTTGAAAGCTTAATAGAATTATGAGCCATTATAATTATTTGGTTTTTGTCCTCCAAGGTTCAGGCCAGAAGGGCATGAGCCTGACCAGATAAAGGCTCAAAGCTAGCTTAGTCTGCTTTGCCAGCTCATTGTCCCCAGTCCCCCGCCCCCAAGATTCCCTGTGTATCTGACCTTGATGGCATCAGTTGACCCTGACCTTCCATCCACATCAGCTTCCAGGTTAATGACCTGTGAGCTTTGATTCCAGCTGCCCTTTTTGTGCTTTATTTATTCCCATTGACATCCCTTCCAACCCCTGCTTTATGACTTCTAACTACTCGAACATCCATGGAAGCCTAGCCCCTGTGGACTCCAAGGCCAATAATTCCACACTCTCCACAGTCAGTTTCCTAGTCTTAACCTCCACAATATTCCACTAGAATAGCCTTTGTAGAAATTTCTGCTCGACTTCTGCTTGTTGAGTGTATTTATTTCTGAATTTATTTCTCCACCCACCCCTTGTCTGTATAGCCTCCTCCATGCATCTCTGCTGTCTTAAAAACCTCCTACTTTTAGAGAGCTTCAAGGGCTCCCACTGTGTACACAGCCTCACAAGTAGACAATGGGGTTGATCACATCTGTTATCTCTCATTCCTTATGCTGCTTTTAACAGGCTTGTGATCTCTGGAGACACAAATCCACAGTCTGAGAACTCCAACTCAGCATCCCTTTGAAGCCTAATGAAATTTTCTAGACTGAGTGAACTCCTGTTGAATACAATGGGTTTCTTGAATTTTTCTTAATCCCCAAAAGGAGCATCAGTAAGTCCATAAAGTCAGGGAACTAACATCCTTACTAGGCAATTATGTATAACATTTTATTATTTATAAGCTTTAAGTGTAGCCTACATTAATATACTGCCTTGAATCCTATAGAACTGCAATTTTGAATCCCAGATCTTGGATCCTGAATACATTTGAAGGTGCATATGTTGTTGTTGCTGTTGTTTTCCCCTTAGCATTGGTCTTTGTAAAGATTTCTTTTTCATTTAAAATACCTGGTTGAAGATTTAAAAGCAATTACTTTTGTTTTAATCCTGGACCCTTTCTTTACTCAATGTTGTTGAAATGACTTTACCAAATGACCAAGAAATCAAGGAATTATTTGTCACAGAGAGGCAGGCTTATTGGCATCACTCCAAGAATACCAAAGGAGTGACTGTAATGCCCTGAGTGAGGAAAGGCAATTAAAAGTATGTGTGGTTGGATGTAACCAACCACCAAAGATACCCAGGGCTACTGAGGCCAAAGACTTTTAATGCATGCTAAATAATGTATGATGGTGAGGTGAGATTGGGAGGAAGGGGGAAAGTATGGGTAGCATTAAGTGAAGGCAGGTCTGGAGGTTTGAGGTAGGCAAGGCATTTATGTTGGAAAATGCAACAGACAACGAAAGCTCAAACATGGTGGTTCATTCTTAGAAAAATTCAAAGTATAGAAATGCCATGAATCTAGAAGGTGAGCCAACAAGTCAGTGCAAACTGGAGAAGAAATGTAAGTCTTCTGTCTGAGTGAGTGAGTTCAATGTAAGGGAGGGAAAGGAAGAAAAGAGAAGGGAAAATATAAAAAAAAAAAGAAGAGGAAAGGAAAGGAGAGGCAGAAAAGAAAAGAAAAGCCACTGACCACTGTAGGTGTTTTGGTCACAATGATAGCAGAGGAAACAATTGAGCTCATTGTGAATATTTATAAACCAGACAGTTGGATGCATCCCGATTTTCTTGGTTTTACCCAGTTCCATAAAACACAAATAGTAGTTTTATTGTCCCCCTTGAGTTGTTTTACAAGCTTAATGGTGGAGGCTGAGGTTAATGTGCAGTCAGCACTTTCAGACTGGCATTCTTGAAGACATTAGCTCAGAGAACACAGCCTCACCTAAGCTGACTCCCTGAAGCATCTTGTTGCGGGAAATGCCATGCTAGTGATTATGAAGGGTGACCTCATACCTCTGGACCGACCACATCCTACCGTTACGGTAATTCTAATTGTAGTGAGCTGAAGAATCAATGGGAAGAGGGGAAAAAGATCTTCCTTCTAGTAAGACAAGACAACAAACAAAAAACAACTTCAAATATTCTTGGCAGGCCTTTACACCTAAGTCAGACTGCCATGGACCTGGCCAGCCAGAGATCCCGTTGTTCATTTTCCTTCTCCCTCTGTTCCCACAAGGACTCTGACAGACTCTTTCCTGCCTCCGGGTGTGAGAATAATCCAATCTAATTCAATCCTATCTCAGCTTCTAAGGTAGACTCCACTCTCATTATAAAACAGAGGCAAGTCTAGTGGTATTAATGGAAACATCTACTGAGTGGTTGCAATCAGTTTTAAGCTGCCATTCCATCTTTTGCCATTGCCTTTACTGGGCATAACTGCATGGATACAACACATGGATTACATCTCACCAGATCTCAGTGATGAGGTCAAATTAGTCTTCATGCATGAGGACATCTCTTTAGTTCATCTTGCTTATTGCCCACACTTTGTGAATTTTCATACAGATATTTGGGACCATGGCCTTTACTAGTGGCTCTTTTCTTGGATATGACCTCTGGGAACATCTGGCTGATGTTTCAACTGCTAGGTTTTTTTTAATTTTGTTTTGTTTTTCTTCCTGAATACTATCTTCTTTAACATAAGCGATTTCTCCTTCAGTTCTTTATACTTTAAACTTTTTGTAAAATTAGATTTACTATACACCAGATAAATACAATCATATTAACCTGTTAGAATGGCTCCATTCCTGGCCAAGTTGCTTTCATTCCTTCATTTTAAGTCATGATCCACAAATCCCAAAACCATTCAAATCCTCTTCTTACCCAGTTGTTCCTTGTCTGATTCAGTTTTTCCTTTCTGTATATCTGGATTTTATTGAGCAAAAATGAAGAAAACACCACCTGTGTCCTTCTGATTTTCAATTTCTTGACAGGATCTTTTATCCTTGGAAATGCTTTCTAATTTACTTCTGATGGTAACATTTGTGCTTACATGAATCACCCAAATGAGTAGTGGTCATTCATCTAACAAGTCTGGGAGGTTTCACTTTGGTTACTTGGTTTTTGAAGAGTTGTGGACTTTTCTGTTATTGCTTGATGTTAACAAATAGCTTTAGAACCTCTGAGTGGGAAGTCACCAAATCCCCTCCATGTTTCCTTTCTTTGTCTGCCCCCTCCTGGATAATCCCTCACACCTGACACAGCACTTTGGGGCTTACTGAACCATTTCTTGGTGGACAAGGAGATGTTTTCTCCTCAGAGCAGCCAACTCCCTCCTTTAAAAGAGGAGCATTGTTTTTGTTTTTTTCTGTGTCCCATAGTGCTTCTACTTCCCCTCCTCCACTAAATGGTTTTCTTCTACTCTCCAACTTCTTGACACAGTTCAACCAGGTTCAATTTCCCTACTGTCACTTCAGTTCCTTTCTCTCTCTCTCTCTCTCTCTCTCTCTCTCTCTCTCTCTCTCTCTCTCTCTCTCTCTCTCTCTCTCTTTTTCCTCTTTGGAATCTCTTTATTTTTTTTTTCAGGATTTCTTCCATGTCCCTTGTGAACTGGAATTTGGAGAGGTTGTCTTTAAGCCTCTTACTGACCATACTTAGTAGCTATGTAAATAACTTAACCTCTGAGCTTTATTTTTCTCATCTATAAAATGGGAACTCAAACTGGTATTCCATAGGGATTTTGTGTGGGTCAAAATATATTGTATGTGTAAAATGTCTTGGAAACTTTAAAGGGCTATATTAATTCCAGCCTATATTGTGATGTGACAAATCAAGATGACCTAACATTGGGAGGTGTGGGCTGCCAGGGGGGTCTTTTGACTTCTTTCTGATGAATTTAGCTGGGAGCTATGAAAAGAGCCATGTCTCTGGAGGCAGAGGATGCAGATTCAAACTTTGGATTTGCTACTTAAGATCTGTGTAACTTTAGGCAAATTACTCTGGGCTCTTTGATCTTTAAAAAGTAAACATCTCTAAATTTCCTTTGGATATAAATTTTATGATTTGTATGGCATCTTCAATCAGTTGGCCTTTATTACAAATTATGACAGAACTCTGCCTATGGGAATTTAAACAATTAATAAATGAGCATTTATTAAGTTCTTACTATATTATGCTTGGTATGGAGATAAAAAGGCAAAAAAAAAAGTCCCTGCCCTGAAGGAGATTATATTCTATTGTGGAAGACAAATGAGCCCATATGGAGTTATATATAAAATACAGTCAACAAGCATTTATTGAGTGCCTGCTGGGCTACAATAGAAAGTTGGAAATATGAGACTTAAGATCAGGAGATAGGTAGAGATGGATAAGGTCATTTGAAAACCATCAATATAAAGATGATAATTTAATCTATGGAAGCTAAAGAATTCACCAAGTGAAGTAGTATGGAAGGAGGAGAGAAGAGAACCCAGGACAGACCCCTGTGGGTCACCAATGGCTGCCAACTGTAACCTGGATGAAGAGGCAGTAAAGGAGACTGGGGAGTGGTCAGATAGGTAGAAGGAGAAAGAAGTGCCATGAAAACTCTAAGAGAAGAGAGTATCAAGGGTAAGAGGGTGGTTGATTGTGTCAAAGGCTGCAGTTAAGAAGGATGCGAATTGAGAAAAGGCCATTGCTCGCTGATTGATTGATTGCCAGGAAAAATTCTAGACTTAATCATTTAAAAGATGACTGCTTTCAGATAGTCCAATAATTTTTAAGCTAGTCATTGGACTATCTGAAAGCCATGATCAAAAGCAGAGCCCAGACATCATCTTTCAAGAAATTATCAAGGAAAACTGCTCTGATATTTTAGAAACAGAGGGCAAAATAGAAATTGAAAGACTCAACCGATCTCCTCCTGGAAGAGATCCCCAAAGGAAAACTCCTAGGAATATTGTAGCCAAATTCCGGAGTTCCCAGTTCAGGGAGAACATATTGCAAGCTGCCAGAAAGAAACAATTCAAGTATGTGGAAACACAATCAGGATAACACAAGATTTAGCAGCTTCTACATTAAAGGACCACAGGGCATGGAATATAATATTCCAGGGCAAAGGAGATAGGATTACAACCAAGAATCACCTACCCAGCAAAACTGAGTATAATCCTTCAGGGGGAAAAAAGGTCATTCAGTGAAATAGAGGACTTTCAAGAATTCTTGATGAAAAGACCAGAGCTGAATAGAAAATTTGACTTTCAAATACAAATCAAGTGGAACATGAAGAGGTAAGCAGGAAAGAGAAATCATAAGAGACTTATTAAGATTGAACTGTTTACATTCCTGCATGGAAAGATGATATTTATAACTCATGAGACCTTTGTCAGTATTAGGGTAGTTGGAGGAAAAAAATTATGTGTATGTAGATAGATAGATATGATAGATAGATAGATAGATGATAGATAGAGGCACAGGGTGAGTTGAAGATTAAGGGGTCATATCTGGAGAATAAAATTAAGGGATGAGAGAGGATTATACTAGGAGAAGAAAGGGAGAGGTAGAATGGGGTAAATTATCTCACAAAAAAAGAAAAGAAAAGGCTCTTACAGTGGAGGGGAAAGGGGAAGGTGAGAGGAATGATGAATCTTATTCTCATAGGATTTGGCTTAAGGAGGGAATAACATACACATTCAATTGGGTATGGAAATCTGTCTTACCCTACAGGAAAATAGGGGAGAAGGGGACAAGAGAGCAGGGGATGATAGAGAGGAGGGCAAATTGGGAAAGGGGCTAATCAGAAGCAAATACTTCTGAAGAGGGATAGGGTCAAAAGAAAGAATAGAATAAATGAAGGGGGCAGGATAGGATTAAGGGAAATAGAGTTAGTTTTTCACAGCATGTCTGCTATGGAAGTGTTTTGCATAACTGCACATGTATAAACTGTATTGAGTTGCTTGTCTTTTCAATGAGGGTGGGTGAGGAGGGAGGAAGGGAGAAAATTTGGAACCCAAAGTTTTAAAAACACATGTTTAAAAAAATATTTTCACATGCAGCTGGGAAATGAGAAATACAGGAAATGGGGGATAGAAGTCTATCCTGCCCTACAGGAAAATAGAAAGGGAAGGGAATAAGAGAAGGGGGGGAGAGACAGAAGAGAGGGCAGACTAGGGGAAGGGGTATTCAGAATGCCTTCCATCTTGGGGTGGGGGGAGGGTGAGATGGGGTGAAAATTTGGTACTCAAAATCTTGTGAAAGCATATGTTGAAAAATAAAAATAAATAAATTTATATCATAAAAAAAGATTACTGCTGTATATCCAGAAAAAGCACTGGTTTTTATAAAGAGCTGATATAATTTCATCCAGAAAAGATTTTGCCATACTAACAGTATTTCTGTTTTTTGTCAAGCTTATCAAGCAAGCAAATCAAAGCAATGGTGTAGATAATGGTATAGATATTAGCACGATATTTGGTAAAGTATCCTATAATGCTATGGAAAAGATAGAGAGTCATGGTCTAGACCGTAGTATGAATGAATAGATTTGAAACTGGCCAAAGACTAGTTATTTGTGGTTTGGCATTACTTTGTATAGAAAGTCTTTAAGGAAGTTCCCCAGTGTGCTTAACTCTGTAACATTTAGCATTTTAATCAAATGACTTGATGAAGACAAACCTGACATGCTTTAAAAAAATGTAGATGTTGCATATCTGGAAGGATTAGCACGTGTACTGTATGATGAAGTTGGAATCCAAAATAATCTTGAAGAGAGGGAGCATTGGCTGAGTCCAAATAGATGAAATCCACTAGGGATCAATGTAAAAATCAGCTATAAGATGAGGGAGGCATTGTTTGGCAGACATTTGTCTGGGAAAAATATTTGCCATTATAATCATATTTCAAGTTCAATATGAGTCTGTTCTGTGATGTAGCAGTCAAAAAAAAAGCCATTGTGGATTTGGGCTCCGTTGATCTTTTCACAATGTCAAAGAATTGGAAACCAAGGTAAGGGCCCATAATTTGGGTAGTGGGCAAATCAACCATGGCATATGAGTGACTGTGAGAAATATTGTAAGTAATGATGAAGGGGATAGTTTCAGAGAAATGTGGAAGACTTGTATGAACTGATGAGGAGAGAATTTAGCAAAACCAAGGAAACAATTTGTTCAATAATACTGTGAAGACAAACAATTTTGAAAGACTTAAAATTTTGATACATTTTGAAAGACTTAAAAACTCTGATAAATGCAATGAGCAAATACAATTCCAGAGGACTGATGACATGCCCCGTGACAGAGAGGTAATAGATTCTGGATACAAATCAAAACATATGATTAAATGACAAATGTGAATTTTTTTTTTTGCCAGATATAGAGCATCATTCTCTCCATTTTGTTTTGCTTTTTTTGTTCCTCTATGTCTTGAAATTCCCTGGTCTCTCCTTGTGTTTTTCCTTCCTCAGTGGCTTAGAATGATATCACTTCCTTCTGGCTTGGCTGTTCTCTTCTTCTCTCAACTCCATGGTAATCATGGGCATTGGTAGAGAAAGTTGGGAGCATGGATGATCCTTCTACCAACATAGATCACAAGTTTCCTAGACCTGATTAGAAAAGGCCTTTGTGAATTACTGAGTCAGGAAAAAAAAAAAGACAAAACCAAACTCATCACAAAAGGACCAACCCACCAGTAATGGGACTTTCTGAGCACTGTGAGCATGACAGGAACAGTCACTCTCTCCATCCACTGGACCCATGTCAATGCCCACTCATTTATCAGTGCTTATGCTGAGAACCCACAGACATTTCTGCATATTGAAGAGGCATTGGGGGAGCATGGGGATAGAGGAATGTAGATTACATTTTCTATTTTGCTTTTTATATCAATAGATTGCAAGTGACTAACATGTATTTCAAATTTGAGTATCATCCGCTTCCCGTAGTACAATTTATTGCTAATCTGTAAAGCATATCTTTTTAAAATAATCTCTAAAGTGAAAAACTTGAAAGGATAAGAGATTCAGAGTGGTAAGGGAGTCAGGAGGCCCCCTTATTTCTCAGATGGTGTAGGAGATAAAGTATAGAATTTGGACTTTTCCAATCAGGTTTAGGGAGCTTGGGGTCTGCGTTGAGGGAGGGACTGTCCACGTTCCCAACCTTCTCCACCTATAGCCATGCCTACTACGGAGGCAAGAAAGAAGAAGAAGACAGCCAAGTTTAACTGCTAACTGATAGAGACCCAGAAGGAAGTGATATCATGCTTAGCCATTGGGGAACAAAAAATAGGAGAAATCAGGGAATTTTAGGATATAGAAGAACAAAGAAGGCAAAATTATATGAAGAGATAATTGTGCTCTGTGTCTGGCAACACAAATTCCCATATTTATCATGTGAGAAACACAACACATTACTGTGGAATCATTGCTGCTAAGTTACTACTGTCTATCTATTTAATGCAACAGTTGAGTGCCTGGAGAAGTTGCAATGGTTTTATGATATGTGAATGCATCTGTTTCTCCTTTACAAACTGTTTGACAGCTGCACTTTTTGTTTGTTTGTTATTTTTATTAAACTGCAATATTTCCTGGAACAAAATAAAACAAAACAAAACAAATATTTATTTCAATCTGTACCTGGACTCTATTACCTTTCTGTCAGAAGGTACGTCATCATCCTCTGGAATTATGATTGCTAGTATTTCAATTTTTTTTTCAATTTTTTTTTTAGGCAGTTGGGGTTAAATGACTTGCCCAGGGTCACACAGCTAGGAAGTGTCAAGTGTTTGGTCTGAGGCCGGATTTGAACTCGGGTCCTCCTGACTTCTAGGCCGGTGCTCTATCCTCTGTGCCACCTAGCTGCCCCTAGGAATTGTGAGTGCTTATTTCATTGATCAGCACCCTCAAGTCTGTCAAAACTGTTGGTCTTTACAATGTTAGTAGACAAATGATTTCCCTGTTTTTGCTCACTTCTCTCCTCATCAGTTCATACAAGTCTTCTAGGCTTCTTTGAAACTGTTCCCTTCAGGAGTCAAGGTTCAGGAGTCAGGAAAACCTGATATCAAATCCTGCCTTAGATACAACTATATGACTCTGGGTTCCCCCTCCTTGCAGTGGACCATTCACTTAACCACTCTATGCCTCTGTTTCCTAATATTTAACATAGGAGGATTGGACTTAATGGCCGCTAAAGTTTCTTTGGTCACTAGGTGGTGCAGTGGGATAGAGTGCTGGGCCTGGAGTCAGGAAGACTCTTCTTCTTCTTCTCCTTTTTTTTTTTTGTATTTTTTTTCCTTTTTAGGCAATTGGGGTTAAGTGACTTGCCCATGGTCAAACAGCAACTAAGTGTCAAGGACTCATCTTGTATTCAAATCTGGCCTCAGACACCCATTACTTATGTGACCCTGGACAAGTCATTTAACCCTGTTTGCCTCAGTTTCCTCATCTATAAAATGAGCCAGAGAAGGAAATGACAAATCACTCTAGGAATGGCAAATCTTTGCCTAGAAAACCCCAGCTACAGTCATGAAGAGATACATATGACTGAACAATAACAAAGGTTTCTTTCAGTGCTAAGTCTATAATTCTATGAAATTGAGGCCTAATGAGGTTATATCACTTGCCCAAGGACAGATAGGTGGTATCAGAGGCTGCTGAACATATGACCTCTGAATCCATGGTCAGTTTTTTCTTCCCCCCACTGTATCAGGGGTTCTTAACCTGGGATCCCTGAACTTAAAAAAGTGTGTGTGTGTGTGTGTGTGTGTGTGTGTGTGTGTGTATGCTATAAATCCATTTCAACATAATTAATTTTGTTTGTAGTCCTATTCATTTTAAAACATTATTTTGAGAAAGGATCCATGTCTTCATTGGATTGCCCAATAGGTCCAGGACACAAAAAAGTTTGAGAACCTCATCAGTGCCTTTTATTGTCAGCATGGCTGCATTTTTTTTCTTGGTGTGCAATGAAGAATACAAGAAATATGAAAGATTTAGGAATGTTGTAGGGAAAAATGTGTTCACCTTCTGGAATTTTGAAACAAGTCTTCTGTCTGCTTTTTAAGAATGTGTGCAGGGCCAGGTGCCAACCTTTAAGAAGTATGTTACCTATCGAGTGAGGTTGCGGGGGGAAGGGGAAGAGAAATGGAAAAATAAGACAGGAAGCCTTCCAGTTTTAATCACTCCTATGCTCGACTCAAGTAATGGTTACTTGAGTTATTGCCGGAAAGTGGCAAGACTGGTAATAAATTCAATGTTCGATTCACTTTGTTCAGGGAAGTGACCATAGAGAACCTGAACCAAAACCAGAGCAATCAGTCTTAGTTTCCATGTGAAAGATGAGAAGGAGGCAATGCTGAGAGGGATGTGAATGATGTTGCTTCCTCCTCGCCCGCCATGCTCTGGGAAAGTGAAAGGCGTCAATGTTCAAGCAACTTGACTAAATATATTTCGAGACAAGGAGACAAACGCTAACTCTATAATTTCTACTGCTGTTTCCCTGCAGCCACAGTCTTTCCAAGTTTTGTGCTGCTTTAACCCTTCCTGTCAACATCCAAGTCTCAGGTCTTTAAATAGTATGTGGGAAACCATGTTGGCACTGGGCAGAAAACCTTGCCTAGATGATATGAATGGAGCTTTCCCCAGCAGGGCTCAGGGATGAATTCCAGAAGTCACTAGCAAAGAGCCTTTTATTAGAGTTGTTAAAAGGGTTTCATTCAGCAAATGTTTATTAAGCACCTACTATGTGCCAACCATTGGGGTTACTGAAATAACTTAAAAGTCCCTGCCCTGTGGGAGCACACATTCTATTGGGAACAAACAACCTGGATACAGACCAGCAAAGATAAAACATAAACGGAGTAAACGCAAAGCAGTTTCTGTAAGGGGAGGACTCTAGCAACTCCAGCAACTAGGGGACCAGCTTTGAACGGAGCTTGAGGTTCTTAAAGGTGGCGATTAGGAGGGAGTGAATTCTATGAATGAGTGCTACCAGGGACAAAACAGAGACATGTGGATGGAATGTTTCCGCAGAGAATGGGAAGAAGCCTAGTTTGACTGGAAAAGAGAGCACCTGAAGGAGACCTGTATGCAAAAGACCTGAGAAGGTTGACTGGCACCACATCAGATTTACAATTTGAAAAGTATTACAAATCACACCAAGTGTTACAATCACACTTCTGACTTTTCCAAGATATTTGACCTTGGGCAAGTCATTTACACTTCTTTGAGTCCAAGTTTCTGCATCTTTTATAAAGGGATAATTATACCCTTAGTACCAACTACATTTTGTGAAACCTGAGTGAGATGTCAATAAAGCACTTTAACAATGTAAAATCGCTCTGGAAATGTCACTCAATATTATTGTCTCATGTCAGATACTTAATAACTATGACAGCCTGAGGATATCATTTAACCTCCACGATCCTTAGCTTTCTCTTCCATATAATGGACACAATGATATTTCCACTGCCTATCTCACAGAGTTGTTAGTCTATTAACATGCATTAATTAATCACTTAGTATGTGTCAGGCACTACGCTGAACGCTGGAAATAAAGATACAAGTAGAAAGAAAGACAGTTCCTGCCCTAAAGGATTTTCCATTCTAATGGAAGAAAATGACATAAAGGGAAATTGAAAAGTTGGGGAGGAGGTGGCAAAGTTACCTAATTCAGGAAATGATAGAGGAAGTCCAGAGTGTAGCCTGGAAGGGAAGAAGATATGGCTGTCCTGGGCACCTTCTTGAAAGCTTTCTGGGAGAAGCCATTCAATCACATGGCTGGAAGGTCTTGTTATAAGGAAAATCCTTTGTAAACCATTATAAAAATATTAGTTACCACAGAATGAGTTACACAGCAATTTTTCTGCTGTAGGAATATGTATAAACATATAGACATATATTTACATTTCTGCCTAGATTTAATGGGTGACTAACATTATAAATATGTCACATAATGAGTATATACACATTTAATTTTGCTCATAAAACAACCTGGCATTGTTTTATTATTATGGAGATGAAACTGATGAGTCGTCTTTTTCTTTGCAGTGAAACAAAGAAGACAATTTAAAACTAATGAGAACAGGATTGTGGTAGAGAGGGTTAGTACTAAACCAGATCCTCCATCAAGTGGCAGGATGCATCACAAGAGAATTTTATTTTGAAACCATTCTGTTAGGCACTCGGAGGGCGCCTATTAAAGAACCCAATCAGCCATGCCAAAGGAAGAGCTGTTGTGCCCAATGTCTCTTTAACCCAGCCCAGCAGCCCTGGCTCCCCACTGCCCAGTTCAGGGGTATGGAACTTGTGGCATCGAGGCCACATGTGGCCCTCTAGGTACTCAAGTGTGGCCCTGAGAGTCAAAGGGCTGCACTTGAGGACCTGGAGGGCCGAGGTCACAGGTTCCCCACCCTGGCCCAGTTGTTAGGACCCTGGGGTTGGCTGGTTGGTTTCTAGTTTCTTGTTTACTTATTTATTTACTTTTTATCAGGAGAGTACACAAATGCATGGTAGGAAGAGATAACTGTCCATATTTACAATCTCAAGTGGTAGCGAAATGTGAGAAAGAAGAAGCTGGATGAGGTAATTGATTGACTCTGGAGGATGAGATCAGGAAAATGGGTTCAGATCCTACCCCTGCCTGTAAATAACCATGTGCTACTGGGCACATTGTGTAACCTTTCTGAGCCTGAGGAAACTCCCAAAGACCCTAAGTATAGCCACCAACAAAGGAATGACATCAGATGTCATGGAGAATGGTTTTTTTTTTTCCACCATAGGAATATAGATTTGGTCCTTACTGGGGCCAAATTCATGTTTAAACTTGATTTCCCTTGCTTTTAGAGATCATCTGTTTGTATTAAGTTAGTTTCCCTTTGGTGATGAATTTTATTTTGAGAGGGAAATACTTTTCTGTTTCAGGATAAGTCAACTTGCATGGTGTGGCCCTGTTCCCTTCTTCACTGAGGATAATGCAATGGAGAAAATGAGGGCAGTTCTTAGAAAAGAGATGACAGAGGACCAGTATAGCATGCCTTTTGCCTTCCTATATGTAGAAGACTCTAATAATGACACTCTTAGTAATGGCCTCTAGGTGGCAAAACGGATAAGTTACCATGCCTGGCGTCAAGACCATCTGAATTCAAATTCGGCTGCAACATTTAGTAGCTGTGTGGGCTTGGGTAAGTAACTTCCACCTCTGGCTGTTTCAGTTTCCTTAACTGTGAAATGGGATAATTATAACATCTGTCTTAGAAGGGTTACCATAGGGTACAAATGAGATGTTTGTCAAATGCTTAGCACAGTGCCTGGTACATGTAGGACCTTAGTACATGCTTGTTTCCTTTTTTTTCCTAACTCATTGGGAGGAAAGTTCATTGCGAACTGTGAAGTGGTAAATAAATGGAAACTGTGATAAGAGCAAAAGGTGGGAAAAGATAAATGTGTTTCTATGAACTAGAAATCTGGACTGATCTTTCAACAACTACTTATCAATTGAACGTAGTAAAGCAACTGCCTAGACCAATGCAGTTCAGCATCTTCACTGTGACTTAGTCTTAGGGAGCTGCCTAGAGCACTCACAGGGTTAAGCGACTTGCCCAGGGTCATTCACCCTGTATGTAGAAGAGGGATGAAGTGAGGACAACTACCCTTACATTTGAGTTTAAGTCTTTGGCAATTACAGCCTTTGGTCTCTCTTGGACAAATATGCCTCTTTGTGCATATTTAAAATGCTATAATGAAGTAAAAAGATCTGGATAGAAATACCATATTATTTGAAAATATTTCTGCTGATTCTTGGATTCTAGGGTCCATTTTTCATATAAATGTGGACATAATAATTCTGTTCCTTCCATGAAAATATATTTTCCAGGTATTTCAATTCAGCAGGCTCTTGGATGCTACCAAGAAATGCCATAGAGATGACTGAATATGCAGCCATGTGGGAGTAAAGGCTGATTGCTCTGTGTGTGTGTGTGTGTGTGTGTGTACATGTGTGCAGAGCTAGGAACAGTAGGATGAGGCCATCTCTGACCTTTGAAATAAAAAGCAACAAATACAGCACTCAGCAGCTGAGAGATCCCACTTGGGGGTTGGGGTTTGCCTCTTATGGGTGGTCTTCAAGAAAGGACACTCAAATTCTGTGATCGTACAGTACAATATATAATTTTAAATTCAGAGAACTAATATATGTTTGTATGTGTTTATGCATGTATGTATGTACATGTATACATATTTGGGAAGTCACTGTAGTCCAGACCTGCCAACTGTTGTTACAGGCATACTGATGCTAAATTGTTCCCACTGACGTGAATTAACCTGAAAAATATTTAGTTCAGTTCGTTGTGAGAATCTTCATTTTCTATCCAGCTACAGTCCTTTGAAATGGATTCCATCCTACCCCATGAAACCTCAATATTCTAGGAGATTGCATCAGCCTTCATACTCACATCTCATCAGCACCCTCAATACTCTCTGCTTCTGATTGAAGGGTGAGAGTGGGGAGCACATAACTCCTTTCATTTCAAGAGGATCCCCATGCCAGCCACTCCTTGGAACTAGACTCCATTATTTTCCAGAGTTGTGAAAGTAATCCTCACCTCCTCCTTCTTTAGCTTCTTTTTGCATGTTGCCCTCCCTCTGAGGGTGTCTTTCTTTTTATATTTTGTATCCCCCAGCACTTGGCCCACTTTCTAATAAGTCAAACTTATTAGAAAGCTTTTCTCAGCATTGAATTTATTCCCCACCTCTAGTTTTCCTAATCTGGTGGTACAATATCAATAACTTAGGTGCTGTAGCAATCAAAAGCTACTTGAGGAACAGAAAATAATCTTTAGTGTGACTCTTCAAGGTCATGACAGAATATGAGCATTCCTTAGCTTACATTCTTTGACCCAGGCCACTCAGCATGATATACATTGGCTTTTGAGTTAGAAGACCTCTAGGCTTTGGCTTTGCTACTTACTACCTCCATGACTGTCAGTCATGGAGGTAGTAAGTAGCAAAGCCAAAGCCTAGAGGTCTTCTAACTCCAAAGCCTCTCTATACCATGCTGGGTGACCTTAGCCATTGGAATGTAAGGTAAAGGATGCTCATATCCTAGCATGACCTTGAGGAGTTGGGCTAAAGAATAGACCAAGGTCCAGCAGATTTGAGGTCAAAGGAGTTGAGGTCAAATCCTCCCTGCCCCACTTATTGCCTATGTGACCTTAGGCAAGCTACTTAACCTCAGTGATTCCATTTCCTCATCTCTGAAAGTTGATTAGATTAGATGACTTCTGAGTTCTCTGTTTTCTTTGATTCAGATGCTCCTATGACTCCATCTTCTTTCTGGATCTCAGCTTCCACAAATATAAAATGAAGGGCCTGAATTGGACAATCATTTTTTTCAAATTCATAATTCTTATCATTCTATCATCTAATCACTGCTTCTCTCTGCTCACAAAGCTGCCTCCATAATTTATATATGATTCAACTATCCCAAAGACTATTAATTATAATGATCTCCTATCAGTCTTCCTGCCTTGTTTTTCTCTCTTCCTTTCCATTCTCTACACCACTAACTGCCTACATAATTTTTTAAGTGAGGAGTTGACTGTGTTACTCCCCTGCTCATTAAATCCCAGTGGCTCACCACTGTTCAGGGCTATAGTTTCAGGCTAGTGAAGCTATAGGTCTCGCTTGAGTGCAAAGTTTTTACACATGCGTGCAAAGCTTATCTGGGTTCTTCCCAAACTATATAAATCCTGTGTGCACTTTGGAATCCTCTACATCTCTAGGACTCCCTGAAGGCTAAAACAAGTGCCTCTTTGAACGTAGTAGGTACTCAATATATGTTAATTGTATTGTATTTTTTGTGGGTCCCTAACAAAGGACTGAATCCTCTGAACTGGGCCAAATGTCTAACATCCTTGGATTTGCCTCACTTTATCCAATCACATGCCTATAGGTTGCTCTAGTCTCAGAGAAGTATCTAGGCACAAAATATGAAGGTTTGGTCACATAATACTATGTAATTTAGTGCAAGACATCTTATGCACTAGATAAAAAAGTGATATGCTACCTTACATGCTTAGACCTAAGAGATATTAATTTTTTGGCGTTGGGGTAAGAAATGGTTATTGATAAAAGGAAATGTGAATGGCATACTAAGACTAACCTATCCATGACTTTCTGAGTTTCTCAGTTTACACTAACTGCTTCAAAATAAATGCTAGAATTGTCTTCACTTTTTTATTTATGCATTTTTAAACCATAGTTATTTCTTAATTATAACTCCATGAACACTTGTATCAAGTGTGCCTGTTTCCTCATAGTCCCACCAACATAGACTCTTCATTTTCTTATCTTTTTTTTCAATTTGGTTTACTCTGGCCACTTAAAAAAAAAGAAACATAGCTTAAGTTCCTTTTACAAATACAGCCTAGTGCTGTGTTTAGCCAATGTATATTTTTTAATGAAATTGATACAATTTAATGAAATTGATACAAAAATGTCATCTAGTTTTTATACTCAGAAAATGACAGTAAATTAATTCTATCTTGTGTTTCAGACCTGGCCAATTAAAGTGTCTCAGGACCCAAATTTATATACAAGACTGTCTTTATTTTGTACAGGAAGAAGAGATACATCAATCTCACAGAATTTTAAGGGGATAACTGTGGTCCCACCACAGTTGGTAGGGTGCATGCTCTTATTCTAAAAATACATACATGAGAAAAATGGCCCACAGTGAGCTTCACAGGCATATAATTAGGTGAGCCCAGATTAAGCTCCTGTTGCATTCTCCAGATTTTTGGAAGAAAGCTCATGGCTGGTAATGTTGTCCCTGGAAGAGTGCCAAGATTCAAAAATATCAATTTGTTTCAAATGATGCTACATGTAAACAGGGTAATGCAGAAGGAGAATGCATTTATCTGCTAGGCCACAAGGGTTTTGAGGTTGTTTTTCTTTTAAACCTCTGTTTTAGTTTTTTTTTTCTTCACTTGGTGGTGGGGGATGGGAGGGAAGCAAGGACAGAGGGGAGCTAATTCACCACCAGTTAAAGCTAATAGATTCACCTAGGTCATTTTTTTCAAACTATGTATTGAATTCTCCAAAGCTCTTTTTTACAGAGTTGAACAAGTACCATAGCTCTTCAGTGATGAATTAATTTTTCTAGGAGGACTTTGATCCTTGTCCATTATGAGTATCTTTTTTCTGAGGGCACCTTGGCCATTTGGTGTCTTCTTCCACTAAATTATTTCAAAGTGGATTATATTTTTTTTCTTCAATTATCTTGGTATAGAAGATCCCTGATTACTTTAGAACATTGTCTCAATGGTAATTTCAAGTTCAATTTCTTTTCAAGTGCAGCTCAAAGGTTCCTGTGAAGTGCTTTGTATGCTTGTGGGGTTCTTAAAGTCCTCTATACTTTTTCTGAAGTGAAATGGAGGCTGTACTCAAGTGCTTGTAAGAGAGCTGATGACCTGATTATCTCTATTTCCAGAAAGTTAAACATGAGCTATATCTTAGCTATCTTTTGAGATTTCCTGAAGTAAGTACTGAGTGGGGCTTAATAAGCCCTAATAAGATGTGATCTTCTTGGATCAGTCCCTAGAATTTAAACATAGTTTGTTTGTAAGCTCTCAGAATTTTTGGAGGCCCTGGGCCATAGATTATAGAAAGACCTCAGTGGCTCTCTTGTACAAGCTGACTTTGAAAAATAATTTCTTCTTCAAGTGGCCAGGTTGCCTTTGTTTTAAGAACTCCAATGAGGGGAAAGCCATCAGCTTCCAATGCAGCTAATTTCCCTTTTGGATAGGTGTACTTCACAGAAAAATTTTCCTGGCCCATAATCAAGCCACTTTCTACAAATAAGCCTTTTAGGCATGCTTTTGCTTTCATTTGATCATTTAGCTCTAGATACCTTAAATCCCTCATTACAGAAGAAGAAAAGAAAAAAAAACCCAGACTATTCTATTCAGTTTCTTAGCCAGACTTTTTAAAAACAAGGAATTTCAGTTATTTCCAGAAATAAACTATCTATAAGCTTGATTCATCCTCATCTCTTCCTTTTATCCCATTCTCTCTGCCCCCCCACCAATAAATTTGGTTTATGTGCGTAGACATAATTAAAGCAAGTAGCCAAAAAAGCAAGAGTTTTCTACACTCAGGAGATGGTTATAAGCTTGATAAAATGGAATGATCTTTAAACTTCAGCTTTTCCACTTCCTAGTCATGTGACTGGGGGTAAGAACTCCCTAAGCCTTAGTTTTCTCATCTATAAAATTGTAAAATGATCAGGGTTGGGTAGGGTGATCACATTAGGGCCATTCTGACACTGAATCTGTTATCCTGTGTTCATTTTTGGGATTTGGCTTTCTTCTTACTTCAGAATGATGGATTTGAGTTGTCTGGACCTAGAGTGTAACATAATACAGCAATACTGTCTTTCTGAAAGGCATATTTTATAGAGATATTACATCAAAATGAGAGATGGTCAGGTCTGCAGTGTATCAGGCTTAATCCCCACTAAAGGAAATCCTCACACTTCATCACTAATTTACATTTTCAGGACTCTGCTAAAAATTTGGAATTATACTGAATTCATAACCCAGCCTGGAGAAAAGAGAGAAAATATAAAAAATGAAACTTCCTTCATGAAATCTTTCCTAGTTTCTCTCCCTTTCCATCCCAAATGCTGCCAATTTAGCGTTGGTTGTGCTAGCCTTTTCTCTCCACTCTTTCTTTTTTCAACCCATTCTGCAAATGCGTAAGATTCATCTTTTCTACAATTGTGCCTGACATATTGTTTTAAATTTTCCAAAGCATTTTATGTACATCACCAGTTAATCTACAAGCCTTTATTCAGCACTGACTATGTGTCAGCCACTGTGCTAAATGCTGGGTGTACAAAGAAAGGCAAAAGATAGTCCCTGCTGTCAAGGAGCTCATGGTCTAATGAAGCAAAAAAACATATAAACAACAGGATAAATTGGAGATAATGTACAGAGAGAAGGCACTAGCATTAAGGGAGTGGGGGGTGGGGAAAGGCTTCTTAGAGAAGGTGGGATTTTAGCTAGGACTTGAAGGAGGTCAGGGAAACCAGGAGGCAGAGATGAAGAGGGAGAAAGTGCCATGCTTGAGGGACACCCAGGGACAATGATCCCTGCAGCAGGGAGATGTCTTTTTCAAGGGGCAACAAGAAGACCGGTGTTCTTGGATCTTAGAGTATACGAAGGGTGAAACACATTAGAAGATTGGAAAAATAGGATCCTCACAACAAATCTATGCGACTGGTCAATAAGAGAAGGAACTGTGGTTTTGAAGGTGTAGAACCCTTTTGACTGTGACAAATCATAAATTGTCTGAAATTTCCAAGTCTTAAAGCGCTGTTGGGATCTTAGAGACCTAATGTCATCTTCAGCCATAGACTCCCAAGCTAGAAGCGGCCTCAGATATCTGCTAGTCAAATCCCCTCATTTTTCAGAGGAGAAAACTAAAGTCCAGAGAGTGCCCCAGGAAGTGATCATGCTTGGATTGCCCTCATTCACACAGCTAGTCAGTATCAAAGAAGGGAGTTGAACCCATCTTCTTGACTGTCTGTAGTGCTGTATCCGCTGTCGCGTTACCTCAAAACACACCATTTTCATTGTGATGTCTTGTTCGTACAGCATTCATAGTTCCTCATTGTTTATTTGAAAAACTGCAGCCCCTGAAGCTGTAGCTTTAAAACCCTTGCAATTGAACCTTACTATGTCTTCTTACCTCATCCCCCAATCTTCTTCAGAAGAAAACCCCAGTACATCCAAACTTGTTTATTAGCAGTCTCTCAAGCATGACCTGATCATCTCTGCCTCTGTCTTTGCTCACGGTTTTCAGAAGCCCGGAATCTTCGAGACGAAAGGTACCCAGGAGACTACCTTGCCCAGTGCACCCTTGGGAAGGAGCGGTTCGAGCCTCCCTGCGTCGGTCTCTTTCCATCTCCCAACCACGGCTCCTTGGTCTTGTTTGTATTCATGCTTTGAATATTGCCCCCATCTTTCTCCCCAACCTCCACCCCATTCTTCCCTTTGAGGCCTAGCTTAAGTCTCATGCCCTCCATAAAACCTTCCCTTACCCCACAGAAGATGCTTTTCTTTTCTAGACTTCTATAGTACTTACTTTACATTGTAAAGCCTTAGATTGGCTGTTAAGAGACCTGGGGTCTATGTTTGGCTTTAATAACACCTGTGAGTGTGATAATGAGCAAGACGTTTCACTTCTCTTAGACTCCATTTTTCAATTGCAAAAGAAGGTGATCAGATTGAATAATGTCCAGGGAAGATGGATGTTTCAGCAGTTGATGATGTAGGCCCGAGGCAGGGCCTGTGTTCCAGACATAGTGCACTGTTTTGTGAGCCAAAGCATCATAGGGTCATCAATTTAGTTAGAGCTGGAAATGACCTTTGAAGTCATTGAGTCCAAACCTTTCATCTTACATATAAGGAAGCCATGGCCCAGGGAAGTCAAGAGACTGACCCAAGACGACACAGCATAAATGTAAGAGGCAGAGTGTGGACCCAGGTAATTTTTGCTTGCAGTGTAGTGCCCTACCTACTACTATAAGAATCGAGGTACCACATATCAAATTTTTAAATTTTTTCTAAATATCATAACACTATGATGTAGTGTAGATGGGTAGATAGAGAACTTGATGCCAGTAAGAATTGGGTTCAAGTCTTGGCTCAGACACATATTAGCTGTTTTATTCCAGGCAACTTTCTTAACCTTTCACAGGCCTGGGCAAGTCTCTAAGACTAAGTTGCAGAGAAGGTGCCAGCCTATATTGACAGGGAGGATTTCCTCTCCTGGGAGTTTCCTATGCTAATGAAATCCCAGGTCCAATCCCTATCCCGCAGTACTTGGAATCAATCAGTCAATAAGTATATTAAATGCCTCCTGGGATGTCAGACACCCCTATTGTGGTCTTTCAAGACTGACTTAAAACCTGGACTCTTTGAGCCAGCAATATTACTACTAGATATCTTTACAAAGATGATTAGGGAAAAAGGAAAAAGAAGCCTACAGGTTTTAAAATGTTTTTAGCAGCTCTCCTTGTGTTTGCAAAGAACTGGAAAGTGCAGGGATGCCCATCAACTGGGGAAGGGCTGAACAAGTTGTGGTATATGATTGTGATGGAATACTACTGTGCTGCAAGAAATGATAAGCTCAATGACCTTAGAGAAACATGGAAAGACTTGCAGGAAAAAATGAAGAGCAAAATGAACAGAACCAAGAGAACATTGTATACAGTAACGGCAATACTGTTTTAAGAATTAAGACTTTGAGTGAGTAAGTTATTTTATCTCTTATAAATACCCAAATTAAGTATAAAGGACATATGAAGAAAGATGCTATCTGCATCCAGAGAGAGAAGTGATAAATAGAAATACGTATAGAATGATTTTACATATATGTGTGTATGCATATATGTATGTTGTCTATACACGTTAATGTACACACATATATACACATGCACATACATACATCTATATCTATATCTATGTCTATATCTACCTATCTATCTACCTACTGTATACACACAGACACCTATTTGTATCTAATGGTGGCCATCTCTAGGAAAAAGAAAGAAATGTACAAAGTAACTTGGTTGTATATTTCAAAATGAATAGCAAGTTATACATAGTAGATATTCAGTTTCATGTGTAATCATCTTTTTATTACACTATGTTATGGAAATACTTGTTTTATTTCATAAATTAAAAATAAAATAAGTTTAAAAATTAAAAATAAAATAAGTTTACTATTATTAGCTTACAGGATTAATAAAAACCAGTAGAGCAAAAACCAGCTTTATATATAGGTTTTCCCCCAATATGGAGTCTCCTATGCATATGGTAGGATTATATAAGGTAAACTGAGTACCAAGCACTATGAGGCTTTGGATAAAATCTGATGATGAAATGAGATTGAATGGAAAAACAAAAACAAAAACATAGACACATCTCTAGGTCTAGGTTTATGACAGAAGAAATTTAAGCAAGAAAACAGGTAATCTTTGAAGAGCCAGACCCTTACCTCTATAACCAGAGTGCAATGGTGGTGTGGCGATGGGGTGGAGAACTATGTTATTGGAGGGCCTAGACTAGAAAAAAAAAATCAACCAACCACCAAATGTGGTGGAACTGAGAAAGGACAGATTAGGCATGCCAAGACAAGAGGAGTGATAACATTTTCCCAAACCATTTTGTGGAAACATGAAATTCTAATGAGTATTTGTAGGTTATCATCCTCTGAACACATTAGAGGCAGCTAGGTGGCACAATGGATAGTCAGTCAGCAAGAACTTATTAAGTGTCTGGTATGTTCTATGGCACTGGACCTGAAGTCAGGGAGACTTCAGTTCAAGTCTGGTCTCAGACACTTATGAGCTGGGTGACCCTGGACAAATCACTTGACCTCTATCTACCTCAGTTTCCTCAACTGTAAAATAGGAATAACAATAATGATAATGAACCCTACCTCTAGGGTTATTGTGAAGATCAAATGATACAATATTTGTAAAGAACTTGCATATCATATATGTACATATGTGCTTACATTATTATTATAATTTTTATTACTGTTGCAATATGGAAAATCATCATTAGTGTAATCCTATTAATTTAAAAGTGCATTAGACTGAAGATCTGGATGGTTTTGTGACATTGATCTAGGCAGTAAACCTTGCCTGGCGTCAGTTCCCTCATGTATAAAAAAAAAAAAAGAGTGTTAAACTAAGTCCACACAAGTAGATGACCATCCACTGGGGCCTACTTTGTTTAAGTCACTGTACTAAGTTGTTGTCTATCCTTTGTTTTTGAAGAAGACTGATGACACCATGGGTAATGAATGTCTTGACTCATGGGTGAATTGGATTTAAATGCATAATGTCATCAGCCTCACTCTCTCTTCCAGAGTCTTTGAAGTCCTGTGGCAGGACAAAATTGAGGATGACTGGTGATGATCTGGGAAGCATTTGATGACTTAGGTATCTTCTATGTCTGACCAGGTTCGAAGCACTCCACAGCATTTGCTTCATGTGCCCTCATGGGCACTGGAATGAATTGTTCTCATCTGCCCCTTCTGTGGGGGTGCCTTCACACACTTGAGGATGACACCTCCTGACTCAGTGGCAGGTTTGAGGCCCATTCACTGGTCTTCTGAGATGATTTTACCTGGCAGTCAACCCTCACTGTACTAAATGCTGAGTATACGAAGAATGAAACATAGTACCTGGCCTTCAGGAGTTTCTATTTTAAAAGAAGCTGAAGATGTTTACATGGGTAAGTAAATACAACCTAATTTGAAGAAGGAGAATGAACACATTGAGCAGGAGATAGATCAGGGAGGGTTTCCAACAGGAGATGGCTCCAAAGTAGAGCCTTGAAGGAAGTGTAGGATTCTAACAAGGAGAGGTTCAGAGGGAGTGCATTTTAGGCTGCGTGACTACTGAACTGCCTTCCAGAGTTGACATTCCATGGCCCCACGGTGACGGTGATCACACTGTTCCTGTTTGCTTCCACGTTACTTGGTTGTACCAATGCTGGTTGGTCTAATAGTGTTGGATAGAGGAAGGAACATTGATTGGTAGTTAGAGGACTCACACCCCAGCTCTTGTTCTGATCTTACTCCCTGTGAGACCTGGACCAGACAATCCCACTTTCCTAAGCCTCAGTTCACTTCACTTAAAAATGAGGGTTGGGATTCTGATCCCTTTGGCCTCTTCAGCTCTAAATCCCATGAGAACTGACCCTGTGGGTGACTGAGAGGTTGAAAAAAAAATTGAAAGAAGCAGTTGTTTTGTGTGAATGATACCAAACAATGGACAACAGATGGTTTTTATTGCCTTAAATATGCATTGAAATGGTTTTGCTTGTTTCTACTAGAAAGCTGATATGTTCATATGCTTTTCTAGATGAATATTAATTTTGTCAGAGAGATGATATCTGTGAACAGTGCAACAAATTTATTTGTGTTGAAAGTCTTATTTTATTTCTAATTTAGCCATCGTTTAAGTTAATGAAAAAAGTTCAGTGTCAAGAATTGCATCCTTTGAATGAGAGGACCTGGGTTCAAATCCCTGCCATGATGCTTATACCTGTGTAACCTTGGGCAAGTCATTTAATCTCCTACTCCTCAGTTTCCCCATCTGTAAAGTGAGTTGGGGGTTGGACCAGATGGCTTCCGAGATCCTTTTCAGCTCTAAAGTTTTATTTTGGAATAGATCTGTGATGTCATCCATGTCGGTTGCATAGAGTGGATAGAGTGCTGGATGTAAAGTCAGGAAGACCTGAGTTCAAATCCAGCCTCAAACACTTACTAGGTGCATGACCCTGGGCCAATCACTTAACCCTGTTTGTCTCAGTTTCCCCGCTTTTAAAGTGGAGATAATAAAATAGCCCCTATTTCCAAGAGTCGTTATGAGGATCAAATGAGATAACATTTGTAATCGTTGTTATTGTTCAGTCCTGTCTCCGTTGTATCTGACTCTTCCTGACCCAAAGAGGTGGACGTGAGTGAGAAATGATGGAACTGCTAGAAATACTGGAATGGCTTGTCATTTGCTTCTCCAGACCATTTTTACAGACGAGGAAACTAAGCAAACAGGGTTAAGACGCTTGCCCAGGGTCACACAGCTGACAAGTATCTGAGGGCAGATTTGAACTCAGGTGTTCTCGACTTCATATCCAGCCCTCGACCCACTGCGTCACCTAGAGCACTTTGCAGACTTTAGAGCCTGACATAAATGTTCGTGACGGTGATGATGATGATGAAGATGAAGATTCTGGAGCGCCTGGTGGAGACTCTCCCTAGAATACTTCACCAGCAGTTGGTGGATGCGGCTTATAGTAAACTATCCGTACGACAGCATGTCCAAATTCTGTAGCAATATACTCAGCCCCAAATGCAAAGGCTTCACTAGTCTGAAGAAAAAATGCAATGAGGCGGGGAAATTTTATCTAATGAAGTTTATTTTCATTTAATGCTTTATTGTTTTAAAAGATGTAAGATGGGGTGGGTGCGGGGAGCGTTGGAATTGGAGTCAGAAGACCTGTTGGCTAAGGTTGAGAAAATCGTTTGTCTTCTCTAGGACCTACCTTCCTCCTTGGTAAGACAAGAGGCTTTGACTAAATGTCTTCCAAGGTCCTTTCCAGCCTTAAATCTTGGCTCTTCTGATCACTTGATCCTCTTCCTCCTCAGTTGCTCTGAAACTCTCTGGTGCATTTACAACATTCTGCTTTGTATCATAGTTATTTCTGTATATGTATATTTGTTGTTCAGTCATTTTCAGTCATGTCTGGCTCTTCATGATCCCATTTGGAGTTTTCTTGTCAAAGATACTAGAATAATTTGCCACTTCCTTCTTCAGCTCATTTTACAGATGAGGAAACTGAGGCAAACAGGGTCAAGTGACTTGCCTAGGGTTACACAGCTAGTAAATATCTGAGGCCAGATTTGAAGTCATGAAGATGCATCTTTCTGACTCTAGGCCCAGCTATCTATCCACTGTACTAACTATACGTATACGTTTATTTCCTATTAGGTTATAGCTCCTTGAGGTCAGGTATGGTGATTTTTTCAGTATGTTTCTATAGAGCCTAGAATAGTGCCTTGCATGCAGCCAGCTATTAGGAAAACAATTGATGATGATATAGAGCTGAGCTTCTTAGCTCTCTCTTAGTCTGGCAGAGTAGGTACTGGTACTCCCATTGCACAGATGAGGAAAGTCAGGCTCAGAGGTGGAAAGTGAATTATTCAAGCTTAGAGACTTGCTAGTGGCTGAAATGAGCCTGAAACCCAAGTCTCATGACTCAGTCTCATCGTTACTCATACTCTTTATATCATCTAGCAGACTTACCACACTGTTGCTTGCGGTTTTCACTATGATCCATCTTTATTTCCATAGTCAAATCAATTGTGTGGTAATTAACATCAATAACAAAAATGAATGAAACAAACCAGTTGGCCTTGTCACATGCAGTACAGCCGGTTCGAGTAGATGGTCATGCCTCAGGCCCAAGTGAATTGTTAAAGGAATGTAATAAACATGAGATTGTTTAACTTGAAGGCCTTGCGTTTCTAATTCATAGTTGACTTCACTAAATGAAACCATATCCTTTATTTTTCCAGGCCAAGAAAACACTCTACATGTAGACATACTCCATTCATGGGCTATGTTATCTTGAAGGAGAGAGATTGGGGATTCTCTCCTGGGAATCACCTGGATGAGGTACTAAGATTTTCTTAATCCTGAAATAGTTCCTATTGGGGAGCAAGTCAGGAAATTTTGAAGTCTTTTCACAGCACTGGGAAACATTAAATGGGAATTTGAAGATCACATTTGAGGCTGCCTTCTGACATGCTGTACAGAAACTGTTAGGGAAAGAGATGTTTTCAATATTACTGATGGATTCAAAAATAACTTATGTCAGGCCACCTGCCATTAGGTGTCATGGAGATAGTCACTGGTTAGCTTGTGTGCACTCTACATGTTCATGAGTATGGGGCTTGAAGTGAAGATGTCTGGGTTCAAGTTCCACCTTTATCCATTACAGATTACATGACTTTAGGCCAGTCTAACTTTCTATCTGTCTGTCTGTCTACCTCTCTATAATAATATTAATACCTAATAATTATATAGCATATACGATGTGCTAGGCACTGTGCTAAGCACATTACAGGTATTTGTGTCTCGTTTGATGCTGGCAACATAAGCCTGGAGGTAGGTACTATTATCCCCATTTTAGAGATGAGGAAACTAAAGGGAAAACAGAGGTTAAATGACTCTCCCAGGGTCATACAGCTAGTAAGTATCTGTAGGCTGGACTTGAATTCAAATCTTTCTATTCCAGTATTGCAGGCTAGGCACTCAATACACTGCCCTCAATATCTCTCTCTCTCTCTCTCTCTCTCTCTCTCTCTCTCTCTCTCTCTCTCTCTCTCTCTCTCTCTGTCTCTCTCTCTGTCTCTGTCTCTGTCTCTCTTTTCTCTCTGTCTCTGTATGTGTCTTTGTCTCTCCTCTCTCTCTGTCTCTGTCTTTCTCTTTATCTCTGTCTCTGTCTCTCTTTTCTCTCTGTTTCTGTCTCTCTTTTCTCTCTCTCTCTCTGTCTCTCTTTTCTCTCTGTCTCTGTCTCTGTATGTGTCTTTGTCTCTCCTCTCTCTCTGTCTCTGTCTTTCTCTTTATCTCTGTCTCTCTCTCTGTCTCTGTCTTTCTCTTTATCTCTGTCTCTGTCTCTCTTTTCTCTCTGTCTCTGTCTCTGTATGTCTTTGTCTCTCCTCTCTCTGTCTCTGTCTTTCTCTTTATCTCTGTCTCTGTCTCTGTATGTGTCTTTGTCTCTCCTCTCTCTCTGTCTCTGTCTTTCTCTTTATCTCTGTCTCTGTCTCTCTTTTCTCTCTGTCTCTGTCTCTGTATGTGTCTTTGTCTCTCCTCTCTCTCTGTCTCTGTCTTTCTCTTTATCTCTGTCTCTGTCTCTCTTTTCTCTCTGTCTCTGTCTCTGTATGTGTCTTTGTCTCTCCTCTCTCTCTGTCTCTGTCTTTCTCTTTATCTCTGTCTCTGTCTCTCTTTTCTCTCTGTCTCTGTCTCTCTCTCTGTCTCTCTCTCTCTCTCTCTCTCTCTCTCTCTCTGTCTCTCTCTGTCTCTCTCTCTCTCTCTCTCTCTCTGTCTCTCTCTCTCTCTCCCCTCTCTCTCTCTCTCTCTCTCTCTCTCTCTCTCTCTCTCTCTCTGTCTCCCTCTCTCTCTCTGTCTCTCTCTCTCTCTGTCTCTCTCTCTCTCTGTCTCTCTCTCTCTCTCTCTCTCTCTGTCTCTCTGTCTCTGTCTCTCTCTCTGTCTCTCTCTCTCTCTCTCTCTCTCTCTCTCTCTGTCTCTCTCTGTCTCTCTCTCTCTCTCTCTCTCTGTCTCTCTCTCTCTCTCTCTCTCTCTGTCTCTCTGTCTCTCTCTCTCTCTCTGTCTCTCTCTGTCTCCCTCTCTCTCTCTCTCTCTCTCTCTCTCTCTCTCTCTCTCTCTCTCTCTCTCTCTCTCTCTTCTCTCTCTTCTCTGTCTCTCTCTCTCTCTCTCTCTCTCTGTCTCTCTCTGTCTCCCTCTCTCTCTCTCTCTCTCTCTCTCTGTCTCTCTCTCTCCCTCTCTCTCTCTCTCTCTCTGTCTCTCTCTCTCTCTCTCTCTCTCTCTCTCTCTGTGTTTCTGTCTTTTTTTTTTCTGTCTCTGTCTGTCTGCCTCTAACTCATAGGCTCTCCTTCACTTCACTTCTTCAAACACAGACTTGACTGCTTGAAGGGTATGTTTCAGAGGCGACGTCTTCCCAGGAAGATCTGGACTGTGTGCCCACTGAGGTCCTTTTCAGCTCAGAGATCTCGCGCTTCTCTGCTTCTGTGATTGCGCCAGGCAGCCTTTGGTGACTGTGGCTGAATTCAGGCACACGCGCCAGTCCCGGCCCTTCTGCGGCCCCAATTCCAGTCGCTCGTGGAGCTTGTTCTCTCCCCCAGCTGAGCCTCTGCTGACCCATTGATCCAAACTGGGAGGGCTGCAATTGAGGACATCTAAAAACAGCCATGTGGAGCCTGTGACATTTTGGGGCCTGATATAAATACAATGGCAGGAGCATTGTAGCCACAACCATTTAACCTTTTATTCTTAGATAGACACTAGTAGGTGTGTGGAGTCTCGGCTGCGTTCTCATCACGTGTACTGAAATCCTTGTCTTTAGGATTTCACCTAAAAGCTTCTTTTTTTCCTGTGAAACAATTGAAAATCTTGCTGAAATGCATGTGTGTATTTGTGTTTATGTGTATGTGTGCATGAACTAGCTTACATTGTTCACTTGTATTCCTAACATGACAAGCACAGACCCTGATAGGGGAAAGTAACTCTGTAGCAGCTTGGTTATAATTTGTCCAAAAATGAGTGATGAGTCTGTAGTGTTTTGTTTTGTTTTTCAATAGTACAAGCCTTCTCAGATTGACTTGACAATTTGAAATGAATTCTGGATTTCAGAGTTTCATATAATCCTCTCAAAATATATCAGAGTCTAAATCTGAATATGTCGTGTCTTCTACATTTTCAGTCTTCAAAATTCTAAAGTAACACTCTATATTAAGCACATACACGATCCGTCTTGCTGTTTTCTATGCGTGTGTATTAGCTCATCCTTCCCCAGGTTTTAGTTATATCATTTTGAGAATTTTTGTTTGTGCCTGGGGAAATATGGTCACTCTAATTAGCAGTAAATCCACATTTTTGCTGTATGATGGGAGAGGCCTGGGAAATAACCATTGATGGATGAACTGTATTAGCAAGCATGGGGGATTAGGAGACCTTTTATCTTTGCTTGACAAGTTTATTTCAACTTTGCCTTGAAGGCAACCACACCCATCAGAAAGGAAGCTCAGGGGCTGCATTTTTTGTGGGTTTACTGTTGATCTGTTTCCTGATACGAGAATTTCCTACAATTGACAATCAGACTGGTGAAATACAGGATGTTTCAGTCTAAATATCTTAAGGTGCTTTTTTATTTTTTGAAAATAGATTTCCTTAATTGAATCAACAGTAACATGAGACTGAAGTTAAATGCAGACAGCTCAAATGCATAAAAATGGTGACAAGTGGGAGATGGGGCAGTGTTTTTAAGGGACAGAAGGTTAATGTGAGTATTGAGATTATGTTTTATAAAAATGAGAACAAATCTCCCTGATCCAGGAAACAGTGGCTCATTCGGCCTGAGTCACCCAGTTTGTGTGGCCTTATTTCCCCCAGCCTCTTGATGGTTGGCCATTTCTCTCATCTATTTTGCATATGCAGACCGACCAAGTGACTGTTTGGCTCATGAATCACCCTAAAGATGGAGGCAGACAGACCCTGAAGATTTTAATGAACTCTAGATTCAGGCACAAACAGGTTATTTGACCACCCAGTTCAGATGTGGTTGGAATTAAGTTCAGAAAGCCTTGCTGTTGGGTAGGTAGGAAGGGAGTTCCATAAAACCAATAGGCAGCAGTGACTTGTGCTGACACACGGGATGAGAATCTGATGGAGATGTTTCTATGGATCTGAAGAACATTGCAGGAATCTCTGAATCTGGCTCCTGTTCCTTTTCAATTCGCCCTTTACTAAGCGTCTGCTGTGGGTATGGTAGAGAGGAGCCGAGGCACATCGGGATAGAGTGAGTGTGGGACTTGGAGTCAGGAAACCCTGAGTCTGAACCAATTTCTTTATCACTTTTCTGCCTATAAGGTGTCATGAAGGAAGGGATCAGGAAGGGGGAGTTACAGATCTACAAGCCTCTCCATGTTACCAAGGGGCGCCTATACTGAGTCAAAGTCCAGTGTGTGTGTGTGTGTGTGTGTGTGTGTGTGTGTGAGATAGAATTGTGTGCTCCTTCCTGGAAGGCAGTTTTGTTTCCACAGTCTCATCAGCTACCACAGTACCTAACACATAGTAGGTGTGTAAGAAATGCTTATGGAGTAAATAAAATAGATACCTACAGAGATAGCTAGCTAATGAGAGGGATGGATGGATGAATATATAACATGTATTTATTGAGCATTTACTATGTTTCAGTATTATGGAAGCATGCTAAGCACTGAGGATATATAGAAATACATAGTTGTAGATGTAGGTATGCATGATACTTTGACAGAGATAAAGAGAGAGATATGGTCAGTAAGAGAGGTAATATTCTACTTTCTACCATTAAATTCCTTTCTATTTATTTTGTACACATACATATAAACAATATGACTATATACATATATCTATATCATCTCTCTCTCTCTATGTATCTATGTATCTATCTGTCTATCTTCTATATTTGTATACTAGCATACAAGTTGTTTCCCTCATTAGAGTGTAAGCTACTCTGAAGCAAGGACTGTTTTAATTTTTTTTCTTTCTGTGCCCCCCACTTAGTACCTAGTAGGTCCTTAAGAAATGACCACTGACTGATGGATTGGGTTGGTCGGGTCCAGTGGCCACCCTTGTCTTACCTGGTCTTCTGTATGTCACATATGCTTGTTAAGCGATCCTCTGAGTTCTTCTGCTTACGTTCTAGAAACATAGTAAGAAGACATCACTGTAATTGAAATGCTATAGAGTAGCACTGACCCCTTAGGGTCGGATAGCCAGCCCTGCCTTGATTTTCTTGTTGCCACCTCTGATTTCTGCCTCACTGGATATCACAAACCTGTTTTTCGTATCTTTCCCCCTTTAAAAGTACCTAATTCCCAAATTAGTTCATACTGTAGTTTCTTGGATTGGATGATTCTTTTCCAAGGGCATTTTGAGCTGATCCCTCGTTATGTGGCTTCGAACCTGAATGATCAAGGAGGAGGCGTCTAGGGCCTCGCCAGTCAGTCTGCCTGGTCCACTGGGCCTGGGCTGCCTGGCCCCTGGGGGTCACTAATGGCTGATGCTCCTCTAATTATAGCCATGTTTCTTTCTGGGCCAGTTAATGGCCTCACTGCAGGGGGTGACTCCACTTCCTGACTAAGAGCCCACCTTCATTACTTTAAACCATACATCAGAAGCCTCCAGTTTTATACTAACCCAGGAGACCCCATTTCCCAGGTCTGTGGCAAAGCCTTCCTTCTTCAGCCACGTAGTCTGTGGATAATGAAGACTTATTACAAGCCAAAAATATGAAAAGCCCCAATGACGATATATGTGATCAATGATAACAAGGAATAATTTGTGACGCTGAGTGAAGAAAACCCAGGGAATTCCAGTCCAGTGATTCTTCCCTCCACTTCTCTCTTGAAGGATTCTCCTTCTTCTGTCCTTTACTCAGTCCCCCTAGAAGATTTTAGGGCCCCATGAATTTCTTGCCACCTGAGTTACCCTGTAACTACCTTGTTTGTATGTAGTTGTTTACATGGTGACTCTCCCAGTAGATTGGGAATTCTTGGAGGGCAGGAGTGTGTGGGCTTTTCTTTGTATCCCCAGGCACTATAGCATAGTGCCTGGTACATAAGAAGAGATACACAAATACTTGTTACCTTCCCTTGTCCTCCTCCTAGAATGAAGCTAGGTGGCTCAGGGGAGACAATGCTTGGCCTGGAGTCAAGAAGACCTGTATTCAAATGCAGTCTCAGACCCATACTATCTGTGAGAACTTGGGCAAATCATAACATCTGATTGTCTTAGTTTTTTCAACTCTATATTGGGGATGAAAATAGCACCTACCTCCCAGGGTTGGGAAGATGAAATGAAGTAATTTTAAAGTGATTTGAAAGCCTTAAAGCACTATATACGTATGAAGTGCTTAGCACATAGTGAACACTATATGAATGTTGGTTATTACTATTGTTGTTGTTATCAACCAGGAAATAGTTTTCTGAATAATTTAGGTGAAACACAAGCAAAAGGGTAGTGAGTTCCTCATCACTAATGTTATTCAAGTGGAGGGCAGATAAGAAGGTGGGAATGCTGAAGAAGGACTTATTGAAATAGTCATGTTTGAGTGATGTGATCTTTTGGTCCCTTCCAGCTCTGAGATTATGTGATTTTTTTTATGAAAACACAGATAAGAAGTGGAAGGAAGGAGAAAATGAATCATCATCATTTAACCTGGCTTAGAGAGCTCCTATTAAGTCCTTTCACGATCTTTTTCTGCTTATAACAGTCCCATAATCTCTGGAGACTTCACAGAATCTTAGACTAGGAGCTGGAGGATATCCAGACATCATCTAGTACAAACTCCCCATTTTATAGATGAGGAAACTGAGGCCCAGATCAGCTAAGGGACTAGACCAAGGTTACCCCACTAGCAAGTGGCAGAAAGAGGCTTCTAACTCAGGTTAGACAATGTATGCAAAGGGTCTTGCAACTCTCAAAGTGCTGTATAAATGTGAGCAATTATTATCATGTACTGTGGATAAACTTAGTTATTTGCATGTTATCTTCTCCATTTGAATGTGAGCTCCTCCAGGCTCGGGCAGGCTTTTGCCTTTCTTGGTATCCTCAGAACTTAGCACAGTGCCTGGAGCACAGCAGGGTCTTAAATAATGTGTGATTACCTGACATGGTAGAGTTGGGATTTGAACTGGAAATTCAGCACCTTTCCTACTGCTCCAGGCTTCCTTCTTTTTCCTTCTTTTCCTTCCTCCTTATCAGGAAATGTCTCTGCTAGATATGTCCAAGTTCCGTACCTATCCACGTCAGCATGTCACTGCCTGTGACGTCAGGGATAGGTAACCAGTTAAATACACCTGAGGCTACACCTTTATTCCTTTAAAAAAAACCAAAAAACAAAACCAAGCTAAACAAACAAAACCCCTCTATTCTTCACCTGTCATGGCTTTGCTTAGATTGGATTGCATTGAAGCATTCCAAGTTCCCTACTGGTTTGGCCATGTTGGCAGTAACTAGACCCTGCCCTTATTGTATTCTTTTCTTGCTGTGTCTGCCCCACCCCTTCCCCCTATGCTGAATTTTGAGCTCCCTGTGTCTCTTTAAACAAGTGTCTTTTTTTTTCATTTTCTTTTTTTTTTTAGGCAATTGGGGTTAAGTGACTTGCCCAGGGTCACACAGCTAGTAAGTATCAAGTGTTTGGTCTGAAGGCTGGATTTGAACTCAGGTCCTCCTGACTTCAGGGCTGGTGCTCTGTCCACTGTGCCACCTAGCTGCCCCTAACAAGTGTCTTTTTGTTTAAGTTCCAATGTACCTTAATAAAGAACAACCTTCGCTGGCTCATCTGACGCTTTTGTGAGGCCTCCATGAAATCCCAAGACATCTATGACAACCTGGGACAGGGGCTAGGGTTTTATTGGCTGTGGTTCAGTGTCCAAAGACTATCCTCTTTCTTCCCTTTTCTAATGAGTTTTAGAGGAACATTCATGGACGGCCTTGTCTGGAAGGTTGTGTCCAACAGTCTGAAAAGCATATGTCTCCATTTCCCGAAGGGAGCATGGGTCTGCTCTCTGCTCCTCCCTCCCAATACCTGCATGTGACTCAAAAGGGCCAGTCATCTAATGAAGACGCAAAACCTCTGCGCTTGTAATCCCAGCTCAGCCAAAGGTGTGGAAGGGGACCCAGAGGGAAATGGAACTCAAAAGTGTGAACGTCTTGTCCCTGTGGTCATTGGCAGGGATATCTGATCAACACTGACGTTGACTAGCACATCACAAGACAGGGCAAGCCGACTTTCAGCCAGCCCTGACTTGACCACTGTCACAGAACCCTGACATCCCTCTCTCTTGCTTCTAAAATGCTGATTTTCCTGCCACTTTGTGACATGGGTAGGAGGAGTAGCTCTGTAATGCGGGTAGGCTGTCACACCTTCAGTGAAGTGTTTAGGTTCACAAGGGTATAAATTCACAAGGCACACGTGTACATTTGTGAACATCCATAACATGCATTATTAGCGGAGAATAGCACAGGTCATCATCCCAATTACAAAGCGTCAGAAGCATTCAGGGACTTCCAGAATAGCATTTACCTGAGATTTGGCTAACATTTGTGCATTCGGCCAACATAAAAGTGCGTTCAGATGAGGAGCTGTGTATAGCCATCAAATACATGGTTAACATTCAGAAAAATAATAGTGCAAAAAGAGCACTCCCAACCACAGCTGTGTTCTCATAGGCTTCTCCCATTCTGTGCCCAGGCTCAAAGCCCCTGGCTGCACAGGGCAGCTATAGAGTGGGATGCATTGTATCAATACAAAGTAAATTTGGGGAATCAAGAACAACTGGGAGAATCAGGATGGATGTCCTGTGAGTACTTGAGTTATGAAGGGAGGCAGGCATGCTAAGAGACGTGGGTGAGTGGGAGAGCATTTCAGGCATGGGGGACACAGCCTGTACAAAGTGGTGGGAAATGGCAGATCAAGAGCAGAATGTAGCAAATAGGTCAATATGCTTTTTTTTGTTGTTGTTTTTTGTTTTTTGTTTTTGGCTTGGCAATGGGGTTAAATGGGGTCACACAGCTAATACATATTATGTGTCTGAGGCCGGATTTGAACTCAGGTCCTCCTGAATCCAGGGCCAGTGCTCTATCCACTGTGCCACCTAGCTGCCCCAGCCAATGTGATTTGGCTTTAGTAAAACTTCCCCAAAGTAATCATTATAGAGATTAATTTTGTATGCTTTGGAGAATTTAAATTCCTGTTTTCAAAGAAGCACCCAGGAGAGACTGAGTTGACGGATGTGTTTTTCTCAGATACACTAAATAAATGATCCTCCATTTATTTGTGAGGCTTTTAGAATCTCCTTTTTAATTTATTATTTTTTTATTTTTTGACAACCCACATTTTATTAGGAAGTTTTCCCCTGCATCTTCCCCTTCTTTCCCCTTCCCTCCCACCAAAACCTGTTTCTGTCCTCTTGGTTCAAACTGGACAAGTCCTATTTTTTTTTCTCTTTGATAGTTCTTTATTTACTTTAAAAAAATAATATTTTACTTTTTCCAATTACATGTAAAGATAGTTTTCAAGATTCATTTTTTTAAAGAAAATTCTGAGTTCAAAATTTTTTTCTCCTTCCCTCCCTCCCATCCCCCCAACCCAAGACATCAAACAATCTGACGTTGGTTATACACGTGCAATCATGGAAACATATTTCCTTAGTCACATTGTGAAAGAAAAAAAAAAGTGGAACAAAAAGGAAAAGCCATGAAAAACAAACAAAAAAAGTGAAAATAGTATGCTTTGACCTGTATTCAGACTCCATCAGTTCTTTCTGTGGAGGTGACTAACATTTTTCATCATAAGTCTTTTGGAATTGTCTTGGATCATTGTATTGCTAAGAAGAGCTAAGTCACTCATAGTCGATCATCACACAATGTTGCTTTTACTGTGTGCAATGTTTTCTTGGTTCACTCAGTATCAGTTCATGTAAATCTTTCAAGGTTTTTTTTTTCTGGAATCTGTCTGCTCATCATTTCTTATAGGAAAATAGCATTCCATTACATTCATATACCACAACTTGTTCAGCCATTCCTCAATTGATGGGCATCCCCTCACTTTCCAAGTCTTTGCCACCACAGAAAGACCTGCTATAAATACTTTTTTTTGTTTGTCTGTTTAGTACATGTGGGTCCTTTTCCCTTTCTAATGATCTTTTTGGGATATAGACGTAGTAGTGGTATTGCTGGATCAAAGGGTATGCACAGATTGCCTTTTGAGCATAGTTCCAAATCACTCTCCAGAACGTCTGGATCAGTTTGCAACTCCAGCAACAATGCATTAATGTCCCAATTTTCCAACATCTTCTCCAACATTTATCATTTTCCTTTTCTATAATATTACCCAATCTGATAGGTATGAGGTGGTACCTCAGAGTTGTTTCAATTTGCGTTTCTCTAACCAATACTGATTCAGAGGATTTTTTTTCATATGACTATAGATAGACAATTTCCTCATCTGAAAACTGACTGTGCATATCCTTTGACCCATTATCAATTGGGGAATACATTATATTCTTATAAATTTGACTCAATTGTCTATATATTTGAGAAATGAGACCTATCAGAAGCACACTATAAAAATTGTTTCCCATCCCTCTGCTTTTCTTCTAATCTTTGTTGCTTTTAATTTAATGTAATCAAAATCATGCATTTTGCATTTCTGCACCTATTTTTCCAAATAGTTTATATAATATTGTAATTCATTGTTTTTTAAATGTTTGGTAGAATTCACTTGTAAATACATGTGGCCCTGGAGATTTTTTTCTTAGGGAATTCATTGATGGTTTATTCATTTTTTTTTCTAAAATTGGGTTATTTAAATATTTTATTTCCTCTTTTGTTAATCTGGGTGATATATATATATATATATATATATTATATAACATATATATATAATATAGATACATATATATGTATATATGTAGTAAACATTCATTGATTTAACTTAGATTATCAGATTTATTGACATACATTTGGGCAAAATAGCTCCTAATTATTGCTTTAATTTCCTCTTCATTGAGTGAAATCACCCTTTTTATTTTTGATACTGGTAATTTGTTTCTTCTTTTTTTTTAAATCAAATTAACCAAAGTCTGTGTATTTTATTGTTTTTTCCATAAAACCAGCTATTAGTTTTAGTTGTTAGTTCAAAAGTTTTCTTACTTCCAATTTATTAATTTCTCCTTTAATTTTTTCAGAATTTCTGATATGGTGGTTAATTGGGAATTTTTGATTTTCTTTTCTTTTTATAGTTTTTTAAAAATTTTATGACCAATTCATTGATCTGTTTTTTCTCTATTTTATTCATATAAGCATTTAGAGATATAAAATTTCCCCTAAGTACTGCTTTGGCTGCATCCTGTAAATTTTGGTATGTTGTCTCATCATTGTCATTTCCTTTGATGAAATTATTGATTATTTCTATGATTTGTTGTTTGACCCTCTCTAGAATTAGATTATTTAGTTTCCAATTAATTTAATCCATCTTTACATTACCCTTTATTGCATGGAATTTTTATTGCATGGAGTTTTTATTGCGTCATCTGAAAAGGATGCACTGCCTTTCTACATTTAAATGTGACGTTTTTATACCCTAATACATGGTCAATTTTTGTGGATGTGTCATGTACTATTGAGAAAAAGGCATATTCCTTTCCATCCCCGTTCAATTTTCTCCATAGGTCTATCATATCTAACTTTTCTAAAATTCTATTCACCTCCTTAACTTCTTCCTTGTTTATTTTCTGGTTTGATTTATCTAGTTCTCAGAGGGGGTGGTGGTTGAGGTTCCCCACTAGCATAGTTTTGCTATCTATTTCTTCCTGTAACTCACTTAACTTCTCCTCTAAGAATCTGGATGGTATACCATTTGGTGCATTTATGTTTAGTACTGATATTACTTCATTGTCTATGTTACCTTTCAGCAAGATGCAGTTTCCTTCCTTGTCTCTTTTAATTAGATACACTTTTGCTTTTGCTTTGTCTTAGATCAAGATTGCTACCCCTGCTTTTATTTATTCATTTATGTTTATTTCAGCTGAAGCATAATATATTCTGCTCCAGCCTTTTACCTTTACTGTTTCAAATGTGTTTCTTGTAAACAACATATTGTAGAATTATGGTTTTTAATCCACTCTGCTATCTGTTTCCATTTTTTGGAAGAGTTCATCCCATTCACATTCACAATTATGATTACTGTGTATTTCTCTCCATCCTATTTCTTCCCCCTGTTTATTCTCTCTCTCTCTCTCTCTCTCTCTCTCTCTCTCTCTCTCTCTCTCTCTCTCTCTCTTTCTCTCTGTCTCTGTCTCTGTCTTTCTTCCTCCCTCCCACCCCTTTCACCCTGTCCCTCCTCAGTAGTGTTTTGCTTCTGACCACTGCCTCCTTCAATCTGCTCTCTCTTCTATCACCACCCCCCACTTTCTTTTCCCCCTTCCCTCCTATTTTCCTATAGGGAAGAATGATTTTTTTTTTACCCAACTGAGTGTGCATGTTGTTCCCTCTTTGAGCCAAATCTTATGAGAGTAAAGTTCAAACAATGTTCATGCCTCCCTTCTTTCCCTCACAGTAATTTATCTTTCATGCCTCTTTATGTGATGTAGTTTACCCCATTCTGCCTCCCTTTTCCCCCTTCTCTCAGTACTATCCTTTTTTCACTCCTTAATAACGTTTTTTTATTCATTGCATCCAAATCAGCTTATACCCACACCCTCTGTCTAAGTATACTCCTTCTAACTTCCCTAAAAGAAATATAGTTCTTAAGAATTACAAGTATTATCTTCCCATATAGGGATGTAAACAGTTTAACCTTATTGCATATCATATTGTGTTTTTTGTCTTTCCTGTTTCCATTTTTATGCTTTTCTTAAGTCTTGTATTTACAGATCAAATGTTCTGTTCAGCCCTGGTCCTTCTGGTCCCTAGCTTTTTTATCCCCCTTTCCATTCAGCCAATTTTATTTTTTAAGGAGTTGTTTCTTTTGGTCAATTTTTGTGCTTCCTTTTCCAAGCATTGGTTCTTTTCCGTAATTCTTTTGCATACCTCTCATCAGGAAAGTTTGGAAGTCCTTTATTTCACTGAATATCCATCTTTTACCCTAGAAGATTATACTCAGTTTTGCTAGGTAGTTAATTGTTGGTTGTAATCCAGTCTCCTTTGCCTTGCAAAATATTATGTGCAATCCTGACTGATTTTTAAATTGTTTCTTCCTTGCTTCTTGTAGTGTTTTCTCCTTGAACTGATACTTCTGGAATTAGGCCCCAATATTCCTTGGAATTTTCAGTTTTGGATCTCTTTCAGGAGATCCTTGGTGGATTCTTTCAATGATTATTTTACCCTCTGGTTCTAGAATATCAGGACAATTTTCCTTGTTAATTTCTTGAAAGATGTTGTCCAGGCTCTTTTTTTTTTTTTGTCATGGCTTCCAGTTATGGCAATAATTCTTAAATTATCTCTCCTGGATCTATTTTCCAGGTCAGTTATTTTCCCAATGCGGTATTTTCCATTTTCTGGTTTTTTTTTTTTTGATTCTTTAAATTTTGTTTGATTCTTCATGTCTCATAGAGTCATTAACTTCTACTTGCCCAATTCCAATCTTTAAGGAATTATTTTCTTCAGTTAGCTTTAGTACCTCCTTTTCCATTTGGCCAATTGTACTATTCAAGGAGTTATTTTCTTCAGTGGATTTTTTTTCCTTCCATTAGGCCAATTCTAATTTTTAAGGAGTTGTTTTCTTAAGTCATTTTTTTTGGCTTTCTTTTCCAAGCTGTTGACTCTTTTTTTCCCCATAATTCTCTTGCATAACTCTCATTTCTTTCCCCCAATTTTTCTTCTACCTCTCTTACTTGATTTTTAAAATCCCTTTTGAGCTCTTCCAAGAGGACTTTTTAAGCTTAAGATTGATTTGTATTCCTCTTTGATGCTTCACACGTAGACATTTTGACATTGTTGTCTTCTTCTGAGTTTGTGTTTTGACCTTTGTTGTCACCGTAGTAGTTTCCTGTGGTAAGTCCTCTTTTGTTTTTGCTTATTTTTTTAATGATGATCTCTGTTTCTGGGGGGGGGGGTACTGTCCCAAACCTTTTGCACTTGGGGACAGGAGTCTCACCATTGGATTTCTGTGAGGGGGCACCTGGGGCTGGTGGCTTGCCCACTGTGCCAGAGTAGCCCAGCCTGAAAACGTTTAGTGTGCCCTGGGTTCTGGAGCTGGTAGTTTGTCTCCTGCACTGGAGCTGGATGCCTAACAGTTGGCCTGCTGTCCCACTGGCCTGCTGAGCCAGGATCACGTGGCCTTGGCTACTCATCTGTTCTGTGGCTAAAAGTCTCTCACTGGCTTGCCTGAACACTGCCCGTGTTGGGCTCTGCTAGCCTTTTACCCAAGTGAGACGGACCTTTCCTGATTTCCTTCTAAGTTTTCTTGGACTGGAAATTTGTTTCGCTTTGTCTTTTTGTGAATTCTGTCACTCCAGAATTCTTTTAGGAGCTTGATTTAATGTTGTTTCCAAGGGAAACCAAGGAGAACTCAGGCAACTTCCTGGCTTCTCTCCACCATCCTGACTTAAAAGAAGTCAATGTCATTAGAGGGAAGCTCACAAACATCTTCCAAAGTCATGATTAGATGAAAAAGTGAAGGGACAGTGTTTCTTAACATAATGTTCACATGGTTCACAGAATATCAGAAATGGAAGGGAGCTCGGAAGCCCACCCTATACCTGAATAGAACACTTCTCTACAATATCCACAATACCACTCTAATCCTCCTATCTTTAACACACACACAGAGGCAGACACACACACACACACACACACACACACACACACACACACACACACACACACCCAACACATACCAATGCATGGGAGAATAGAGTGATCTTTCTCCAGTTAAGGTGAAGTGTCTACCACTTTTTTTGGGAAAAAAAACAAAGCTCCAATTGGGAAAGCACTGTCACTCAAACTAATTGATCCTGCTTTGAGACAGCTCTAATAGAAGGTTTTTTCTGTCCTTAAAACAACTCTATATTATGTATCTCTATAACTTCACACATTGTTCTTAGCTTTGCCCTCTGGGGATCAGAAGAAGTCTACACCCTCTTCCATGATAGCTAGCATGTCCTCTGTAAGTCTTCTTTTCTCTAGGCTTATACATCTCTGCCATGATTTCTATATTTCTCACCCATCTTGTTTTCTCCTTTATATACTTTCCCATTTGTCACCTTCTTCTTAACTTGCAGTGCCCGTAATTCAACATGGGACTCGAGATATGTTCTGATGCTAACCTAGCAGAAGATGACAGAGCTATTTATCTTTCTTGATAATTTGTGAAGTGCTTAGATATGGCAGCTTGTCCTAAACATAGCTGAACATTCATGCCCTAGTCATTAAAATGTTATTTAAGATACAGTAATGACTAGATTCACTAGGGCTGCCTTGTGGTGTTCAAAGGATCATGTTATGCATATCTTAGTACTCAGACAGAAAGAATACTTGCTTATGTTCATTGTAGGGAGAATGACTGTTGGAAAGTTCTAGATGTTAAAATGTCATAAAATTCATCAGAACCCCTTTTTTGCAGTTATACAATTCAACTCGTGGACAAGACATCTCTGCTGACCTTTTACTGCTTCTCCATACTCTCACCTCTTCCCAGGTATGACACACTTGTCTAGGAAAGTCTTGCATGCTGCACATACATTCTGACATCAGTGGACAGAGTGATTTTAGTTCTCAAGGAATTATAACAAAATCTCAGCATATAGTGACCATGGCATTTTTTTATGAAAAGGAAAATTTGAAGAATGAATAAATTCACCCTGATGCTGAACATTTACTGAGTATTACTAACCTAAACACATTGTGATGCCATGAAAGCATGACTGAAAAGCTCTTTTTTGTTCACAGATTTGGGAGCGTTCCAAGGGACGGGTAAGTGATGAAGTTTTACTAAGCTCCTGACCCTTTGAAAAGGGTATTGAGTTATAAATTGTTGTGTTTTGTGGTTCAAAAATATTTAATTCAAAGGAATACTTTTCCTTACTATTCTGGTGAATTTTCCATCCTTTGCTTCACTTTGTCCATAGAAGAACTCTGCCTTGGAGATTTTTTTGGGGAGGGTCCAATAGGCTTCCTCTAGGGTCCCCATGGCTTAGCAATGGTAAGCCTACCCTAGTCATTTGAGACCAAGACAGAAAGGTTGATAACTAGCACTTAGATCAAACCTTTATTAATAATTTGTAGAGGGTAGAATGTCAGTTGTTTTCAAAGTCATCCCGGGAGCAACAAGCAAAATCCAGTGTAATCCAATGCAATGTAACCATATGCAATCTGATCCAGTGGAATCCAGTAAAATACAGTACAACTCAATGGAATCCATTCCAATGGAATCCAGTATAACATAATCCTGTACAATGCAATCCAGCCCAATCTAATCCATCCCAATGAGATCTAGTTCAATGCAATCCATTCCATTGCAACTCAGTCCAAAGCAACCCAGTCCAATGCAACTCTGTCCAATTCAATCTAATTCAGTTCCATGCCATTCAATTCACTTTGAATCTATGTTCAAGGCAATATACCTCTAGGTACTAGGGATATAAAAGCCTGTCCTGAAGAAACTTGCATTCTTCTGAGGAAAAAGAACATGTTTAGGGCTAAGAAAATGCAAATTCTTTGCAAAGTTATGCAAGTAATTTGAAGAGGGAGAGAATATTTATAATTGAGAGTGGGGAAGTGGAGAATGAACAGGGGGTTGAAGAGGTGGTGGTGAAGTATATTCATAACCTGGGAAGCAGCCTGGGCAAAGTTTAACTGATTTTTGTACCAATCAGCTTTGAAGCATTTATTAAACACTTGTGCTAGGCATTGTATTAGACACTGGTGATACACAGACAAAGCTTAACAATTCCTGCTCTGAAAAAGCTTACATTCTAATGGTGTAGACAGCATGGGCATCTATAAGGATATAGGTAGTGGTAGAGGAGAAGGCACCGGCAGCTTGGAGGTGGTTGTGCTGGGGACAGACAGCAAAAGTCTTCATGAAAAAGATGGTATTTGAGTTGAGTTTCTACACCATTGATCAAGTCAGTCTCTGACCTCAAGGGACTTATGGGATACAAAAAAGTAAAAAGACCAACACATATAAGGTAATTTGAGGAGGGAGAGAGAAATAAGGGGTGGGGAATGAATGAATGAATAAACAAGCTTTAAATGCTTACAAAGGTCAAGATGGAGGTGATGGTTTCTGCCTCTTCTTTCTCCCTCAGGGTTCTGGGTGCTTCAGTTTTGACGAGAAAACACCCTTCAATGCATGTTGACACCTGTTTCACAATTTCTAGCCAAAGATTACTGCCAGGATCACTGAGATTTGTCCAGGGTCATACCATCTGTGGGTAGAGCTTGAACCCAAGTTTTCCTGGCTCTTGATCATGGAATCATAGATCAAGAATTGGAAGAGATTTCCAAGGTCTATTAGCTAGCTCTCCCCCTTCCTTTTTACAGCTGAAGAAACAGAGGCCCAGGGCATTTAAATGATTTGCCCAAGGTCGGTGCTAAGTCTTTGAGGAAGGATTTGAATCTGTTCTTTGACTCCAAAATTCATGCTCAGAATCCATCTTTCACTCCTTATTGTACTGCACATAATATTCTGATTATGGTTTGAGGTCACCTAGGCTTATTGATTTCTTTAAAAAGGCAAAGGATGTGCACACATCTGCTCTGGGTGGTTTAGGAATCATTCTGCCTAGAGCTGGATAAAACAGATGGGTCTGAGGCCCTATGATTCTGGATCCGGGAAATAATAAGTTAGAAAAAGCAAAAGGTCGAGTGAATCGCAGAATATCATAAAGGTACCCCAGCTGCCCATATATGCCTCATAAACCATGAATTCTCTATTTGAGCTGATCTGAGAGGGAGCAGTTTTTAAAGATATTAATGTCAGAGCTCCCTCTACTGTCAGATTGTGGGCACAACACCACCAATTTGCCTAAAATTTCAGACCCAGTCCTCTTAGCCAGACACCCTTTCCCAGATGATCAGTCTTAACTCCAAAAGGGAGGAAATGTTACAGGGTTTGAAATGGTGGTCAATTGTCCCTTTTGAGCCAGGGGCCAAGGATGCATCGTGGAAATAAAATGACTTCCTCTCGCTCTGCCACCCTTTCCTCAACGCCTCCTTTTCCAAGCTAACTCTCCCACACAGGAGGAAGGACTTCTCCCTTGGAGCCCAGAGACCTGTAATCTATTTCTATGTCTGTCTCAATAGTAAAATGAGTAGAATAGGATTTACACTGACTGCCTTACACAACAAATGAGAGAGGCATTATGGTCCTGCAGCATGAACACAGGACCTGTAATTAGAAGATTTGAGTTCAAATCACCCCTCTATGCAATTGACTCTGAGTGACCACAGGCAGATCACTTAGTTTTCTTGGCTTTAAATTCCTTGTCTGTAAAACAAAAAGGATGAATTCTATCACCTCTTATACCTCTTCCAGCTCTGACTGTATGTTCTATCAGCATTCTCTAATGGGTGGGAGAATGTACAGTGGAATGAATGAATGAACAAGCATTGGTAAGCTGTTATGTGCCTGGTGCTGTGCTAAGTTCTGAAGATACAAACACAAAAACAAAATAGCCCCTGCCTTCAAGAATTTACATTCAAATAGGGGAGACAGCATATATAGGAGAGTAGTGGCCAGTAAAGGGTATTCCAATCATTTTCATCTTGGGAGGCATAGGAGAATGAGTTGATCCATAAGACACAGCAATTGATATGTCCTTTCTGGAAGCAATAGGGCTATTGATTGAGTACAAAGCAAGAGACAGAAAGAAGAGGGAGTTGCATGGATGCCAGAAAGATGATCAGATGACTAGGTGGGGTATGAATGTGAAGTGTGGGCTGACATCTGGGGTCATCCAGAGAGAAAAGTCTAAATGGGCTATTTTGTGCTTACATAATCACCATTAAAGATGGTGGGCCTTAGGATAGCAGTTTCAAAAGTTCCAAAGATAAGCAGACTAATGTCCATGGGGGCATGGATTTGGGACATCCTGCTATAAGGGGAGGAGCAGGGAAGTGATGGCGGACAGACATTGTAAGATGACCTGGGTAGATGACTGGATGACATGTGAAGGTGATCCATTATCTGTAGAGTTAAGAGACCTGAGTTTGAAGCTTACTTCTGAAATTCACCATCTCTGGGCCTTTAGGTAAGGTCACATCTCTTTGAGCTCCAATTCCCTTATTGTGCAAAGAAAGGGGTAATGGAACTTATCTCAATGTGTTATTGGGAGAAAATGTTCCCAAAACGTTTTACAAATCTTGAAGCTCTACATGAATGTGAGTTATTATTATTATTATTGTTGTTGTTGTTGTTGTTGTTGTTGTTGTTGTTGTTGTTGTTGTTGTTGAATTAGGTGGCCTGTAAGGTTGTCCCCATCCTGGAGCCCTCTAGGTGAATGTTTTGGTAGTTTCAGATGTGCCTCTGTGTCAGTGATAGCAAGGTCAATTTCAGTGTAAACTCTGATATGAGTCCATTCTGATTCCTTTGGCTCCTAGACGCCTTCTTTCCAACTCAAGTGAAGTATGCTTTGGAGAAGATGAGAAGTGTTATCAGTAAGTGACTGTCAGGGTCTAGGAGAGCCAGGAGTGAGATTGTGACTCAGATGCAGTGGAGACTCTTTCTGCAAAGAAATCTACATAGCCTCCCAGCACTCATCTGGAAGGAGGCAGGGATCAGGTTCTCTTTTCACCTAGGACCCATTTATCTTCAGAGGACAAAGAAGGATACCAGAGAAAAGGAAGGTCTTGATTCTAAGATTGTGGCATTGCAGACTAACAGTAGAATGAATAAAAAATTCAGATACAGTAAAACTCCCAAATCTAACTCTTGGATCCTTTCCCAAAATTCTGCTACTCCTAGAATTCTCTACACATGTTAATTTATAAATTAGTTTGTATCATAATTAATATAATTTAAAAGATGAATCAAAAATCAAAAAAGGGGTTACCCCTTTTAAGATTTTGTGCTAGCAAATCTGAATTACATTAAGTACAAGAAACAGAATGAATACCAACAGACTCCAAACTCCCTGAGGGCAGGAATTGTTTCAAATTTGTCTCTGTGTCACCAGCATTTAGTATAGTACCTGGCACATTATACGTGCTCCTTGAGAGAATAAACTGTTTCTTTGGTGTCTTCGTGTCCCTAATATCTAACACAGTGCTTGGCATTTTGGTCACAGGAAGAAAAGAAATAAACATTTATTAAGCACCTACTATGTGCCAGGCACTGTCCTAGGTGATGAGAACGTTAGTCTGCAAGGCTAATGGAAAACAGTCCCTGTTGTCAAGAAGCTCTTTTAAGGTGAGGGTTGTGGAGGCTAGGAAGATGATGAGTAAGATGGTGCTTCCCTGGAAGAGCATATGGTCTAGTGGGAAAGAAAATCCGTGAATGGAAATCACCATCTTGCAGATGTGATCATGGGAAACACAGGAGAAAAGGGAACAAAGTTTAATGAGAGTTTCAAAGAGAGGCCCCCTGAGGGGATCAGAGATTACCTGAAGGAGGCAGGGTACAAATATAAGGGAAAGGGCAGTCAGGATGGGAGAAGGACATTCCAGCTGTAGCCAGTGGCTTGAATTGAGCCACAGAAGTCCAAAACATTTTGAAAAATGTTGAGTAGCAAACTTTGGCTAGAGCTGAGAGTATGTGGAGTTGTATGTATAAGGGTGGAAGTGTTCCCTCCCTCACCCTCCCAGTCTGTTCTCCCAGCCCATTAAACTTGTGGGTTCCCTTCTATCTTCACTGTCTTGCCTCTGGATTCATACATTTCTTTTTATTTATTTATTTATTTTTGGGCTATTGGGTTTAAGTGACCTGCCCAGGGTCACACAGCTAGTAAGTGTCAAGTGTTAGATTCATACATTTCAATGACACTTTCTTCTCCATCCTTGGATCTTGGTCCTTCAGCTGGGTTCTATAGCCTTAAAAAACCTTCATTTGACCTTGCTCAGCTTAAGCTATCATCTTTGTATCTCTCCTCCTAATCATGGCAAAGCAAGAAAACAATGTCTACATCTTCCTTCCCTGTTACTCTCTTGTAGACTCCTTGTAGTTTGGCTTCCAACCTTGCCACTTAACTTTAATTGTTCTCTCCAAGGTTACATCTTGTGGCCTTTCCCCAGTCATCCTTCTAAACTTTTCTGCAGCTTTAATCACTGCCAGCTACCCCACCTCCCCATTCCTGGTTGATCTCTCCTCCCTTGGCAGTCCATGTTTATCTTCCCTCCCGGTTTTCTTTTATGCCCTTGACCATTCTGTCTCATTTTATTTTTCTGAAATATTATTTATCTTCTACCCCTAACTGTGGGTATTTCTGAAGGCCCTATACTGGGCTACATTCAGTAATGCTGATGGTCTCATCCATTACCATAGGTTCAGTTTGTTACCTCTTTGCAGAGGTGACAAATTTACATATCCAGCACTAATTTCTTTCTAGAACTCTATTCGCACATTGTCAAATGTCTGCTTGGCATGTACAACTGGATGTTTCATCAGCATTTCAAAACTGAGATGTTTCAGACAAAAGAAAAATCCCTCGTTTTGCTCAAACATGGAGATCCCCTAACCTTGCCTAGCTCTGTCAAGGATACCACCATCTTTACAGTCACCCATTTTCACTAGCTCAGGGACATCCCTGATAACTCCTCACTTCCTCCTCCTTCCCCCATATGTGGGCCTTTACCAAGTCTTGTTTGTTGTATGTCCTCAAACATGTCTTGCACCCACCTCCTTCTCTCCACTCACATTGTCACTGTTCTGGTTTACATCCTAATCACTCCTTGCCGGAAATATTGTAATAGACTCATGATTAATCTTCATATTTCTAGCTTCTCCCCTTTCTAGTCTTTCACAGAAAAAAAAAAGTAAGCTTCTTAGAGCATAGGTCTGACCATGTCACTCCCTTGCTCAAAAATCTTCAGTGGCTGTCTGATAACGTGCAGGATAAAATACAAGTTTGATCCAGAATGTGAAGCTCTTCATGACCTATGTTCCGGGTTTCAATTTTATATATGCTGTTTCAGGCAAACTGGAATCCTTGCTGCTCTCCACAGATAGCATGCCACTTCTTCCTTTGGATAATCTATCCTTCATGCTGAGATGCTCATCTTCCTCATCCGTACCTCCTACCATCATTGGCTTCCTTCAAAGTCTAGCTCATGGGGCACCTCCTTCAAGAAGGCTCCTGTTCTGATTTCCCTGAGTTGTTGATAACTGTCTTCCTCATCAAATGCTCATTACTATACATGTCTGTGTGAGAGGCAGCACAGGATAATGCATAGAGAGCTTGCCTCAGAGCCAGGAAGAGTGGGGCTCAATTCCCATCTCGGCCAAATATTGACCACATGACCCTAGAAATGTTCCCTATTTTCTCGGTGCTCCAGGGAGATCTCTAAGCCTCTAAGTTGCTGATGAGGTGACAATCTGCATCAAGGGAGATAATGTCCATACCAGTATTTCTGTGAACTGATGACATCATAAGTCTAGACCCAATATCCAAACTTATGTGTGTATGTATAGAATGTAAGCTCCTTGTGGCCAGGTATATTTTTTTTCTTTATCCTACCTGTTTGTTTGCTTTGTAATTAGCCACTTAATAAAATCTCATTGGGTTGGATTGGATTGAAACAGGAAGTCCAATAATAGAAGGATACTTTCTTTTCCCCAATGCCTAATTTTATTTATACTGATGTTATGGAAATAGAACATGATATAATAAAAATGTTTTAGAAAACTCCTTCAAAGCCTTTTATGCTAACTTTAAAGGAAACAAGCCACAGGCAACAAGATTCAAAATCTAATTTTGAATTAGAAATGCTTTTATGTGAAAGTGATGACTGTAATGCTTCAAGTGAGAAAAGAGCAGTGGTGACACATACAGAGACAAACACTAGAACTTGGTCTATTGGAAGGGATCTCGGCTGGAAGGCAGCGCTGCCTGACCCTTAGGGAGTCACAGATGATTCCAAAGCCTTAGATAATTCTCTGACAGCCTTTGATTTTCCTCCTCCTGCTTTTCTGACAGTGATTCCTCTACCAAAACACTCTTTCTTAGAGCATGTGGCCTAGATCTCACCTTTTCCTTTATCATATTCCATATCATATCACAGTTCTCTGTGCAGGTTCTGTACACCCCCATGCCTTAGTTGTTTAGTTGTTTTCAGGAAGGTCCAATTCTTTATAACCCCTTTTGGAGTTTTCTTGGCAAAAATACTGGAGTGGTTCGTCATTTCCTTCTCCTGTTCATTCTACAGATGAGGAAACTGAGATAAACAGGGTTAAGTGACTTGCCCAGAGTCACACAGCTAGCAGATTTCTGAGGCCAGATTTGAAATCAGGTCTTCCTGATTCCAGGCCAGCACTCTTTTCACTATACCCCCTAGCTGGTCCTCCATATCCTAACTTGATTGTAAACTTCTTGCAGGCGTGGATGGTACAATTTTTCACCTTCATATTGCTAGTGCTGACTACAGTGCTTTGCAAAAAAAAAAGCACATTATACATGTTTGCTAAGTTGTTTAATTGGATTTATTTCCTCAGTGAAAGGCCTCTGTGTGTAGTTCTATATTTGATTCACAAAAATGTGTGAGGATTCCTTTTAAACATGGAATCTTGTTGGCCTGAATCAAAGGGCACTAATGTTCATTCTATTCCATCTTGAAAATAAAAATGGGCTCCCATTTGTTTCTCATGTTCTAATATAATAGTTTCATAAACCATTGTTCCAAGTTCAAGAAAAACCCCTTACACCATCTGCTACCTTCAAATAACCCATTACCTCCTTTGCATCTTCCTCCTTAAGTCATAGAATCTCAGAGTTGGAAGAGACCTCAGAGGCCGCCTTGATTAACCATGACCTGAAAACAGAACTCTCTCTACAAGACACCCAATATATGGTCATGCAGCCTCTGTTTGGCCTCTGGGGTGTAGAACTTACTATCTACTGACACAGACCATTCCATTCTTGGGTGATCCTAGCAATTCAGAAAGTTTTCTTCAATATTGAACCTGTTTTCTTCTTTGAAATATTTAGTCATTGCTCCTAGTTTTGGAGTCCTGTGGGCCCATGCAAAAAAACACTAATCCCTCTTCTATGTGTCTTTCCTTTAAATAGTTAAAGGTAATTATCATAACTTGTGTCCTTGCGCCACCCCTCCCCCACACCCTTCACAGGCCTTTTCTTCTTGAGGTTAAATATCAATGGTTCATTCAACTAATCTTCACATGGTGTTTACTCAAGTCTTTCACCATTCAGCTTTCACCCTCTTCTGGAAGCCCTCCAGCTGATCAATGTCCTTCCTAAAATGTGGGGCCCCAAACTCAACACAAAATTCTAGATAAGGTTTGACCATGGCAAAATATAGGGGAACTCTCACCTCCTCTTCTGCTATAATCTATGTCTCTCTTCATAGTCCTTGAGGTCATCTTGGCTTCTTTGGCCCCTTTTGCCCAGATTTGTCATCATCATCATCATCATCATCATCATCATCATCATCATCATCACCATCGTCATCATCGTCAAAGAAGGAAAGTTATTTTTAGTATCCTACACTCATGCAATTATTGAATCAGAAATCCATGTCCAACATAGCATTCTAAAATCTATTTTAATTTGTCTTCACAGAATTTATAAATCCTACCTATTTCATAAGTAATAAGATTAAAATAATTTTAAGTTTGGATGGGATTTATGTTTTTATTGGCACAAGTAGCTCTTAATGAGGAAACTCCATCTGTCAGTGCAGATTGGTACCTGTTTAAAGACTTACAGCCTTCGAAATGTGCCTGAGGCCCTAAGAAGTTGAGTGACATATTTACAGTCACATGACTGGAATGTATTAAAAGCGATTCTCAAACTAGAACTTCCCAACTCAAAGGCCAGAATTTGCCTACTCCAGCATGCTACCTTCTTTAAAATAGATGGACCTGGGAGAAATGTTCAAAAATGGAATGGAAAAAGGCAAACCAAATCAGATAAGAAAGAGGTAGAGATCTCAGCCTTACTCAGTCGTATGATCTTAAAGACTCTATGATGACCTTGGGGTCATCTTCCTAAGTTTCTTAACTTGTGAAATGAGCACACAATTGTTGACTTATCTTACTAGGATCACAAGAAACAGAGTGAATGAAAAAAGCTGAAAAACACTTTGCAAATTCAAAGTGTTAAATGATGGCTAATAGGTACCCCTATCTTTTCTCCCAAGTAAGAGGAAATTGGGTACGTAATTAAGAGATTTGTCAGGTTCTTTAAATAATGGGGTAACGACTACCTCATTGGGGAGAGAGAATTCTTTCCCATTAATTGGCTAACACAGAGCCACAAAGAGCAGGCTTAGAGCCTCTCTCTGAGATGCCTATTCTTACCTTTTCCTTTTCAATAAATAATAGAATTCCTGTTAAATCTTGTCTCTTCCTAAGCTGGAAGTCTAACATAGCATCCAAGGGGAGAGGGGGCTGTGTTGATTCTCCTCAGCCCACAAATAGAGACCACAGAAACCACAACACCAAGCCCTGGAGCCAGACAGAAGTGAACCAAGCATTCGGGGCCACTGACAGGGAAATTATGTTCCCACGCTTGGCATCTGGGTCTTGTCGCTGCTAGGCTCATTTTCTGAAAGGTCACAAGTAGTTTACCTACCTCTGGATAAAAGAAAAATGTACCAGATGATTGGAATCCTGCAAGGATACCAAACACAAAGTCTCAGATAGATACCTTTGCACATGTCCATGTATAGGCATGGAGATATAAAGCCAGAGGCCTGAAAATTCATCAGTATAGGGAATGGCCAGGTGATGCACTTGCTACAATTTAGAGACTAGAGAGTCACCTGGGGCCTGGAGATTTTAAGGGACTTGGTCTAGATTATACTGGAAGCACCTATCAGAGGCAGCATTTGAACTCAGGATCTCTTGGTTCTGAGCCAGACCTACATCTGCTGTGTCAAACTGCCTCTCAAAATACATACATGTACTTATGCATGCCATCTGTCATTATATCTCCAAGTATGCATGTATATGCATATAGGAATACTTCTATACACACATGGGTATGCACATGTATGTAGGAACACAGAGACATATGTACATCTATGTACACTGCACACATATGTATGTGTGTATGCATGTATATATATGTATATCTATATCTCACTGTAGCTGAGGTGGCCAGGATGTAGTAGATACAGAACTAGCCTCAGAACCAGTTCGGCCTGGGTCCAAATCTTTCTATGTTTGTGTGATGTTGGGTGAATCCTTTAACTTCTCAGTCTTCTGAACAAGATGATAAATTTCAGAGCAGGCTTTTACTTGCATTGGCACAAGGAGTTTCTACATCTGGAAGTTGCCCATGTCTATGGAATGCCAGGTCGAGCCTGATTCCCTACAGTTAGTAGCACACTTTCCCTGCTCACATTGTCACATCTCTCCAGCTTTACACATCCGCTTACTAGCGACCTCCCCCAGCCCCCTGATCATTGAGGGAGAGGCTTATTTTGATTTTATTTTTGTGTCCTCAGCATCTAGAGAGTGTTTGCCACATGGTAAGTGCTTATTTTTTTTGTTCACTTACTACTTTACAGAGAGAGAGAGAGGGGGAGAGAGAGAGAGAGAGAGAGAGAGAGAGAGAGAGAGAGAGAGAGAGAGAGAGAGAGAGAGAGAGAGAGAGAGAGAGAGAGAGAGAGAGAGAGAGAGAGAGAGAGAGACAGAGACAGAGACAGAGAGAGACAGAGACAGAGAGAGAGAGACAGAGACAGAGACAGACAGACAGAGAGAGAGAGAGAGAGAGAGAGAGAGAGAGAGAGAGAGAGAGAGACGGGGAGAGAGAGACACAGAGAGAGAGAGAGAAGAGATCACACACACATATTTGTAATTCTCTTGGTGTGCTTAGTACCATTTCTGGCACATAGAAAGTACTTAATAAACGCTTTTTCAATCATTCATGTACTCACGTATATACGTATACATGCATATATACATACATGTTCATGTGCAGGTGAATATGTACGTACAAATCCAGAGAATTCTATATCTGTATCCACAGAACCTAATACAGGGACTGGTATGCGGACATTTAGGGCTTGCTGATTACTTGATTTATGTATGGTAGAGACATATACTTGTATTCACATACTGGTCTTTAGTAATTAAGAATATGTGATTTTGTTGCTGTGGGTTTGGCCTCCACCAGCAGTGATTATGACCCTACTACAACTTAGTAGACCGGCTTTGAGAGTTTCAAGGACCCAAACATTTCTCCCTCCTGGTTTGGGTGTGGAACTGCTGATCCTGCAGTCCATAAGGGCTTGATGCTTTGTATGTAGTGTTCTTTGTACATAATCCTCTTAATTAAGGCTCATTAGGTTAAAAGTGATGAGTTTCAGTATTGGCCCAGGTACTAAAGGAGAATCTGTACCCATTTGTCTGCACATATATTGATAGGTCGCATATATTATTTTCCATTCACAAGAGTTTGAGATAATCCCTAAGTTCTCTCTCCTAAGGAAAAAGAGAAAACTCACACATTTGTGATAGAGCTATTTTTACAGATGCTTATATAATATACGTACATAATATTTATAAAAAAAAAAAAAGACCCGAAAAGAGTGGTAAATCCCTATAAAATGATACTGAATCAGTCAGCTGTTTCTTCTGAAGAGAGTGTCTGTAGAGAGAAGCCCTGGAGGCATTGTGGGGAATGGATCAGATAGCATTTCTCAGGAGGACTTGTGAGAGTCATTCAGTGTCTATGCCTCTAAATTATAGCTGGCTTTTAAGAGAGCAATTGGAATAGAGGGGGTGGAGGACTGGCTTTGGAATCGTGATGATCTTGGGTCAGTTTCTTCTTCTAACATATCTTAGCTGTGTGACAGTGGGCTTGTCACTTAACCTCTCAATCAAAGAAGTATTTATTAAGCTCCTTCCATATGCAAGGCTCTGTACTAGAGGTTGGGAATACAAAGACTAAATGAAAAACAGCTACCTCCGACAAAGAGTGTACCTTTTGAAGGGAAGGGTAGATTTGTGGAGGAGAGAGAGAGAGAGAGAGAGAGAGAGAGAGAGAGAGAGAGAGAGAGAGAGAGAGAGTGAGAGAGAGACAGACAGACAGACAGACAGAGACAGAGAGAGACAGAGACAGAAAAAGAGAGAGAGGTAGAGACAGAGACCAATAACCAGAGGATCAGTTTCTGCTTTGCCATTTTTCATTGGTTTAGGGTGTATCCACATTTGTATTTGCCGAAAAGGATGAAATCATAGGTTTTGACCTCTTTCACCTCTACTGCCCCTAAATCAAATTAAAGAAAATCTACCAAACCTTTCTCTTAATGAATGCCATGTCAAAATTAATCCAACATTTACATATTACTGTGATTTGCAAAGTGCTGCTGCCTACTTTATCTTATTTGATCCCTATGGCTTGAACTCCTGATCTTTGCCATCAGACCCTCCTCTTTTCTGAATTTCCCTAGTGCGGTCCAGAGCACCAGAGTCAGCCAGACTTGAAGCCTACATGTCCTCCTCAACTCCTCCCTCTCTCTCAGCCCTCCTCTCTCTATATCCAGCCTGTTGCTAAGACCTGCCATCCACACGTTGGTGGCATTTCTCGTATGTACCCCCTTCCCTCCTCCGACATGCCATCATGGTCCAGGGCCTGTCACCTCACACTTTGGCTCTTGCAGTGGATTCTGGATTGATGCTTCTGTCTCAAGTCTCAAGTTCCAATTCTTCCTGTTGGCTGTCACGTGTGGCTCTGACCACGTCACTTCCTCCCACACACACACACACACACACACACACACACACTTCATTCATTAAACCACAGTGCTTCTGATTGTCTCTAAAATCAAATCCTCTATTTGGCATTTAAAACCCTTCATCCCCTGGCCCCTTTCTGCGTTTCCAGTCTTCTTGTTTTCTTAGCCTATCCATATCCTCCAAGGCCCAGGGATGTTGGCCCTCTTCCTATTCCTCCTACACAATAATGTATGGGCTGACTTCATTCATTTTCACTGGCTGTCCCCCATGCCAGGCAGCATGTATTTCCCAATCACAGCCTGTAGCTTCCTCAGGCTCCTTCAAGTAAATTTTCATGTCCTACAAAAAGCCTCTCCCAGTCCTTCTTAATGTTAGGGCCTGCCCTCTTTGATGATCCCCAACTTACGCTCACAATTTTCTTGTTTGTCCATGGTTATTTGCAGGTTGTCTCCCCCCTTGGATCAAGAGCTCATTGAGTACAGAGATTACCTTTTACCTATTTTTTTTTTTGTAGCCCAACACTTAATATAATGCTTGACACACAGTTGGTGCTTAATAAATGCTTATTGACTTGACTGGGATATAGACACATACCAGCAAATTGTAGATTTTGACAGATGCAAACTTTGTACAATTTACAGATTGAGTCACCTGCCCAAGGCCAACAGATTTTGTGACTTGATTGTGGTCACACAACTAGGCAATGTCAGAGGCAAGATTTGAACCCAGATCTTCCTGACTCCAGGTGTCACACTATAGCCACTGTACCAACGAAGTAGATATATCCATTTTATAGATGGTATAACTGGAGCTCAGAGTGGTTAAATGATTTGCCCATGGTCACACAGCTGGTGTCCAATGTGGGCCTTTAATCCAGTCCTCTCTTGACTTCAAATATAGCATTTTGTCCATTAAGTCATGGTGCCTTTTTGTTTGACTATAGAAGCAAAACCTTAGGTAACTTGACTGTTCTTGGATGGATAGCATTTCTATTATATTAACAACAATATAATAATAACTAACACTTGTATGTGGCAGGTAGGTGGTGCAGTGGACACCATGTTGGTTTTACAGTCTAGAGGATCTGATTTCGAATCTGGCCTCAGACCTTACTAGTTGTGTGACCTTGGGCAAGTCACTTAACTCTGTTTGCCTCAGTTTCTCATCTGTAAAAATGAGCTAGAGAAGGAAATGCCAAATTACTTGAGTATCTTTGCCAAGTAAACCTCAAAGAGTCATACATGACTAATTTACTGAATAATAACAAAAATTTATACAGTGCTTACTATCTGCCAGGCACTATTCTAAGTGTTTTACATTTATTATCTCATTTGCTTCTCATATCAACCCTGAGAGGTAGGTGCTATTATCCCCATGTTACAGATGCAGAAACTGAGGCAAAGGTTAAATGACTTGTCCAGAGACACACAGATGATAACCATCTATCTGAATTAGAACTCAGATCTTTCTGATTCTGGACCCAATGTTTTATCCCCTGTACTGCCCACCTGCAAAGCATGTTTCTGAATATTTATTTGCTTTTTCAACACTGCAAATTAGATCCCCTTTGCTTATATTTCTGTCTTCTCCTTAGGAAAAATGTCCCAATTATAAGATCATATTCCAGGAGGAATGGGTTTAGATGCTGATGCTATAAATTATTACATTATCATTCTTTGCAACATGTCATCAAAGGGTCTCCCCACAGCGGGCTATTAGTGTACCAAGATAGAAGTTACATAAAGATTCTGAGCTCTCCACAATTCATGAGTTTTCAGTAAAATTTTCCATCTACATTGAAAGTGAGTATTAATATTACAAGTTATTTTTAAAATACAGATAACGTGTAGGTAAGAGCTCCCAAACAGTTGAGAGAATCAGGATTTTAGAGCTTCGAGGACTTTAGAGATCATCTCAGTCAACGCTCTCGGGTGACAGACAAGGACATGGAGGGTCAGAGAGAGGAGGCGAGTGGTCCCAGGCCAGAGAGGAGAGGCAGAAATCCAGGATCTACTATAGAACTAGATCTAGAACGCCCAACCCCCATGACAAGATTTTGAAATAGTATCATGAAATCAGAGATCTAGAGATCGTCAGAATCTCAAAAGTCATCTAAGTAATCCCCTCATGTAATAAAGGAGGAAACAGAAGCCCAGGAGGTGAAGTCACTCACTCAAGGTTACCTGGAGAGTTATGTTAGCACTGTATTCAATTCCAACAATGTCATCCATTAATGAATGCTTCTTATTTCATAAATGAAGTCTTCCAAGTCATTAAATTGGATGCCTTTAGACATCTTAAACTCTACATGTATAAGATAGACCTCGTTATCTTTTCCCCAAACCATCTCTTCTTCCTAACTTTCCTGTTACCACTGAGGGCAACACCATCCTCCCAGCCACCAAGATTCGAAAACAGCTGTCATCCTCAACTCCTTCCTCTCTCTTCACTTCCATGGTCAAGGAGTTGCCAAACACTCCTGATTCTCTTTTTCGCCACCTCCCTTAAATACCTACCATCTGTCCTCTGATACTGTCACCACCCTAGTTCAGGCTTCATTCACCCTGTCTGGACTATGCAATGACCTTCTGGTTGAGTTTCCTGACTCAAATATTTACCTCTCCACTTTAGCCCACCATCCACTCAGCTACCAAAGTGATTTTCCTAAAGGGCAGATCCAATCATGTCACCTTGCCAACACTGTCACCTTTCAGTAAATGCTAGTTATTCCCTAAAACTTACAGGATTGAGTATAAATCCTCTTTCACATTTGAAACCCTTCATAACCAGGTCCCTTCCTATCTTTCCAGTCTTATTATACCTTAGTTAATCTCATGCTCTCAGCAGTTCAATTACTCTAGTGTCTTTTGCTATTACTCACACAAGATACTCCATCTGTCTTCATAGACAGTGCCCCATGCCTGGAATTCTCTCCCTCTTCATTTCTGTCTCCTGGTTTCCCTGACTTTTTTCAAGTTCCAGCTAAATTGTTACTTTCCCAAGCCCCCTTAATTCTAGTTCCTTCCTGCCTTGGTTATCTCCAATTTCTCCTGTACATATCTTGTTTTCCATAGTTGTTTGAGTATTTCCTTCTCCATTAGTGTTTCCTCTTCTTCTTCAAAACATGGAATTTTTTTTCTTGTTTTCACTCAAGAGTTTAGCTCAGTATGTGACACACAGTAGGTACTTTATACATGCTTTTTGCCTGGCTGCCTGCATGGTTTAGAAGCATTTTTCACCATATGAAAAGTGGCATTTTGGTTTCTCAACCAAAGGCTTCTTCCTCTGGACTCTGGTGACATCTTCTGGACACAAGTGGGACTAGACATGGAAGATTTTCCTGGTGACTTTAGGTGGATTGCATTACGTGGTGAGCTGAAGGAAAGCATTAGGGAAAGAATAAAAATAAAGCAATGTTCTGTCTTCCATTTTGCAGTGTTTCAAATGTCATTTCATTGTTGTATGTGACTTATTTAAGTTATCTCTTATGCCTAGAAAGCACTCTTTCTTCATTTTTGCCTCAGAAATTCTTTGTCTTCTTCAAAACTCAGCTCAAAAATCCCATCCTATAGGTAGCTAGCTGATCCCTCAGCTGTCACAGCCCACCCCATTCCCAAGTTATTTTGTATATCTTTTTCATTAACTTTGACGTGTTTGGGTTGCTTGCATCCAGTAGAATGCAATCTCTTTGAGGGCAGGGATAATTTCATTTTCATGTCTTTGTCTCTTTGTGTGCAAAGTTCCTGGCACGTTTTAAGTGCTAAATAACTACTTATTGATTCATGGATCCCATTCACTAGTGTCTTTCTCCAGTGTAATCATAGTATAGGTGACTCTGGATCCTTAAAGGCTGTGCCACCTGGTTTGTTAGGATCCTCCAAGCTGGAAAGTAGGGGTGAGATGATGGGCTCTGTGTCTGCTGACTATAGATCAGCCTAAGTAAGCTTAGTGGCTCATACCTGAATTAACAATTGGGTGATGATTTGTGGTGCCAGGAACTCACTATTGTCACCAGATTAAATGCTTGATGTAAAGTACTTTGCAAACCCAAAAGTGTGGTGTGAATAGTAACTACAGCACCTTTGGAGTTTTATTGGGTTTGGGGCCAGCCACTGGGTTGCCTTTCAACTCTGAAGTTCTTTGATTATGTCATCATCACCATCACATTCTTCCATCTCTTACTTCTCATTGCCATCATCATCACATCCAAGAGTAAGCAGCATCATCATTATTATCATCACTATCACAATCACCCATGTCCACTCTCACATCTCGTCACCATCACCATCATATTATCTGGCAACTCCTGGTTTCTGTATCTGCATTTTATATTCAATCTCTGATTAAATAGAGTTGGCAATTAGGGAGTTGCCCTGCTGAGAGGATTTAAGGAATCTAGGTAGCTACATTATTTCCATTTTTTCACTGCCTACTAGCCCTGGGCCTTTGGCCAATCCCACAGAGCAAATGCCTAGAATGTCATCCTAAAATTTTGTTGTAACATATTAACCCCCAAAATAGGCAAACAGGTAAAAAATGGAAGGAAATCTGAGCTCTGAATCTTTCTTTAGTGCCTTTCCAGCTTCTCCAGTCTTCATCTCTTTCCCATATATTGTGAGCCCTGGAATCCTGGGGACAGGTTTGGGCTGGGTCTGGAGGCATAAAGCAGTCTGGATCTAGCTGGTGAAGATTCTCTGAGCGTTTTAAAGACCATTTCCTCACACTCTTTCTGCAGCATAGGCATCATCCCCACAGTATAGGGCCATAAATGGAAGCTTAGAGATTTTAAGAAACTTTCATTAATGTCACAAGGCTGAAAATTGGGTGAGTATGGGTATTCAAACCTGGGTCCAAGTGAAGGGCTCATTCTGTTCTACTGACAAGTGAAGGAAATTGGGTTAAAGCCATAGAAATGTCAATGGGAGATGTGATGCAAGGTGGTGAACAGAGTCATACAGCTGTGCGTCCAAGTTCTAGCTCTGAATAGGCACAGCCCTGAACTTTTCTCAGTCTTAGTTTGCTCAGAATGATGTTGTTGCTGGACTGATAAAGATGAAGATGCTAATGTAAAAAAAAATCTGATAAATCATGAGACAACTTACAAAATGCTTGCCTGGCATTGTGCCACCTAGCTGCCCTTATGCCTGGGTCCACACAGTCAACTATACCATGCTATCCTCATCTTGAAAATGGGAATAATGTACCCCATAATATCAATGTCACATAGTCATTGTGAGACTCAAATGGGAAGAAAAATGGATGTAAAGTGCTTTGCAAACTGTAATACCCAATTCTTCTAATGGATCTCTGATCTCTTTGACTCAGAAGGTCCTTCTAATGATGCAGATCACAGATCACCCATGTGTGCCTGCTTGTCTTGGGTGACTCTTCTCTATTTCTTTCCACAAGTTTATCCCTAAGGGTCAACCCAATATGCTGAAGGCCTTCCTTGCTTTCTCCTGACATCACAAATGTATTGGGGGAAAATTCCAGTTGTCCATCAGTCTCTTATTCTTTTTTTTTTTAGTTTCACGTGTTTTATTTTATGCATTTAAAAACATTATTCTGAGAAGGGGATCATGGGCTTTACCAGACAGCCCAAAGGATCCCTAAAATAATATATATTTTTATTTTTAATTATTTTTAATTTTTTTCCATATGCTTTTGAGTTGAAAATTTTTTCTCCCTTTTTCTCGCCCCCCCCCCACACTCCCCAAGACGGCACACAATCTGACATAGGCTTTACATTTACATACCCATTAAACATATTTTCACATTAGTGAAGTTGTAAGTAAAAATTAAAACCAATAAGAGGAACCATCAGAAAGATGAAGCAAAATTCAACTTAAGGTAAAAATAAGTGAGAGCGATTTGACTTCCATAGTTCTTTCTTTGGATGTGAACATCATTTTCCATCCCGAGGCCTCTGGAGATGTCTTAGATCCTCGTAATGCTGAGAAGGGTTCAGTTTAACATTCTTAGTCATTGCATAACGTGGCTGCTATTGTATACAAAGTCCTCTGGGTTCTGCTCACTTCACTCAGCATCAGACTATATAAGTCTTCCCAGGTTTTTCTGAAGTCCGCCTGTTCATCGTTTCTTATAGAACAATAGTATCCCATTACATTCATATACCACAACTTGCTCAGCCATTCCCCAATTGATAGGCATCCTCTCAATTTCCAATTCTTTGCCACCACAAAAAGAGCTGCTATGAATATTTTTGTACATGTGGGTCCTTTTCCCATTTGTTTGATCTCTTTCGGATATAGCCCTAGAAGTGCTATTGCTGGATCAAAGGGTATGCACATTTTTGTAGCCCTTTGGGCATAGCTCCAAATTATTCTCCAAAATGGTTGGATCATTTCACAAGTCCACCAACAACGTATTAGCGTTCCAATTTTCCCACATCCTCTCCAACATTTATCATTTTCCTATTTTGTCATGTTGGCCAATCTGATAGGTGTGATGTGGTACCTCAGAATTGTTTTGATTTGCATTTCTCTAATCAATAATGATTTTGAGCATTTTTTCATATGTCAGTCTCTTATTCTTTCTGCCACTAGCTCATCTTCTTTTCTTATGATACAATTCCTTATTACTTATCTGGAATTTGTCATTGCTCATATGCCCACAGCCACCCTTTGATGCCTCACTGCATGAGCTCCCCCTGCCCTTTTCTTTCTGACATTTACTTTTAGTTTTTCAGAAACATTTGTATTCCAAGTGTTGTTGACATGCATCAACACCAATAGCATATTCCTGTGCAAACAAGTGCCTTTGCCTTCATGGGAAGCTTGGGGCCATTAAAGGAGCTCTACTATTTCCTAACAGTAATTCAGCCTGCTTTCAAAACACAAGCCAGCTAACTCTCCTCCTCCTGCTCTCCTCTGGGCCCAGCCAACTGTCTACCTTTCCTGTCTGTTCCATATATTCAGAATAAGTAGTAAGCTATAGAGAGTATCTATCCAAAAGCATGTTAAAATCTGGGCAATGGGCTTCCTTTATCCACCTGGTCTTTTCTGTGTGGACGTGGATGTGAACTGATCGCTTCCAGGGAGCTCTCCCATGTTCTGGGACTTAATGCAATCAACACAATGTTACCTCAGTGAGGGCATGGTGATCCCCAGGAAATCTCCTTTGACTTTGATCTCCTCAATCACAGGGGTGAATACCTATGCTGTTTTAAGGTTTCATTTGCTAACTAGTATCAAAGGGTTGCTACTCAAGATTATTTCTGTTATTATATCTTCTAAGGAGTCTTAAATGATTACCAAGTATGGATGGAAGACATCTTTTTGTAAGGAAGCCTGTATGGTGATATCTCATCCTACTGAACCAAATACTTTTGTTTTTTCATAATTAACATACAATAAGCATAATGGGATACTATATCCATTGTATCTTTCAATTTATTATAAAATGCAATGCAAGATTATGATGCAATGGAAGATAATGACAAAAACATGGTTCATCATTGAATACTGCTAGAGAAAGCATGCTGAGTCCTTATTAATATGATCACTGAAGCTTCCCTAAATTTCTATATAGATGACTCTCATAAAGATGCCATGTAAATAGTTGAGTAGCCATGCAGATCAGCATTAATTGCTATTTTCCCATCTGTCTTCTTCTTCTTCCATTTTTTTGTACTAATAAAGCCTTAGATTCCTGTGGGGATGTCCTTCCTTACCTCTGCTCTGTGGCTTTGACATCTTCCTCTCCCCCAGAAATATAATTCAGCTGTTAGTCAACATCCTCACAATGGTATCACCTTCAGCACAGACTCTCCCCATGCATATTTGATTGAATCTGACTTTTTCCATCTTTTGTTTCTCTTTACTGACACATCTACCTCCTGAATAGCAAAGTCTAAAGTATCCTATAAATGTTGGGTTTTATTATAGTAGCTTTTGGTTGCAACAGATGTGTGTGATAAATTAGTATCAAATCTACTTGGAACACTGAGAATGCAGATAGGACTGGGAAAGGTATTAAAAGCTGCTCATAGACATCTGGGGAGTCTGCACCATTTCTATACACAATTACAAATGCAAACAGGAAGGTAGACTCATACTATGAAAAGTATGCTAGCTCTGGATTCAAATTCCAATTTTTTCTTTGACAATTATTACCTGTGTGACCTTGAGCAAATCACTTAACTTTCTTGAGCCTCATTTTCCTCATATGTCAAAAGAGGGGATTGCATTAGACAGCCTCTGAAGTACCTTACACCTTTAGAGCTAGAAACCTATGATGCTTAAACTCCCTCTGTCTCAGTTTCCCCATTTCCAAAGTGAGGGAGTAGACTAAATGGTCTCTAAGGACTCTTCCATGTCTAAATCCATGTTCTTATGGCTTTTTATCATAAAGGCATAATGGCTGGTATTCTGACCTGATTGTCATTCATTAATTCATTCCACGAGAATTTAATAACATTTACTGCTATTTTTTCTGCGCAATAGTGACAAAAAGTGATAAGCAAAAAGTCCTAGCTGTCTTCACTTGGCATCAGTCTTAGGAAATAAAAAGTAGCATCGTGCCTCAAAACTTCCTAGCTTCCTTTTTTCATTTACAAAGCTGTAATTAAGAAACCAGAGAGACAGTATGGCATGACAGATAGAGGACAGGTCTTGAGGTAAGAAAGGTCTGGGTTCATGTCCTGCTTCTGACACAGAGCAGTTGTGTGATCGTTGGAAAGCCATCTAGTTTCATGGGATGTCTCATAATTTTCTGACACATATGAATTGCTAGTCTGCATTGGTGGAAGGAATTCCCTCATATGGAGGTCCTTAAATTAAACCGCAGTTTGGCAATAAAAATTCATTACCTACCTAAATGTGTTTGGATGCAATTTATATTTTTGAGTTCATTGTACCACTTGGGGGCAACAAAGTCCATCATTTTACCCCTGACAGAGCAAAGCTTTTCTTGTTCTCTAAATCAAGTTTATGTGTTTCAAGTATCCAGGCATTTTCTCCTTACTTTGTGCAGAATCACAGCATCACACCATCTCTGCATTGGAAGGGGTCCTAGTGATTGTTTAGTCCAACCTAGAGCTAAAAAATAAGCCCCTCTTTAACAAAGTAACATCCTCATATAGCAAAGGCCCCCAGTGGGAGGAGATCCTCTACCTTCCCTGACAGCCCAGTTCATTTTGGGACCATACTCATTGTTAGAAAGTCTCTTCTGACATCAAAGAAAAAGACATTCCCATCTCAGCAACATTCATTCCCCTATTACTTTTAGTTCAACAGTTTAGTTTAACAAATACACTAAGTGTCTGATTTATGTGGCAGCTATGCGGCTGGCTCCTGGGGATCCACAACTAGAATGAAATAGTATCTGCCCTGGAGGATGTCACGTTCTCCTGGGGACAGAAAAAGAAAATCAAAGACACAGCACCGTATGACCACTGTCGTCACACTAAGCAGCGCCTGGGGCCAGATAGAGCAGGCCTTATCTCCCTTTCCAAGTGCAGCCCTTCAAGTGTTTCGACTGCTTGAACTCAAACTAAGAATGGCCTCCAACCCTTTGGGGATGATTCAGGCGCGAGATCATGGTTTTGGCAGGTGTCATGCTCTGCGTTTCTCCTGAGTGATATCGAATGGGCAATCCTAGATCGAGTGAGGCAACCAGGTGGCTCAGGGAACAGAGTGCTGGGCCTAGAGCCAGGAAGACCTGAATTCAAATCCAACCTCAGGCACTCACTAGCTCGGTGACCTTGGGCAAGTCACTTAATCTCTGTTTGCCTAATCTTCTGAAGAAGGAAATGGCAAACCACTCCAGTATCTTTGTCAAGAGAATCCCCGTGGGTCAAAAGAGCTAGACAGGACAGAAAAACAACTAGAGGAAGCCCATTATCTTATTTTATACATGAAGAAACTAAGGCTTTGAAAAATAAAGTGACTTTCCTAGTCTTACAAGTCGTGCATAAGTATATAACTTCTGATGAATTCTAAGGTGTAGCATCATCCTCAATGATGTCAACTGTGCCCGGATGCATGAGAAAACTTGAGTCAAATATAGGATGCACATACCCTGAGGATTGCCTCCTTGAAATGGCAGTACCTATTAGGACACATCAACATATACAGGAATAAAAGCATCTATTTATTTATTTTTCACTTAATAGTATTTTTTTGAAGTTCCACATAAAGATAGTATTATCATTCATTTTTGTAAGATTTTGAGCTCCAGGTTCTCTCTCTCTCTCTCTCTCTCTCTCTCTCTCTCTCTCTCTCTCTCTCTCTCTCTCTCTCTCTTCCTTCCCCTATCCCCAAGACAGCAAACAATCTGATATAGTACAATCATTCCAAACATATTTCCACCTTAGGTTGTGAAAGAAGAATCAGAACAAAAGGGAAAAACAAGAGAATGAAAAAGAAAACAAAAAATTAAATAAAAGCATTTTTAAAGCACTAATATTGGACAGTGAACAGACCCAGATTTGGAAAGAAAAAGGAGAGTGGGCTACATTGCTTTCAGCGAATTGTAATGCATTTTTCCCGACCGCAAGCTTCCCATAACTGCCAAGATCCATCTTATCAATACAAACGTTAGACTGTGTTTGTTTCAATACAAATATTTGCCTTATGGCAGTGAGACCTGGAACCACTGAAGAACCAAAGATGAACATCGTGTTGAGGACAATGGAAGGGCACATGGTGGGTATGAGCAGTAGAGAGCCAGTGAGGAGCTCTGAAAAACAGTACAAGTAAACGATGTCATCAAAGAACTGTATGACAGAAAGAAAAGTTGGGTTGGGCATAAAATGAGAATGAGGGATGATAGAGGAAGGCCACTGGGCTCCACTGGCACACTCACATGTTGAGAGAAAGCGAGGAAGGCCTCCAGCTCATTGAGTGTATCCCCAGGGTAATCGTTAGGGATGAAATGGACAAGAATCACACAGAATGGGAAGGTGCAGGTGACTTGTGATCTGCCTCATTAGAGGGAATCACTGAATTGATGAGATCACCAGTAAATTGGAGTGTTTAAGTCAGCTTCTCTAAACTACCAGCATGGCATCCTGCACATAATTCCACATGTGGAGTCAAGAATTCCTTGGATCAAACACAATTAGCTGTGACCATCTTTGAGTTACTTAGACACATAGACCCCAACACAACTCTCTATAACTTATCTACTAAGTTCTGCCCTAGTTTGGGACTTAGAAATTATTTATAGAAGAGAAAAGTATCAATTACATTCATTGGAGGAGAAACTTCCTGTCCTAGCTTAAACATTTATTGATATAAGGCAAAGGTACCCATTTTACATATGGATTCTTTTTTGATTTTAACCTTGCTCCAAGTTATATTTTCATTTCAATTGAATATGCAAGTATAGGTGACTGCTTAGTAACCAGTTTTAATTTTTTTTTTAAATCAAAAGCATTAGTAACTTGAATCTTATAATGAAAGTACATTATTAATCTATGGGGTAAATTGAAATATGGGGCCCTTCATTGTTATTCCATTGTTCCAATTGTGTCTGACTCTTCATGACTCCATTTGGCATTTTCTTAGCAAACATACTGGAGTGGTTTGACATTTCCTTCTTCAGTTTATTTTACAGATGAGGAAACTGAGGCAGATAGGGTCAAGTGACTTGCCCAGGGTCACACAGCTGTCTGAGGCCAGATTTGAAGTCAGGAAGATGAGTCTTCCTGGCTTCACACCCAGCACCCTATCCACTATGCCACCTCGATGCCCTTTCGAACAGCTGTGGATCCCGCACTGCCCTCAATGGCCACCACTATTGACCCGATGGTGGGTAACTGAGCTATTGTTCTCCCACTGGAGTAATTGAATAGTCTACAGAGGATGTATCTGTTTCATTGATGAAAATATCAGAATGTGGTACAATTGTTGGCCTGAATTGGGACATCTAAATCTTCTCCTGCATTATCTGCCTGATTCATTTATCTCTTCCTCAGTCATTTCTTTAATTACAAGTGCTATGGAGGGCCAATATTTTTCAAGTCAATTTTTATGACTGAACAACTCCATAGCAGAAGGAGTCACAATCAAACATACTATAACTGAGAGGGAATGCTGTTGAAAATTAATATTTGATCCATTACATCAGAATGATTTACTTCCTGGTCCTTTGCTAATAAAATTGGAGAGAAAAGTATTCATTTTATGAAAATCTCTCTTTAAAGAGGTTTAGGAGATTGCATCTTGGGCTACAGTTTTCTTGCCTCATTCTTATTATCACTCCTATGACATGGAACTAGAAAGGATGGCCTCAGGGATGTAAAAAGTTGTATTCTGTTCAAAAAGTTGTAATCAGTTCAGTAGATATGAGCTATTCGTCTTCTCCTCTCTTCAAAGCAGAGGTAGTCTTAAAAGGAGGCAGAATATCTGACATTGTCAAAGTTGCATATGTGAGATTCAAGCCCAGGTCCACTGACTCCTCTTGTCCCTGTTCTCCCATTGGGAAGAATAGAGGATCTAGGGAATAATTAGGAAACCTTTTCACTGGGGCTCTTCATATTCTATAGCTATCAGTGAATTGTTTGGGGTTTCCACGTGCTGTCCCCTACTCCTACAGCAAAATGGGAGTATCTTCCCCAACAGTACCTTTGTTGCTTTTGATGTTTATACCATACTCTGAAGAGAAAGTCAGTGGCCTTTCCACTATAGCATTCTTACTCTTGACCGTTAGAAAACCATTCAGTTACATAGCACTTCAGGGCCAACATCTGGAACTGCAGAGGATGGGTGATTACTTGTCCCCTAAGAATTCTTGGGGTAGGTATCTCCATATGAGGAGATTTTCTCATATTATTCCCATGAACTCCCACTTGTGCTCTCCCCAATGATTATCAGTCATATTTAATTATTTTAAATAAATTAAGGGTATTTACTAAGCCATTACAAAAACAACTCTCCTCTCCCCAGTTGGCAGTACATTTTCCAGTTGCACACAGAAGGATTGTGGGAAAATGAGTTTGACTAACAGAGCATATGTGGCCAAAGGCTAAATTCATAGTTTCTGGCTACTGGAAGTCATTTTCTCCCTTCCTCATGAAGCTCCTGTTCCATGTAGTTCAACATTGGGCTCTGGTGGTTGATGCCTTTGTAAAATACTGAAGCAGCCTTTCCTTGGTGTATCTGGTTGGTCTTTCATACATCTTTCTGCTTCTAATACAGATGTTTTCTCCCACCTTTATTGCTTTGGGGATTTAGTGGGGAGGCTGAGGAAGAATTGTTAAGGCCCCAGTTGTCCTCAATCTTGGTGTACCCAATAAATCCTTTGCCACCTTTTCTGGTCAAGACTTATGATGGTTTTAACAATGATCCAGCATACAAGACTTTCCAAGGAAACACACAACAGAGGAAAATTTATCGACATACAGGGAAAGCCTAGAAGAAGCCACAGATATTAGAGTTACACTACTCTCTATGAATAAATCTCATGTGGCTCACTCTTCCTCTTTCCAAGACAAACAACTCCCCAGAGCAGTCCAACTTAAGACACACCAGGCAAGAAGTTATGGATTTGTTTGGTTTTATCTACTGTTGGGGCATCATCCTCCAGAGACTATAGTCTGAGAGTTGCCTGAGTCTTAGAGGAATTAAGTGGCTTGCCCCACAAGTTCATCACTCTATCAACTATACTAAGCTGCATTGTACATAGTAGATGCTCTCTCTCTCTCTCTCTCTCTCTCTCTCTCTCTGTACACACACACACACACACACACACACACACACAAATAATTAACACATGCTGAGAACAGGGTCTTAAAGGAATGAGACTTGGATTGAATGATGGGGAGGAAATCAGGAAAAGGTGAAAGATACTCTCAAAAAGAAAGAGAAGGTGGCAAATACTAAAGAGAACTGTGATTTTTTCATAATTTATTTTAGTGGCTAGCCCTGTTGAAAGAGAGAATGGCTTTGAAAATGTCTGAGCCTTTAGCTGTTGGGAGTTGGATGTTACTCTCAGCAGGGAAGCCTTAGCTGGAAGGACATATCGCTCTCCTGTACACACCAATTCATCCTCTCTCAAGAATAGATAGTCCCAAACCTAGATATTTGCTCTGTAACTGCTTTCTCTCTCACCTTGGCTAGGATGTAACTAACATCTGTGGAATGGTCTTTGGGTGAGGGAAAAACCAATCCAGATGCTGGTAATTCATGATGTGGCCAGTGGGGGGACTCTGGCACCATTTTCCAAGCATAATTACATTAAGGTCATAGAATCTGACCCACGGTTAATGTCGCCTTCAGATGGAATGTATGAATTCTTTTCTGTTGCATACTCAAGAGGATCTTTCAGGGTTCAAGTCTGACTTATGTCCCATTAGGTCAGAATTTCATCTCCATTTTGTACCCAGTTGTTTGTCTGCTACTGCATTTCCTTTGTAATAACAGTGAAGATGATACTAACATTTATATAGCATCTTAAGGGTTTCAAAGAGTTTTACATATTATTTGTTCTTCACAACAAATAGTGCCTACCTTGAGAGGTAGGTGCTATTATTACTTTAACTTTACAGATGATAAAACTGAGTCTAGGAGAAGCAGTAAATATCCAAGGCAGAATTTGAACTCTGGTCTTTCAGACTCCAAGTCTAGCACTCTCCATGGGTCATTGAAGATGTAGATATGTTTGTAAGCTTACATAATTTTAAAAGTGGAAGAGATCATCTTATCCCAGAAGGGCTTCTTGAGTTTTAGAGAAGGAGAAACTGAACCCTAGAGCAAAAAACTGACTTGCCTAAGCATATGCTCATATTATTTCTCTTTCTTGTGAATTCTGTACCTGGCCTCTGCTTCTGACTTAAAGAACCCAACCTTTGAACTAGGTGGCAGATGGAACTTCTGTGCCACTGAAGTACCCTGCGACTAAGAGTCTGTGAGGCTCTGTTATTGCCTCTAAAGCTCTTTCTAGTTCTAAAAGTCTATGAATTCATTATCTATAATTTGACCTTTAGAGGCCTACTAGCCCTGGCAGTATTCCTGTGAGACTATATTAATGCCATATTAATATAGCATTTCTGTGTTAATTGTGACATTTTTATTCTGTGGGACCAAAAACCCATGTTGCTTCATTAATGGTTCATAGCCCTTGTTTACTGCAGCTGACAAGGTGTTAATTGTTTTTAAAAGATTTAGTAGGCTTTTAAGTAGTGTCAGTATTCAACTAAAGTAGAGATTCAGTACTTGCTTCTTTTCTCTTCCTTCCTTACCTCCATGTCCAGGGCTTACTCTTAGGAAAATTGCAAGTACATGTGACCCATGGCCCAGAGTACCTTTACAGCAAGGGGTTCCTCTTCTGGAAAGACACAGCGGGGTTAAATTACATGATGTCCTATCCCCAAGGGAAGACTGGTCTTCTCTTCCTCTCTGGGATTGTTTTTACCTTAGAGAAGAATTCTATTTCTAAGACAAAGTTTAAATTTGACCCATGTCGAGGTTATTACCAAAGGGATCAACTAGGTCATTTCCTGAAAAGGTATTCAGATGTACAAAAGGCATAAAGTATAGGGTAACTATTTTTTTTTCTCTACTGTGAAATAAAATAAACACCCAAAACACAAAACACTTTGGGCATGTTGGTACAAGCCTGTAGTTCCAGATTCTGGGGAGGCTGAAGCTGGTCGACCTCTTGAGCTACGGAGTTTGGAGTTGCAGTGAGCTATGCTATGTGTCTGCATGAAGTTCATCATTAATATGGTAAGCCTTCTGTCTCTCACACCCCCAGCAAGGCTTGCCTGAAGAGGGCCAGTTTGCCTAAAGAGGGGATAGCTGGTCCAACTAAGAAAGAGAGCAAGTCAAATGTTACTAACTGTGTGACCCTAGGCAAGTCACTTAACCCTGTTTGCTTCAGTTCCCCATCTGCAAAATTAGCTGGAGAAGGAAATGGCAAATCACTCCATTATCTTTACTAAGTAAGCCCCAAAGGAGGTCATAAGGAGTCAGATGTGACTGAAAAATGTGTAAATGACAAAACAACAATAAACTTCTTGGGCCAATCGATGGTGAAATCAGCAGGAGTAATCTCTATACTTTCTAACCAGGTGAAAGAGAGAGACTTGGTTTTAAAATACTCAAATAAAATCCCACAAAACATTCATAAGCTCATTTTAAACTATTTAAAACACTAAAATAAAAGAACAAAACAAAGACAAATCGCTATCATTATAATCTTCCTTGAAAGGTAAGGAAACTTTGGGGGGTGGCTAAACAGAAATTCCCTTTATCTCTCGTTGTCTGAGCTGCTCCCAAGATCTATATCTCTTGCCAGCTAAGCAGAGCCCTTTAGTTTTTCAGAATTAGAATGATCCTGTCAGTGGTTATCTGATTATCCACTGTAGTTGCAGTAATCTCTGCCCTCTGGGCAGCTGGCACTAACTCAGGGACACAGGAATTCTCAGACTGATGAGGTAGCCACTGTGAAGGCTGAAACATTCATCTCAGGATGGCTGGCAGCTGTCTGCAGACCTCTCTGCTCGAGGAAGACACACATAAGCAGAAGTAGGGAACAAGGGTCTCATCTTCTCGCTGCCATATGCATAGACTACGAGGCCACCTTTGCCACTGTTATGAGGAAGAGTGTCCCTGGAAGTCTGACAAAGCAACGGTTATGAGAAAGGTAAAACTTTCCTGACTCCCTCCCCCATTTTCTCTTATAGCCCACAGAGAAAATGGTTCTTCCTGATTCAGTTGCCCATTAATCTTGGATGAAGCTCCAGTTACAGGAACCAAGGAACCAGCCAGGAACTGCTGGGTTACATATATCCTCTCCAAACTGACCGGTTCATGTATCATACTGGGAGGTGCTAGATACCACCCTTAGCTGCCTGAGAAGTATTCCTGTCCATCTCTCTTTCTACAGCCATCATCCCACCCAGGGATGCTGTGTACCTGCTGGCTGAATAGAGGTCCCTACTGCAGTGCCCAGCTTGCCCTCTCCCCTAGACCTTCTTCCCAACGTTGCAGCTGCTATTCCCCCAGTGCCACTGCCTTAGGGAACTGCTGAGTGAGAAGATTTTATTAAACAAATTTCCACGGTATGAATGGCTGATAATAGAGAAAGGATAAAGTGGGGGGAGGGGTTTGGAGTATTTGACTGAGTCAGGGTGGCTGACTTAGAAGATAAGCCCCTGGGAGTTGCCTGAGTTTCAGAGCAGTTTAAAATCTCTCCCGTATTCAACTTCTACTTAACCGTAGTGACATGAGAGAGTGTTTTCTTCCTTCCTTCCTTTCTTCTTTCCTTCCTTCCTTCCTTTCTTTTTTCTTTCTTTCTAAAGGTGTGAATGATGGAGACTACCAGCTGGCAACTCTAGGTAATTGGACAGGATGAAGTGAAGAATTTCAAACAGAGAAGATATTTTAGGTATGGGAGCAGGGTAATTCTCAGACCCCTTAAATGACCTAGGAAATGAAGTTAGGATGGATCTGTCTATCATTGCATTCTGACATAGAAACCATTTCTGAGGATATAATAACAAATATTTCCTGTAATAAAGGGCCAGCCCTAGTGGGATTATATGTAGAGTGGCTTACTGGATCCAGTTTAGAGAAGGCCCCAGAAAAAGATCTGGAGCAGTACACAACAGTAATTGTAATTGTCTGATGCTTAAGAATTTTTTTGGGGGGATTACTATATATATTTCAAGTTGGGGAGGATGAACCTAAATTTCCAATTTATTAATCACCATTGGTTTAGTACACTTTTTTCCCCTCTAACACTCCCCATGGTTCTGCGAATCTTGTCTCCAGTGATGCAGATCGGTTCATCCAGGCCAACCTCTAACCAATCCCCCAGACTGTTTTCTAACAAGTTCACCAACAAATTTTTCAACAAGACCTCACCTACTTGGCTGTAGAGCGCCTGTATTCTCTTGACTTTTTCAACCTACCAATGTAGAAAGCAGCAGGACCATCTGCCATTTACTTGCTATTTCAAAGAGAGTTTGTGTATATAAATGATCATTTATTCCAAACCCCTTATTTCATAGATGAGGAAACTGAGGGCCAGAGAAGCTAAGTGACTTACCCAAGGTAATGCAGGTAGCCACAGAGGAGACAGGATTTGGATCAGGTTCTTCTGACTCCAGAGTCAGTGCTTTGCTTCTCCTAAGGTACAATGAGACCTTTTAACAACGGGAAAAATGATATGTTATAAATAACAAAGAAAATGAAATGTGACATCATTCATATTAATGATTATTATAATAATAATAATATCTACTCATTTTTATCCTGCTTCAAAGTTTACAAAATCATTTTCCTCATAATTTTAGAAACTAAAATGTCAATCTGTCAGTCAGTTGACAAGCATTTAAGTGCCTACTATGTGCCAGGCACTGTGCTAAGTGCTAGGGACACAAAGAAGGGCAAAATCTAGTTCCAGCCTTAAAAGAGAGCTCACAGTATGATGAGGTAGACAACATGAAAGTAAATACATACATAGAAGACAGATGTAATGTAATTGATTCAATTAAATGCAGTCATGTCTCCTTTAACACTTGTTTTGAAGATAGATGTGTGTTCCAAAGTCGTCTTTATCTAGGAAGAAGTTTGAGAGTCATACATGTAACAGAAAGGAGAATTTAAGTTGTCTGGAACAATATCTTTAGTAAAACATTGAGTGTCTGGGGGAAGTGAGCAGAGCAGGGACAAGCTTTTGACATTAGGGGGTTGAAAAGAAAGCCATGTACCTCATGGGGAGTGCATTTCCAGGAAAGTTCCACCCTCCAGAAGGGAGAGGAAGTGGGTTTCTGGGAAAGAAAGCCATACCTCTATGAAGAAGGGAGTTCCATCACCCACTCCCACTAGCAGCACAGGTGCAGACTGAGTCAGAGTCAGACCAGTGCTGGACAGCTCCACCGAATTGAAACTTCATAACAGCCTTATTAATTACCTGCTACAGATATTATTATCACCAACTTTATATGTGAAGGAATGAAGTCTTATCATTTAAAGTTTCAGTAACTTGCCCATTTACACAGCCAGTAGTGCAGAGGCAGAATTCATACCTGTGTCTTCCAGAACTCTAAGCTTAGTCTTTTCATTAAACCTAGGCAGAATAGTTCATAGAACAGTGGACTTGCAATCAGGAAGACCTGAGTTCAACTTCAGCCTCAGACACTTAATAGTTTACCAAGTAACCCTAACTTAACCTCTCCCAGCTTCGGTTTCCCCATCTGTAAAATATGCATAATAGCACCCATCTCATGGGGTTATTATGAGGATGAAATGAAATAAGTGCTTTGTAAACTATAAAGTGCTATATACATGCCAACTGTTATTTTTTAAAGTGCTTTAATGATTATAGAGTATTTTACATCCATTATCTCATTCAATCCTCACAACCCTAGGCAGAATAAATTCCCCCTTTAGAGATGAGAAAACTGAAATGCAGAAAAAGGAAATAATTTGCCCTAGGTCAAACCACTATGCCCAGTTCCAATCTCTCTGAATGAATCTGAAATCCCTTTGAAAATACAGACCAAATTACAATAGATGCAGCTAGTGGTACAGTGGATAAAGCGCTGGGCTTGGAGTTAGGAAGACCTGAGTTCAAATTTAGTCTCAGACGCTTACTAGCTGTGTGACTCTGGGCAAGTCATTTGACCTCTGCCTCAATTTCCTCAACTGTAAAATAGGAATAAAAATAGCACCTACCTCTGAGGATTGTTGTGAGGATCAAATGAGATAATTGTGCTTTGCACAGTGCATCACATGTAATGACTGCTACATAAACGTAAGTTGTTAATTATTATTATTCATTTCCCCAATAATGTTTGTCATATAATAAATGCTTGCTGATTAAGTAATGTTTATTTGAAGTTATTTTACATATTTTATGTGGCAGAGCTGTAATTTAAACTTTGGTCCTAACTCCATATCTATTGTGCTTTCCATTATAAGGCTTCACAATAGCAGAAACAGAGACCTGATTGTCTCCTGACTCTTTGGAAATTCCTGGTTCCATTTCCCATCCCTGTAAGGTGAATCAAATGCCAGAAATTGACCTGGTCTCCCAAAGATCAATAGATGCTTTTTTGGCTTTTCTCTCATTGATTGCCCAGAGTCAGAGATAAATCACCAGGAGCCTTTTTGGTTATTACTTAGAGCAATGGAGACAAGATGGAATTCCTGAAGATGCACAGAAATATGATTGATGGCTCACAACTTCCTCTCAAGGCGTCTTCCTTAGGAACTGCTGGAGCAAGAGAGAAAATTCTGATCATTCTTCATCTTTTGAAAAAAATGACTATTACAGGCAAAATTTGAGGAACGGTGGAAGCTGTGAAACTTTGATTTCTTTGCTTTGTACTTGACGGGGTCTATAGCTCAGATTATATTGAAAGCTCTGCATCTGTGAAGGTAGGTTATCTTACAGTTATTTAACTAAAACTATAGTTTCTAAATAGATACGCAAATGTTTTAAAATAATTTTAAATAAATATCAGTCAATCAGCAGACATTTATTTGTGAAAAACAACATTGGGGAAGTGAATAATGATGATGATGATGATGATGATGATGGCTAACCTTTATATAGCATTAACTACGTGTGAGGCATTGTGCTAAGCACTTCAAAATCATTGTCTCATTTGATCCTCAAAGGTAGGTGCTATTATTATCCTCACTTTATGGTTGAGGAAATTGAGGCAAAGGTCAAATGACTTGCCTAAAGTTACATAGATAGTAAATGTCTGAGGCTAGATTTGAACTCAGGTTTTCCTAACTCCAAGCCAAGCACTTTATCCACTGCACCACCAGCTGCCTCTATTGTATTTTGGCCTGTATTTTAAAAGAGATTTCAGACTCAGAAAGATTGGATCTAGACAAAGGGTAGTCTGATATAGAGAATCATAGACATTAATGAACCAGCAGGAAATGGAGACCAAACTGACAGGGGAGAGGTGTGGAGACATAGTCACACTAGGACTGAAAAAGTAGCCAGGGAATAAGCGAAGCTCCCAGTACAGGAAAAGTACGTGTCTGACAGAAACAAGGAAGGAAAGATGGCATCTTAACAAAAGAAGGTATGACAATATATAGGGACATTGAGCCTCAGTCAGATGGGACAATCTTTTTAGAAGAGAATCATGGTGTAAAATGGCAACCCAGAGCAGTTCCTCCCCTCATACTGTGAGTCATATGGACTGTGTAGGTCCAGGTCTGGAGGGAAGGTGGGATCTACCAAAAAGGAGAGTTGCTTGACTCCCTAGCAACCCCTGATTTCTTCCAAGGAAAGATGGGACTTCACCCACAAAAATCACTAAGGGATCCTGAGTTGAGGATAAAGTTGTCTTAAAAGTTTATGGGTACAGCCTTGTATCCTTTTTTATTTGCTATCTGGTTAAATAAAACCTCTCCTATGTGCAATGTCTTGTTAGTTTGAGTAGTTGCTTAAGGGCTGAAAGTCCTTCTGGGGAAAGACAGAAGACAGACAAATTTCACATATTCCTGGGAGAATAATCTACTATAAGAGATTTATGGAGATGCTTTGAAAGCATGATCTTGGTCTATGTGAGCCCAGAGTTGCCGTTCTGTGCTATAAGTTACCTAAAAAAAAATAATTAAATTCTGGGTCCTAAATTCTCAAGCAAACCCCCCCAAAAAACGGAAAGATCCCTTGGCTTCCTTATAAAGAGCTATGGGTGTCTGGGAAGAGTTTAGCTTAAGTGGGTACTTAAACCTTATGCTACAGATGTGTTTCTTTAAATGTGGGATTTGGGGGGAATACTTAAAGTACAGTTAGTAACACACTTTGGATTCCCTTCCCTAAGTTCTCATTTCATTAAAAGCATCCCTCAACACACACCAACTTTAAAACATCAAGTACTTGAAGCAGCATATTAAATTACTGTGTTATCTAAATGAAAGACACCAGCTTTTGTAAGAATAGAGGCTCCCTCACCTGGGAGAGTTCAGTAAATTCAGCAATTATACTTTACAAATATTTGGATTTTTTTTCCATAAAAGAGAAGAATCAAGTTCCTTTCAAACTTATATAAGCCCGGGGAAGTTAGGTGGCACAGGGGATAGAGCACCAGCCCTGGAGTCAGGAGGACCTGAGTTCAAATCTGGTCTCAGACCAGGCACTTGACACTAGTTGTGTGACCCTGGGCAAGTCATTTAACCCCAATTGCCTTGTGAAAAAAACAACAACAACAAAACCTTATGTAAGGCATAGAGCTTATTGTGGCACTTGGAATATTGAAATAATTCTTGTCTCCAGAAACATATACCAAAATGTCACTTTACACAGATCCTTGCAACGAATTCCAATAGACTGAAAAAGACAGGAGCAAAGTACTCTTCTGGCAGACGACCCTTCAGTGGTGGTGAAAATACAAAGTTACTGCTTGAGAGACCCCTGTGAGACGACCTTCCTTGATTTTTCTTTTCTGTTCTCTTTCAAATCATTTGGGACAGAGAATAAGCATCTAGGTGATGAGAATGAACAAGAAGGACTCAGGGTGCTCTGCACAAAGGAAACATTTTATCTCAATAACTCAGCATCAGTGAATCAGGAACACTCCTTTTGAAGACAGCATGGTATTAGGGAAAGAACATGGGGCCTAGGTTCCATTTCTCGCTTTTCTCTTTTTTTTTTAAATACAATAAGCATTTATGCAGGGCCTATGCTGTGGAAGACATTGAGGAAGCTATGGATACAATTTCAAAATGACGAATATCATTGTCCTTAAGGAAAACACATTCTACTGGGGCAATAGGACATGTTATTTATTGTTTTTGTTCACTTGTTTCTCAGTCATCATCATTCCATTTTCATTTGGGGTTTTCTTGGCAAAGATCCTGCGGTGGTTTGCCATTTCCTTCCCCTGCTTATTTTACAGAAAAGGAAACTGAAGTAAATAGGGTTAAGTGACTTGTCCAGGGTCACACAGCCAGTAAGGCCAGATTTGAATTTAGGAAGATGAGTTTCCCTGACTGCAGACCTGGCACTCTATCCACTGCACCACCTAGCTGCCTCACGGCATGTTAACAGAGAAATATTTATCAATAACTTGGGTTGGAAGGAGAAAACATTAACTACTAAGAGAACCAGGAAAAGATTCCTATAGGAGATGGAACATTAATACCGATAACATTTCAGGCATTTGATTATATTGTCCTTTTTAAATTACTTTGCAAATATGAATCTGTGTAAATAGTTTATTTACTCCTCTCCCCACTTTCAAGTCCCACCCCCCAGCTATCATCCAAGCAGTGAGTTATCTGGGTCTAAGGGTACACCCAATTTGGTAATGTTTCTTTGAACATTCCAAGTTGACTTCCAGTTGGATCAATCCACTGCTCTAACAGCCCGATCTCCAAACTCCTTTGGGAAGAAGAGTTGGTGCCCTCCACTCAATGATGAACATTTTCACATTTGGTCATATATTTCGTATCCCAGAGATTCTGAATTCACATAGATCATCATATAAACTCCACTCCCCAACAGCACCACCTGATTCCTAATTTCAATCCTTCAGATCCCAAAGTTGGACACCACCGAGTCCTTCTGCTGTGCCCTGTGGAATGCCTGTTTCACAGGTAACAAACTTCCCTTCATGTGAAAGTTTTCTCTTCTGTTCCCTTCACGTACCAGCTCTTACTGAGACCTCTCTTTCCCTAATGAGACAGTTTCCTTGGCCACCTTTTCCAGTGCTAAGTGAACCTTCACTCATTCCCCTTGGCTCATGAGTTGAGGTGAGAGTTAAAATCACCCTTGCTCTCTATTGCCACTCCAAGTTCTCCTCCTACCTCTACGACTCAGTAATTTCCTTTGAGGTTCATGTGAGGTTCATGTTCATATGAACTTCCTTTGAGGAACCTCATATGAGGCTCATATCTATGACCCAATGAAAATCTTGCTAGCTGTTCTTTCCAGCCTTCCAAGTCACTTCCCTTCTCTCCTCAGCACATGCCTCATGAGGCAGGCAGGTGGTTCAGTGTATAGAGTGCTGGGCACTCTGTCCGGATCACAGAGGTGCCACACACCTAACCTAACATGATGTGGAAGGGATAATGGTATCTTGCTTGTTTGTACACATTTATTCTCTTGTTGTCTCCCCCATTAGATGGTGAGCTTCTTCAGGGTAGGGACTGTTTACTTTTTGGTCTCTTTCTGTATCCCTAGTGCCTTGCACAGTGCCAGGAACATAGTAGGTATTTAAAAAATAATGATTATCTTCATGCCATTATTAATTCTTCTTTCAAGAAAGGAGCCTGCAAGACTTCACAGAACATGGATGACAGTACGTCACTTCGTAAGCAATGACAATGACTCTATCGTAACAGACAAGAAAGCAGTACTAACTAATGTGGGAGTCCTTTCAGAATATCACTGGGTATGTGCAGTCAAGTCATTAGTGGGTTAGAGGAAATGCCAGAATCAATATGAGATTAGATGGAAGGAAAAGGATGAGAAGACACTATGTGTCATAAAGCCACTCTAAGCTGAGCTGTTTAGACGAGCTGTGGCAGGAAAGAGGAATAAAGATGGACAGCTCAAATGCTGACCTGACTTTTTTTTTTAAATGAAATTTCACTGATGCTTTTTGTTGTCTACACCATAGCGTTCTGGTGTACATAGTGCCCCAGAAAGAGGGCTAGATTTGGAGTCAGAGAACCTGGCCTAGAGTCCCATCTCTGCCACTTCCTGGCTTTGTGAACTTAGGTAAGTTACAACCAGAGGGGTTGTAACCGTCAGCTTCCTCATTTATAAAATAAGGAAGCTGGGCTAGCTGGTCTCTGAAGTCCTATCTTATTGTAACCATCCTGGTGCGAGCCTTTATCAACTCATCCTGTGATGACGGCAATAGCCTGCGAGTGGCTCCATCTGCCTCAAATCTCTCCCTACTCTAATATAACCTTCATCTAACCACCAAAGTGATTTTCTAAGGTGCAAGTGCAGCCGTGTCACCCCTCCCTCAATGACTGCCAGTGGCTCCCTATTCTCTTCAGGATCATTTGGTGGGCACTCAAAGCCCTTCATAACCTATGCCCCTTTCCAGCCTTCTTACCTCTACTCTTCATGATTTATTCTTAACACCTGCCTCCTTGCTATTCCTTGAAGAAGACACTCCATTTCTCAGCTCTGGGCATTTTCTTTGGCTGTCCGTCATAGAATGCTCTGCCTCCTCATTTCCATTTACTGACTTTTCTGTCTTCAAGTCCTAACTAAAATCACATCTTGTACAATAAGTATTTTACAATGTCTTTTAATTTTCGAGCATTCCTACTTTTAATTATTGCTTATTTTTTCCATGTACATAGCTTGTTTATATGCACTTATTTGCTCGATCGCTTCCCCCATTAGATTGTGAGCTCCTTGAGGGCAGAGACTGTCTTTTGACACTCTTTTTGTAGCACCAGAGTACAGTGCCTGGCACATAGGATGTGCTTAGTAAATATTTATTGTCTAGATGACTACACTATTTGCTGTTCAGTCATTTTCGGTAAGGTCTGACTCTTCATGACCTTGCTTGGGGCTATCTTGGCAAAAATGCTGGAATGGTTTGCTTTTCTTTCTCCAGCTCTTTTTACAGTTGAGGAACTGAGGCCACAGGGTTAAGTGACTTGCTAGGGTCACACAGCTAATGATTGTCTGAGGCCAGACTTGAACTCAGGAAGAGGAATGTTTCTGACTGCAGGCCCAATGTTCTCACGCACTATTGTGCCACCTTGCTGCAATCTATAATCCCTGCACTCCTGTGATTTACTTCTTCCTTCCCCTCCCCCCAAACACGGTAACTATATTTACATCAAAGAAGCACTGACGGAAACCTCACCTCTGAATGATCACTTGATACCAATGACCATTTGATACTACGGGCAGTCTCCCAACCTCCTTCTCACAGGAATATATTTTATCCTCTTTTTCCTTGGAATAAGAATGATCATTTCAACAACTGACTGACTTGGGTTACTTTTCAGTATTGTTGTCCTTTACATGAACATAGTCATGCATATTATTCTATTTCTTTTTGTGTGGGGAGGGGGAGGTCCAGTCCCTATCCCTCTGGGTCCATTGTCAGCTAGAATAGTATCAGTGATAAAGGGTGTGGATGTGTACCTCTGACTTTGCTAATATTTCCTGTTCTCCTTAATGCCCATTTCATTTTCGATGCATACTTCTTCCTATGAATCTCTGAATTCCTCATCTTCCATATTTCTTCTAGCACCATAGAAGTCTATCCAATTCATATGCCATACTTATTCCAGTCCCTATATAGGTACTCACTTTTTTCCTACATCATCTATTTCACAAAATATAAATGCAAGCAGAGGAAGGCCAGTAGAATGTTAGTGAGGTCTTCTCTGAAATACAACACACACACAGTCATTGCACAGAATGAGAAGGCGTGGAGGGATTGCTAGATCTACCACTGGATGTGCTCATCACTACAATGAGAGTGTTGATAACAGGCCCGGGGGTACAGGAAAATAAGCACTGGACCTTCCCCCCCCCCCCCCGGCAAGGCTTTGAGTGGGTGTAAAATCTCTGGCTGTCTGAAATGTCTAATTGGGCACACACATGTTGAAATTTTTGTCTGTTCCCTTATGAAGTTGCCCATAGAGAACTAAAATGCCAAATATTTTTACATGTCAAAATGTGAAGCAATTAAGGTTCCCTTGCTTATGGCTCGTAATAAAAAGTGACAATACCAAGCTTAGGCAAGAATAAGAGACGGATGAATGTCAATGTCCTGAGCACAACACATTCCCCTCCTTAAGAAGTTGAATGGCTCCCTGTACCTTTAGGAAAAAAAATACCAGTTCTCGGCCAGGTATTGAAAATCTTTGAAAAATCTGTGTGATCAGTGATTAGGAAAACATTTGCTAGAGGATATTTCTCTGCTGGAATCAATTAATAAACATTTGTTAAGAGTCTACTTTGTGCCGGGCACTGTGCTAATGATCTAGGCCCATTCCTCATTGTAATAGGTATAAAAATAGATAGGTATAAGAAGAACAATGAAGTGACTTGCCCAAGGCCACATTTCTGATATAAAAGCATTTAAAACATTGCTTAATTGTTCTGTGATTGGCTATTAAAGAGGGGATCTATAGTGCTGATTCAGAGATAGGCCCTCTCAGACAACAGCATAGAGTAGCTTTTTCCTGTAAATACTGCTGATTGAAGCAGCAGACACAAAATCATTAACTTATTAAGGACTTTGAGCTACAAAAATTAAAAAAAATACTACTCTGACACTGTGCCTTTTGAAAGGCGCAAAGATAATGATGGACTTAGGGTTTTGAGTATGGAAAGACTGAGATTAAAAAGTCCCTTTTAAGGGATTGCTCATTGAGCTTCAGAAAAATGAGTAACACATGGGCCAGGTTCTCTGGAATTGGAGGCTTGCCCTGTTATTAAGAAGCAATCCTTGGGTGATTTAGGATTAAAACTGGTACTGAGAAAGTAGATGTTGACCCTGTCTTCCGTAAACGCCTTCCCCATCATTTCTTGCACATGCCCTCAATGACAACAAGGCAGAAGGATCAGATATTTACTAAAGCCCCAAGTACAAATCCAAGGACACAAGGTCTGCTTGTGCCTGTCTGCCTCATAGGAACAAGCCTCAGCAGAAAAAAACCTAGCCATAGTGAGACTTTTTCTTTTCTTGTGTCCTTGAGAGGAATAAAATCCTGTCTCCTGGAGGACTTTAAGCCTTTTGATTCTTGGGATAGTGGTCTCAATCATCCCTACACGTATATTTTTAGGTACATAAGGAGAGAACATTTGATGTCCCCTTTAATTAGAATCTGATACTCGGCTATATTCCAACTGCACTCATTATAAATATGGTTGCTGGTTGACCTCATCCTCACATATCTTTGTAATAAATTTACTCCATAATGACATTTAAAATGTTTTATTTTTAAATATTAGCTTCCTTTCGGAATATGTCCTTTCCATCCACTAAGGTGTCTTTTGTAATAAAGAATAAAAAATAAATAGGAAAAAAAAAGCAGCTGAGCAAAACCAACACATTACTTGGTCTCTTAATGAATTTAATATTCTTCACCTATAGGCTCCCACCTCGGTAGAGAAGAAATGGAGACACATTTTCCTAACTCTTTCTCAGGTTCAAGATTGGTCATTACAATTACACAGTGTGCAGTTTCAATCTATTTTTTTCCATTTACAAAGCTATTTATTATGTTATAGTAATCCTCTGTGTGGTGACTTCCTAATAACCCATGGTTCAGATCCCAGCAGCAATTGGCTTGTCCATAGAACTGTTCCAGAAGATGTTATGTGGAGAAGTTTTGTTGTTTAATGAATATTTCATTTAGATTCACGGGGAAGAAGAATTGAAATTGTTCTGCAAAACTGGCAGCTACACAGAAGTGAGTGCAGTTTGTTTCAATGTGAAGACAAGCTTCCTAACCAGGGAGTAGTGTCATCCCAGAGTGAAGGAGCTACCTCACCAAGCAGTGGATTTCTCATCCCCTCAGAGTCCCAAATGGGCCTGGATGAGCATCTGCCAGGAATTTCATAGAGGAGATTTCTGATCGGGTCACAGGTTGGATGAGATCACCACTAATGTCCCTTTGGCTTCTGAAATGCTGTGGTTTTATAAAAACTAGGGCAGAAATAAATCTAATCCATGATTCATTAGTTATCTACTACTTTCAATATAACACTGAGAGTATCTGTGACTTACAACAAGTGTAATAGAGAGAGTGTTTTACTACTTAGGCATTGGGAAATCAATAAAACACGGTCCCATTGACTCACCAACTGGTTGTACTTTACTGAAATAAAAACTGACAAGAAAATGAGAGCGGTAGCATTGAGGAGAAAGGGAGGATTCATCGTGCTGTTCTCTGACCTTGTCGAGAACATATAGGTCTTTCATTCTCTTCTGGGTTCCACTATCTAGAATAGACATTAACATAAAGGAGAGCAACAATGATGTGGATTGATAGAAGGACTAGGTAATGTTCAGCCTGGAGAACATTCAGGGAGGACGCTGTAGATGTCCTTCTATATTTGGAGGATTGTCACATTAATTAAACTGGCTTTGCTTGGCCTCAAAGAGCAGAACTAGAGTAATGGCTGGGAATTACAAAAATAGAGGCTTGTTGTAAAGAAAAGAAAAACTTGCTAATGATTAGAGTTTTCTACAGATGGAATAAATTACCTCCAGGGCTAAAGGGTTTCCCCTTGCTCCATATATTTAGGGAGAGGTGGTATAGACTACATATCACCCCTTGACCATGCTGTGGAAGAGATTTTTAAATTTTTTTATTCAGCATTTTACATTTTTCCAATTACATGTAAAAACAACTTTAAGATTATTTTTAAAAAATTTTGAGTTCCAAATCCTTTCCTTCCCACCCATTCTCTGTCCTCCCTGAGAAGGCAAGCAATTTGATATAGATTACACATGTGTAATTGTACAAAATATCTTTCTATATTAAACATGTTGTGAAAGAAAACACACACAACACAAAGAACCAAGAAAAATGAAGTAAAAAATTGTTTCGATCTACATTTAGACTGTATCAATTCTTTCTCTGGAGGTGGATAGCATTTTTCAACATAAATCTTCCAGGATTATCTTAGATCATTGTATTGATGAGAACAGCTAAATCATTATCAGTTGCTCATCATAAACTGTTATTATTATTGAGTATAATGTTCTCCTCTTTCTGCTCACTTCATTTTGCATCAGTTCATATATGTCTTTCAAGCTTTTACTGAAACCATCCTGCTTGTAATTTCTTATAGCATAATAATATTCCATAACAATTGTGTATCAGCCTTTCAGCAATTGATGAGCATCCCTTCAGTTTCCAATTTCTTGACAACGCGAAAAGAGCTGCTGTAAATATTTTTGTACATATACTCCTTTTCCTTTTATTTTTATTTCTTTGGTGCACAGATCTAGTAATGGTATTGCTGGGTCAAAAGGTATGCAAAGTTTTATAGCACTTTGGGCATAGTTTCAAATTATTCTCCAGAATGGTTGGATCAATTCACAACTCCACCAAGAGTGCATCAGTGTCCCAATTTTTCCACTTCTCTTTCAACATTTATCATCTCTCTTTTCTGTACTATATACCAGTCTGAGAGGTGTGGTACCTCAGAGTTGCTTTCCTTTGTATTTCTCTAATAATATTGATTTAGAGCTGTTTTTTTCCCCATGTGCTTATAGATAGCTTTTATTTCTTCTTCAGAAAACTTCCTAATCATATCCTTTGACTTTTTATCAATTGGGAAATGTCTTATATTCTTATGAATTTGACCTAGTTCTTTATGTATTTGAGAAATGAGACCTTTATCAAAAAAATTTGCTGTAACCCCCTCAACCCATTTTCTGCTTTCCTTCTAATCTTGGCTGCATTGAACTTGTTAGCACAGGACCTTTTTCATTTCATTTATCAAAAATATCCATTTTACATTTTTTAATGCTCTCTGTTTCTTGTTTGGTCACCAATTATTCCCTTATCAATATATTTGATAGGTGAACTATCCCATGTTCCCCTAATTTGCTTATGATATTATTCTTTATGTCTAAATCATGTACCCATTTTGACCTTATCTTGGCATATGGTGTGAGATGTTGGTCTATACCTTCTTTCCGCCAAACTGCTTTCCAGTTTTCCCAGCAATTTTTGTCAAATAGGGAGTTTTTGTCCCAAAAGCTTGGATCTCTGGGTTCGTCAAGTACTGGATTACCACAGTCATTAACTATTGAGTAGTGTATTCCACTGTTCTACTACTCTATTTCTTGGCCAGTACTAGATTATTTTGATAAGAACTTTGTAATGTAGTTTGTGTTCTAGCACTGCTAGGCCACTTTCCTTCATATTTTTTTTTCATTGATTATCTTAATATACTTGACCTTTTTTCCAGATACATTTTATTATCATTTTTTCTAGCTTTGTAAAATTTTTTTTTCTAGTTTGATTTGTTTGACACTAAATAAGTAAATTCATTTAGCTAGAATTATCATTTTTAATAAATTTGTGTGGCTTACCCATGAGCAATTAATATTTCTTTAATTGTTTAGTTCTAACTTTCTTTATATGACAAATATTTTGTAATTGTGTTATATAGTTCCCAGGTTTGTGTTGGCACGTAGATTTCTAAATATTTTATATTGTATGCAATTATTTCAAATGCAATTTCTCTTTCTACTTCCTGCTGCTGGACACTTTTGGCAATATACAGAAATGTTGATGATTTATGTGGGTTTATTTTATATGTTAATTATTTCAACTAGTTTGTTGGCTGACTCTCCAGGATTCTCTAAGCATACCATCATATCCTCTGCAGAGAGCAATAGTTTTGTTTTCTCATTGCCTATTATAATTCCTTTAATTACTTTTTCTTCTCTTATTGCTATACCTAGAATTTTTAGTACAATATTGAATAATAGTGGTGATAATGGACATCCTTACTTCACCACGGATCTTTTTGGGAAGGCTTCTAACTTATCCGCATTATAGATAAAGCTTACTAACAGTTTTAAATAGCTACTACTGATCATATTAGGGAATGCTCTATTAATTCTTATTCTTTTTTTTAATAGGGATGAGTGTTGTATTTTGTGAAAAGCTCTTTCTGCATCTATTGAGATGTTAATATGATTTATGTTGGTTTTGTTATTGATAAGGTCAATTTTACTGAAATCTTGGTATAAAATCCACCTGGTCATAGTGTATGATCTTTGTGATATAGTGCTACAATCTCCTTGGAGGTATTTATTTATTTATTTCACATCAATATTCATTCAGGAAATTGGTATGTAGTTTTCTTTTTCTGGTTTCTGTATCAGCAACATATTTGTGTCATAAAAGGAATTTTGTAGGACTCCTTTGTCTGTTTGTCTAAACAATTTGTATATTGGTGGAATTAATTGTTCTTTAAATGTTTGACATAATACACTTTGGAATCCATCAGGTCCTGAATTTTTTTTTTCCTTAGGGAGCTCATTTATGGCTTTTTCATTTTCTTCTAAAATAGGGTTATTTAAGTATTCTATTTCCTTTTCCATTAATCTGGGCCATTTGCATTTTTGTAAATATTCAACCATTTCACTTATATTATCAGATTTACTGGCATATAATTGGACACAATAGCTCATTAATGTTTTAAAATTTCTCTTTATTGGTGGTGAATTCACCCTTTTCAATTTTTTTTTACTGTTAATTTGGTTTTCTTTCTTTTTTTAAAAAATCAAATTAACCAATAGTTTATTTATTATGTTGTTTTTTTAAAAAAAACCTGGATCCTAGCTTTATTTCTTAGTTCAATAGTTTTTCTTACTTTTAATTTTATTAATCTTTCCTTTGGTATTTAGGACTTCACATTTCGTATTTAATTGGAAATTTCTAATTTGTTCTTTTTCTATTTTTTTCCAGTTGCACACACAATTAATTGCTCTTTCTCTGTTTTATTATGTAAGTGTTTAAACATATACAATTTCCCCTAAGTGCTGCTTTGGTTGCATTCCATGAATTTCAGTTTGTTGTCTCATTGTTGTCATTTTCTTTAGTGAAATTATTGATTTTTCCCCCTATACTTTGTTATTTGACTCACTCATTCTTTAGGTTTAGATTATTTAGATTCCTATTAATTTTAATCTAACTTTTTATTGCATTATGATCTGAATGCTATGCATTTAATATTTTTGCATATGGTTGTGAAATTTTTATGTCCTAATATATGGTCATTTTTTGTTTGTTTGTTATTTAGGTGCCATATACTATTGAGAAAAAAGGTATGGTCCTTACTATTCCTATTTAATTTTCTCCAGAGGTCTATCATATATAATATGCCTAACATTGTATTCATGTCGTTTCTTCATATTTTATTATTTATTCTTCTCCATTGCCTTTTTTTGCTTTTTGTTAGATTTATCTAATTCTGAAAAAGAAAAGTAGAGTTCCCCCACTAGTACAATTTTATTGTTTATTTCCTCCTATAATTCATTTAACTTTTTCTTTAAGAATTTGGATGCTGTACAATTTGGTGCATATACGATTAGTATTAATGTTACTTCATTGCCTAGGATACCTTTCAGCAAAATGTAGTTGACTGCTTATCTTGTTTAATTAGATCTATTTTTTTTCTTTTGATTTGATTTGTCTGAGATCAAAATTGTTGCCCTTCTGTTATTTTTACATCATTTGAAGAATAATAGATTCAGCCTCAGACCATTATTTGTACTCTGCGTGTCTCTCTGTTTTAACTATTTTTTTTTGTAAACAACATATTGTAGGATTCTAGTTTTTAATCTACTTTGCTAAGTTTTTTTGTTTTATGGGTGAATTCATCCCATTTACATTCACACTTAAAATTACTGACTATATATTTCACTCCATCCTATTTCCTTTCCTCTTCATCCTTTTCTCTCTCACCTTTTACCTTATTCCATTCTCCAAAGTCTGTTTTGCTTCTCACCACCCCCTACCACAATCTGTCCTCTCTTCTATCACTCTTCTGCTTCTCTTATTCCTCCCATTTTACTTTCCTATAGGGCAAGATAGATTTTTATACCCAAATGAGTTATTATTCACTTTTGAGCCAATTTTGATGAGAGGTGAGATTCAAGCATTACCCTGCCCCATTTTCCTCTCAACTGTAAAAGTTCTTCCTTTCTCATTTCTTTGTGTGATAATGTATTCAGTTCTCCCTCTCCCTTCCCTTTCTCCAAGTATATCACTCTTTTCCCCCTTAATTTTATTTTTATACCATCTTATAATAGTCTGTTCACCCCCATGACCTCTGTCTGTGTGTATTGCTTCTGACTGCCCTGATAATGATAAAGTTAGTAGGAGTACAGTCTTCCCATATATGAATGTAAACAGTTTAACCTTATTCTATCCCTTATGATTCTCTTTTATGCTTATCTTTTTTATGCTGCTCTTAAACTTTGTATTTGGAAGTCAAATTTTCCATTCAGCTTTGGTTTTTCCTCAGAAATGCTTGAATGTCTTCTATTTCATTGAATGTCTATTTTCCCTTGTAAAAATTAAACTCAGATTTGCTGGGCAGGTGATTCTTGGTTGCAATCCTAGCTCCTTTGCCCTCCAGAATATCACATTCTAAGTTTTCTTATCCTTTAATAAAGAAGCTATTAATTCATGTGTTATCCTGACTCTGGCTCTATGTTATTTGAATTATTTCTTTCTGGCTGCTTGCAAAATTTTCTCCTTGTCTTGGGAGATGTAGAATTTAGCTATAATTTTCCTAGGAGTTCCCATTTTGGGATCTTTTTCAGGAAGTGATTGGTGGATTTTTTGAATTTTTATTTTACCCTCTGATTCTGGGTTATCAGGGCAATTTTCTTTGATATTTTCTGGAAAAATAATACCAAAGCTCTTTAAAAAAATCATGGCTTTCAGGTAGTCTTATAATTCTTAAGTTATCTTACCCTCACTGGTCAAATAGAGATGCTAATGGGGGCTTCAGGGATAATTGCTTTTGATCTACATTTATTTAATGTCTTTATTAATGATCTGTAAGGGAGAAGATACTGAGATTTAATGAAATTTCCTAACAGTACTCTTTTGGAAGGGGTTGAGATTCTCAGATGGGACCAAAAATACAGAGGAATAGGGGAAGTTACATATTTTTAAAAAGAACATGAACATTTAACACAGGAAACTGTAAGTCAGTTCAGGTAGAAGAAAGTGTTGTGAAATTAACACACAATCACTTCACAAAAGTGAAATTTTCTAAAATAGAATCTTATGAGGAAGGAACGTCATTAAGTTCAATCCATATCAGTCAAGAATCCTCTCTGCAACATATTCCCCAAAGTTGTCATTAGCTTGTGTTCAAAGCATGTGCTCAACACATGCAAAGAAGAAAAATAAATATTTTTATCGAGTATTGAACACAGTGAGAAAAAATGACTTCCTCTTCCACTGTGCTTCATTTCTGCACTCTGAACCTTTTCACTGGATGTTTCCCATATATGGAATACTCTCCCTCCTTCTCCTTTCTGCCTCAACTAAAATACTCTCTTCTCTAAGAAACTTGCAATTATCTCCTTTTACAAAGGGCAGTTATCTTTCCTCTTTTCCAGGTCAGTTTTTTTTTCCAATGAGATATTTCACATTTTATTCTATTTTTATCCTTTTGAATTTGTTTTATTGCTTCTTGATATCTCATGGAATCATGAGATTCCACTTGTCCAATTCTAATTTTAAGGAATTATTTTCTTTAGAATGAGCTTTTCGTACCTCCCTTTTCATTTAGCCAATTCTACTCTTTAAGAAGTTCTTTTCTCCAGTGAATATTTGTACCTCTTTTTTCATTTGGCCAATTATGCTTTTTAAAGAGTTCTTCTCTTCAGTAGATTTTGGTGTCTTTTACCATTTGGCCAATTCTGTTTCTAATGTTATTTTATTCAGTATTATTTTGTGCCTCCTTTACCAAACTGTTGACTCTCTTCATGATTTTCTTTCATTACTCTCATTTCTTTCCCCAGTTTTTCCTTTACCTCTCCGATCTTATTTGTAAAATACCTTTTGAACTCTTTCAGCAATTCTTTTTGGTCCTGTGATCAATTCACATTTCTTTTCTGGAACTTTTCATGTAGCTGTTTTGACTTCCTTTTCTTCTAGGTTTGTGTCTTGATCTTGTCTGTCACCATAGTAGCTTTCTATGGTCAGATGCTTCTTTTGTTTCTTGTCCATTTTTCAGCTTATTTCTTGACATAACTTCCTGTTAAAGTTGGGCTTTGTTCCTATATTGGAGGAGGACACTGTCCCAAGCTTCAAGCCTTGCTTGCTGCTGTTTTCAGAGCTGGCTCTGGGGATCTGTAGATTTTCAGTTCTACCAAGGTGGTATTATCTAAGGGAAGGTATGGTTTCCTGCTCTCCTGGTTCATGTTCTGGTTTCTGAACATGTACTCTTTTCTGTCCTGGAACTGTGACATGGACCCTACACTTTTGTGACATCAGGTGCTAGTGTCCTCCCATTTATTCTACTCTTTCTTTTGACCCTGTTCCTCCTCAGAACTATTTACTTCTGATTACCCTATTTCCCAATCTGCCCTCCTCTCTATCATCCCCCTGCTCTCTTGCCCCCTTCTCTCCCTATTTTCCTGTAGGGTAAAACAGATTTCCATACCCAAATGAATGTGTATATTATTCCCTCCTTAAGCCAAATCTGTTGAGAATAAGATTCACTCATTCCTTCTCACCTTCCCCCATTTCCCCTCCACTTTAAAAGCCTTTTCTTTTCTGTTATTTTGTGAGATGATTTACCCCATTCTACCCCTCCCTTTCTTCTTCTCCTAGTATAATCTTCTCTCATTCCTTTATTTTATTCTCCATATCTGACCCCTTAAACTTCAATTCACCTTGTGCCCTCTATGTATCTCTCTCTCTCTCTCTTCTCTCTCTCTCTCTCTCTCTCTCTCTCTCTCTCTCTCTCTCTCTTTTCATACATATCATTTTTTTCCCTCCATCTACCCTAATACTGACAAAGGTCTCATGAGTTATACATATCATCTTTCCATGCAGGAATGTAAACAGGTCAACCTTAATAAGTCTCTTTTGATTTCTCTTTCCTGTTTACCTCTTCATGGTCCACTTGAGTCTTGTATTTGAAAGTCAAATTTTTTATTCAGCTCTGGCCTTTTCATCAGGAATGCTTGAAAGCCCTCTATTTCACTGAATGACCATTTTTTCCCCTGGAGGATTATACTCAGTTTTGCTGGGTAGGTGATTCTTGGTTGTAATCCTATCTCCTTTGCCCTCTGGAGTATTATATTCCATGCCCTGTGGTCCTTTAATGTAGAAGCTGCTAAATCTTGTGTTATCCTGATTGTGTTTCCACAGTACTTGAATTGTTTCCTTCTGGAGCCTTGAATATTTTCTCCTTGACCTGGGAACTCTGGAATTTGGCTACAATATTCCTAGGAGTTTTCCTTTGGGGATCTTTTCAGGAGGAGATCAGTGGATCCTTTCAATTTCTTTTTTGCCCTCTGGTTCTAATATAATAGGGCAGTTTTCCTTGATAATTTCTCGAAAGATGATGTCTAGGCTCTTTTTTTGATCATGGCTTTCAGACAGTCCAATAATTTTTAAATTCTCTCTCCTGGATCTATTTTCCAGGTCAGTTGTTTTTCCATGAGATATTTCACATTCTTCTAATTTTTCATTCTTTTGGATTTGTTTTACAGTGTCTTGATTTCTCATAAAGTCACTAGCTTCCAATTGCTCTATTCTAATTTTTAAGGAAGTATTTTCTTCAGTAATCTTTTGGACTTCCTTTTCCATTTGGCCAATTTTTCTTTTTAGGGCATTCTTCTCCTCATTGGCTTTTTGGACCTCTTTTGCCATTTGGGTTAAGCTATTTTTTCAGGTATTATTTTCTTCAGTATTTTTTTGGGTCTCCTTTAGCAAGCTCTTGACTTGTTTTTCATGATTTTCTTGCATCACTCTCATTTCTCTTCCCAATTTTTCCTCTACTTCCCTTACTTGCTTCTCAAAATCCCTTTTGAGCTCTTCCAAGACCTGGGCCTGATTCACATTTTTCTTGGAGGCTTTGGATGTAGGAGCTTTGACTTTGTTGTCTTCTTCTGGTTGTATGTTTTGGTCTTCTTTGTCACCAAATTAAGATAATATAGTCTGACTCTTTTTGAGCTGCTTCCTCATGATCCCGGCCAATTACTTGAGTTTTAAACTCCTTGTTAAGGTAAGAGTCTGCTTCCAATATGGAGAATGTACTGTCCCAAGCTTCAGGGGTTTGTGTAGCTGTTTTCAGAGATACTTGTAGGGACCTGTGAATTTTCAGTTCTTGCAAGGTGGTATGATAAGGAGCAAGGTGTTTACTACTTTCTTGGCCTGTGCTCTGTGTGTTAGTGACCACAGGCACTCCTTTCTGTCCTGGAACTGTGAGGAGGATTTTCTTTTCTCAGCCAGTACAAGCTCCACCAAGCCAGCGCTCCTCCTCATCCCAGGACTGCCACCCAGAACTGTGACCCAGATTCAAGCACAGGCAAAGCAAGAGATTCCTGCCTCAGCACTGGCAAAGAGATCCCTGCAATCCCCCTCTGATCAGCCACTCGATTCCCCCTCAGTCTGTGGGCCGGAAGCTCAGGAGGCAGCCGCTGCCCCCTGGGGTCCACGCTCCACGTGCTTTTTGGTAACTGGAGCTGAGACCCCTGCAGTCGTCTCTCAGCACCACAGAAACAGACTTTTCCCACTGACCTTCTAAGTTGTCTTTGGCATTCCTGGGTTGAGAGGTCTGGAAGCCACCACAGCTGCCTGTGATTCAGTCCTCTGAGGCCTGTTCCAGGTTCACTGGGGCATGCACGCCCATGCAGTGCTGCGCTCCTCTTACATGCCGGAGCGATATACCTTTCTGATTAATCATCCAGCTTGTCTTGGGCTGGAAATTTGCTTCGCTCTGTCTTTTTGTGGGTTCTGCTGCTTTAGAATTTGTTTAGAGCCATTTTTTACAGGTATTTGGAGGGTTTGGGGGACAGCTCAAGCAAGTCACTGCTTTCCCTCCTCCATCTTGGCTCTGCCACTACCCTTTCATTTTTAGGCAAGAATGTCTTGCACAGTATAATCAGGCATGGATGGATTTTGATCTGTATCAACACTTCACATTACTTTCACTTTTTCCCCAAGTCCATCTCTCTTATGAACTTCCCCATTACTCTCAATCATACCATCATATCCTTCTAGTCACCCAGGGTGACAACCTGAGAGTCTTTTTAATCTTTTCCTTCTGCTTCTTCTCCCCATAGCCAATCATTTGTCAAATCCCGCCATTTCTATGTCCGCAGCATTCTCTAATACATCTTCTCTCCTTCCACTCAGCCAACACCACTTGCCTGAACTATTGCAATAGTTTTCTAATCGGTCAGCCTTCCTCAGGTACCTTTTATCTACAAACCCTCCTCAACACTGTTACCAAAATGATCATCCTAGAACATAAATCTGATCCTGCCATTCCTCCACCCAATGAATGCCAATCACTTCTTAATGACTCTATATCCAATCTTCAACTCATGTTAAATTTTGTTTTTGCATATTTTACAAAGTATATAATAGTATAGTAATACATCTATATAATAAATTAATAAATATAAATATGTTAGGAGTGCACTACAATTTTTCCCCATTGTAAACCTTCAAAAGCTATAATTTGAAGTTCATGACCTGGTTGCATTGACCTACATGCTCTTGGGATGTGACACCGTATCCCCTGTCTATTTTTCTTGATACTTGAAGTCTCCCATGCCTGGAATACTCTTCCTCCAAATTTCAAAGTCTTAGCTTCCCTAGCTTTCTTCAAGGCTCAGCTCAAATCTTCTAGAGAAGGTTTTCCCTGCTTTCTTCCCCACCCTCTTAGCTGCTGCTGATTCTTCTTTCATATTACCATCATCTATGTATCTCCAATGTGCCTATATTATTTTTGTGTTACTTTCCTTGTTAAGAAAACACACACTTTGAAAACATGGACCTTTATTTTTGCCTTTTTTTGAATCCCCAATGCTTGGCACAGTGCCCAACACATAATGAGTGCTTAATGAATACGTGTTGATTTGACTTGCTTAGCACCAGTGGGCAGATCTAGGAGCACTGGGTAGACATTACAAAGTAGCAAAACTAAACCTGATTTAAGGAAAATTTTCCTCATAATTAGAGTTCCCACAAAATGGAATGAACTGATTTGAGAAGTAGTGAGTTCTCTGTCATTGGAAGGCTTCAAACAGAGGCTAATGACTACTTTGGGGAACATGTTGTGGAAAGGATTGAGTCATAACTGACATGGCTTGAACTGAAGGAGGTCCCTTCTGACTCGGAGATTCTGTCTTAGACAATTTCACGGCTGTGAAGTGATTGGGTGGTAATTTCCTAACATTTTCTTCTACCAAGACTGACTCACAGTTTCCTGCGTTAAATGTTCATTTGTTTTTATATTTTAATTTCTCCTATTTATTGTATTTTTTTGATTCCTTCTGAGACTCTCAACACCTTCCTGAAGAGTAATGTTAGGAAATTACATTAAAGCCCAGTTTCTTCTCCCTTCCAGATCATTAATAAAGATATCAAATAAATGGAGACCAAAAGCAGTGATCCCTGAGGCCCCCATTAGTGCCTCTATTTGATCAGAGTTCATTCACAATGCATGAAATTATAGACAAGCTCTGTGCCATATTTTATCACAGAGACAAAGAAAAACAAACATAACAAAGGTATGGAGTTCTGGATATGTGGTCGATACATGTGAAGAGGAAAAAGAAATGTTTTAACCAGTATTGAAAACATTAGGAAAAAATAACTTTCTCTTCCACTACACTACATCCCTGCACTCTGTACCTTTTCTCTAGATGTCTCCTATGCCTGGAATGCACTCCCTCCTCCTCTCTGCCTCAACTAAAATACTTTCTTCTGCAAGAAGCTTCCCTGGTTCCTCTAAATGCATCCTTAGCTCCTTCTCTCTGTGATTATCTACAATTTATTCTCTGTCTCTCTCTGTCTCTGTCTCTGTCTCTGTCTCTCTCTGTGTCTGTCTCTATCTCTGTCTCTGTCTTTGTTTCTGCTTCTCTGTCTCTTTGTCTCTGTCTTTGCCTGTCTCTTTCTCTGTCTTCTTTCTGTCCTGTCTCTCTATCTCTGTCTTTCTCTTTCTCTGTCTCTCTGTCTCTATCTGTCACTCTCTGTCTCTCTTTGTCTCTCTCTGTCTCTGTCTCTCTCTCTGTCATTTGTACGTGATTGTTGACAAGTTGCTCACCTCCCCAGCTCCCTGAAATTTTGAATTCCTTGAGGTCAAATACCATTTTTTGACTTTTCTTGGTGTCACTAACCCAGTACAGAGACTAGCACAAAGTACATATTGAACACATTCTTGTTTACTTAAGTCACTCTAGAGATGTTTTCTACAATTTTTGGTTAATTATGTAACCTCATAATAGAACACCAAGGTTCATTTTGAGATATTTCTCCCTCCTTTGTCTTGTAGTCTTCCTCAAGGAAATCTGGGAGATTTATAATTTAACATCATCACAGATGCTGCCACCACCTTCTCTTGTAAAGTCTTATTTCCTCCAATGAAAGAAGAATAGAGATCAACTGTTGAAATGGAAAGTCCACTGGCTTCTGGAGTCAGAAAATCTGGCTTCAAAGCTCACCAAAGGTACCTACCTGAGTATCTATGGACAAATCACTGTACTTTCCTGTGCCTCAGTTTCATCATTTATTTAATGAGGGTATTGGACTAGATCAGGGTTCATAACTTTTGGGGCTCTGGGTTGGGGGGATGTCATGGGCTCCTTGAGCAGTCAGTCTGATAAACTCTATGGGCCCCTTTTTTAGAGTAGCACTTTTAGATGCATACAATGATTTATATCAGTTTACAAAGGAAGCCAAATATGTTAAAATAACAGATGATGTTTATTTTTATTTTGATCCAAGTTCATGGGCCTTCCTGCTGCAGCTGCAAAATACCTTGGAATATTCCCAGTCCAACCACTTCAATTTATAGAGGAAGAGACTGGGTCCTATGGAAAATGAAATGACATGTCCATGCTCTTCAGATGGTAATTTATAAGATCTTAGTTTTAGAGCTGGAAGGGATATTAGAGGACATTTAATTTAATTCCCTCCTTTTGTCCAGAGTGGGGAAGTAACGTGCCTAAACCCTCACAAAAAGCTGCACAAACAGGATTAGAACCCAGGGCCTCTCAGTCCAAATCCTCTACACTTCTACCAAATTTGGACTCCATACATTGCCTCAAGAAAGAGGCAATTCATCTGGAATCCAGATTAGTGATTGCATTTAATCTGCATTCAGCTGCATTCATGATAGGATTGTTTCTATTTAAATGACTGTGGTCATTCTGTTTCTTGTTCTCCTTTGTAGATGTAATACTGCTTAATTCTGCTTTCTTCATTTTGCACTAATTCATACAAATCTTCTCAGTTTCATCTAATTCCTTATATGCCTCACTACAAATTTCATTAGCTTTCTCTCTGAGACAGCTGAAGGGCTATCTCTAACTTAAGGTATACTCATCTATCCTTTGGAGGACCATAAAGCTTTCTCCAAACTTTGCCGTCAATTTTCTTTCTTAAGGAGTAATGAATCTCATAAGATAGGATTAGTAAAATTCATCAGTGGAGGAGAGAAAGAGTGCAGGGGAAGAAAAGGAAGGAGATTTGGAAAGCTCCCCAAAGCCTCAGCATTCATACCCTTAAGGAACACCACATGTTTTGAGAAAGGAAAATGGGCAAGGCCCAGAACCACCTACAATTAATACATAAATAAACACAACTAGAAATATATTGTTTTATTAAAGGAGTTGGTGTCATGAGATGAATAAATACGATATTTCAAAAGTTTGATTTAGAGATTTAAATTGGATTTGAAAATATAATTTATTTTTTTCTGGCCATTTTAGAGGCACTGAATTTGAAGTTAGGAAGACCTGTGTTCAAATCCTGCTTTAGACTTAAAAGCCATGTGACTCAGGGAAAATCAGTGAAGCTGTCTTGACCTCAGTTTCCTCATTTATAAAATGTAGATCATAATAGCACTTACCTTCCCAGGTTGTTGGGAGGATCAAAGGAGTTGGCATATGTAGAGCACTTCATAAACCTTTAAGTATTGTATAAACATTAGCTATTGTTAATTTTTTTTCAGCCAATCAATCAACAGTCACCTATTAAGCATCTAGTATGGTCCAAACACCTTGCAAGGTTAAAAATGGAGCAGTTTCTGTTCTCAAGAAATTTACATTTCATGTGGGAATCAATATTAAAGACATAGCTTGGACCAGTGGAAAGAGCAGCAGCTTTGGAGGCAGAAGAACTGGGTTCAAATCTTGTCTCTGATATTTAATAGTGGCTTGACCTATGGCAAGTCCCTCAGTCTAGTATAGTTTCTTTTCTTGTAAAAAAGAGGTTATGAACCCTGATCTAGTCCAATACCCTCATTAAATAAATGATGAAAGTGAGGCACAGAAAAGTACAGTGATTTGTCCATAGATACTCAGGTAGGTACCTTTGGTGAGCTTTGAAGCCAGATTCTCTGACTCCAGAAGTCAGTGACCTTTCCAATTCCACAGTTGATCTCTGTTCTTTCATTGGAGGAGATAAGAGGTGGTGGCAGCATGATTTGGGCAATGGTTTGACTTTATGCCTTAATTTACATTTTATCTTTATCTCTTTTTTTTTCTGGCTTCTTTGTGGTTGAGTCAAAATGCAGGTTACATGAAACAATTGGGTAAAGGAACAGCAGTGTGTATTATAGGGCATGTTGATAAATAGGCACCAAGAGGGAAACTGAGACAAGTCTCTCTTTTCTTGGAACTTCACATGGTCTTTGAGGAGGTGGGGAGAACTGGCAGCCTCAATTTGAGTCTTCTTGGGCTGTAGGCCACTTGCCCTGTGATTTCTCTCCTCTGTCAAAGTTCAGTCCTTTCTTCTTTGGCTGGTTATGCCCATACTCCCTATTCTTTCTGGCTTTGCTCTAGATGTCTCCACTCCTTCCACTCCACTGACAGATCTCAACACTTCTTTCTTGTCCTGTAGTAACTTCTGCTTTTATGTGAGCTCTCCACAGATGGGCCAAGTCAATCATCCGATTAAGAGAGACTTCCTGGTGCACCTGACTGAATTATCTTTGACTTCATACTCAAGCCTTGCTCAAACCTAGTTTGAATTGATGGGCTCAGTCAAGAAATTGTGTTACTTGACAAAAGTAATTACTTTTAAGGAGGATGGGGTAGTTACATGAAGAGTAAGAAAGATTCAGGACGTGAAGGGTGAAGGGAATCTGGACAGTTCTGAAAAAAATCTTTTGCCCAGGGTAAGAAATGTTTACCAGCAGGTTAGGGCCTCACCTCATTTCACCCTTCATTCCTAAGATCAGCTGGTAAATTCTAAGAGGCTGGATCAAAGAGGTTTGGAGAAGTAATTATCTTTTCATTGACTCAGACATTTATGATGTCTTCCTAATTGAAATATGAGTGTATGTAATGATAATGTATTAGACATAATTGAGCTTAATTAACCAAGTAATTAAGGTCAGACCACACTCCTCATACTTTAACCCTCTAATTAGTCATTATAAGGTCGAGTTTCTCTGAGCGTTTTTTCCCTTTTGAATCAATGTTTGCACTTTAAGAACAGATGCCCTAACATCCCATGAGGATGCAGCTATGTATGTGCACACCGTATTCAGCCAACATCCCACTTTCAAATGGAGAGAGATTATGTAGTGCTCACAAGCCCACCTTGATAAGAAATGAAGCTGATTTCAAAGTAAATCTCTGCGTGAGTACTTTCTTCAATGCCTCAGAGAGTCTGTGATTTCATCCATTTCCCACACCATCCATCCATGAAAACTGCAATGTAAGTATTGTTGACTTTTTATCCTAGAATCAATTAACAGAATTAATGAAACATTCATTTTGCATCAAGTACCATGTAAGCACTGGGGATACAAAGAAAGGCAAAATCAGTCCCTGCCCTCGAGAAGCTCACATTCTAAGAGTAGGGACAATGTATAAGCAACTATAAATATACAAGATGTATATAGAGAATTGTAAATGGAGGGTAATCTGAGAAGGGAAGGTACTAGTAGCCTAAGGGCCTGGAAAAAGGATCCCTACAGAAGGTGCTCTTTGAGCTGAGTTAGTGACTTTGAAAGAGAAAGTGAGGCTGGTGACTTTGCACAGGCCTCCCTCACTTAAATCTAATTCACTTGCATGCCATGACCTCACCTCACAGATGTCATGGTCCTCTTGGAGAACGGACAAACAATAGCCTTTGTGAGTAGATAAGGAGCTGCCCATTAGGGACCCAGCTTCCAATTCCCCAACATTTCCTTCCTTCCTTCCTTCCTTCCTTCCTTCCTTCCTTCCTTCCTTCCTTCCTTCCTTCCTTCCTTCCTTCCTTCCTTCCTTCCTCTCTCTCTGTCTCTCTCTCTGTCTCTCTCTCTTTCTTTCATTCTTTTTTCCTTCCTTCATTCCTTTCTTTCTTTCTCTCCTTCTTCCTTCATTCCTTCATTACTTTCTTTCTCTCCTTCTTCCTTCCTTCCTTCCTTCCTTCCTTCCTTCCTTCCTTCCTTCCTTCCTTCCTTCCTTCCTTCCTTCCTTTCTCTCTCTCTCTCTCTCTCTCTCTCTTCCTTCCTTCCTTCCTCCCTCCCTCCCTCCCTCCCCCCGCTCTCTCTCTCTTTCTTTCTTTCTTTCTTTCCTTCTTTCTTTCTTTCTTCCCTATCCACACAGGGTATCAAATCCCTACCTGTGGGTGCTCTGCCCAAAGGGAATGTAAATTTTAATCTTTGAAACTTTTTCTTTTTTTTTTTTCTCTTGAAGACTAGCCTTAACTCCAAATCACTTGGTCCCAGACCAAGCCCTATTTGGTCACTGTTTGGGCCTTGATGGGCTCAGAATGAATGTAAATAACAATTGTTACTGTGTGTACCAGAAATCCTGAGGGTCTTCCCCTCCCAGATCTTTTTTTTTTTAAGAGGCCATTCTTTACTTCATTTTATTGTCTTAATTACTGAATGGGCACTGCCTCAGTGTTAAAGACCTTAGCGGCTCTGAAGAGAAAGTGAGGCTGGTGATTTTGTACAGCCCTCCCTTTTTAAATCCAGTTCACTTGCATGTCATGTCCTCACCTCTCTGACATCATGGCCTCACCTCCCTGCTGTCATGGCCTCACCTCCCTGACATCATGGCCTCACCTCCGTGACGTCATGGCCTCACCTCCGTGATGTCATGGTCATCTTTGAGAATGAAGGACAAACAGCAGCAGCAGCAAGGAAGCCAGGGATTCTTTTTTTTTTAAAGTTATTTATTTAATTTTTAATTTATAGAGTAAAATAAGCGTTTCTATAACAATATAATAAAGATGATTGCACACAGAACTGCAAATTTATTACATACAACTTTCTATTCCTTGTTAATATATAATAAAGTTATTATGTACATTTTTCCTTCCCCCTCATCCCCACCCAAGAGATGGCTATGATTAGACACAAATATGTATGTATATGTAAAATCACTCTATACATGCTTTTATCCGTCAGTTCTTTCTCTAGATGCAGATAGTATCTTCCTTCCTAGATACTATGCAGCTAATTTGGGTATTTATAAAAGTCAAAATGACTTAGTCACCCAAAGTTGTTCTCTTTTAATAAAATATTTATTTCATTCTGAACTTAAGAAATACAACAAACATTTCCACAACAAAATGGGATAGAGCAACTGAGGATTGCACCGGAAATTGCAGATCCATTATGCACAACTTGCTATTCCTTTCAAATATACAACAAAGTTATCATGTGATATCATTATTTTCTTTCCTTCTTTTCCACCCTAAGATTTGAGATGGCTACCATTAGATACAAATCTGTGTGTGTGCGTGCACAGGCACACACACACATATACATATACATAACATATGTACACACTTATGCATATATGTCAATTATTTTTTCTGGATTCTAGCAGCATCTTCCATCATAGGATCTGAGTGGTTAATTTGAATATTTATAATAGCCAGAATGACTTGGTTGCTCAAGGTTATTCTTTTTTTTTTCTCTTTTGGTGAGGCAATTGGGGTTAAGTGACTTGCCCAGGGTCACACAGCTAGGAAGAGTTATGTGCCTGAGGCCGGATTTGAACGCAGGTCCTCCTGCCTCCAGGACCGGTGCTTTATCCTCTGCACCACCTAGCTACCCCTCAAAATTACTCTTAAGACAATCTTGCTGTTACTGTATAAAATGTCGTCTTGGTTCTGCTCATTTTGCTCTTCATTATTTCATGCAAGTTTATACATGTTTTTCTAAGATCATTGAACACATCATTTCTTATAGCACAGTAGTGTTCCATCACAATCATATACTACAACTTGCTCAGCCATTCCCAATTGATGGGCATCCCTGTGATTTCCCAGTTCCTTATCACCACAAGGGCTACTATAACCATTTGAGAACAGGGATTCAAAGAGGCAGAGATGTTGAGAAAGCATTTTAGGCACAGGAGACTGCCAATAGAAGTTCACAGAGATGGAATATGGACTGCAGTGTGTAAGAAACAGTCAGCAGTCGTTGCTGGAGGCTGTGGAATAAAGTATAAGAAGCCTGGAAAGGCAGAAAGAGTCTAGGTTGTGAAGTCTGAAATGCCAGACAGAGTTGTTTATATTTTAACTTGGAGTAGATGTTGATTTTTACTATTCATGTTCTCCCAGAAGTCTTCCACGGAGGACAGCGACACAGTGTATCTGAGCAGTATATAATCTTTCCTCAAAATGTTTGAGGACTTTGTGGATAATAGCAGAGCACTTGAGGTGCTGGACTGTTAGAACTTGGAACAGATACTGTCTCAGACACTTCCTACATGTGTAACATGGGGCAAGGCATTTAAATTCTCTCTACCTGTTTCCTCGTGTATAAAATGTGAATAACACCGTTAGTGCCTGGATGGAGAATTGTTCTAATGGCCAAATGATATAAATCCCTTGGCTAATCTTAAACAAAGAGCTAAATAAATGTGAGTTTGTAGGAGCAGTAATGACAACAGTCATTGGATGGAATAGTCATTTTTGAAAAGTAGGAAGTACTCTTTTGGTGTTTCTGAAGAGGTATGGGGATGAATGATGGGAAATCAGACAACCAGCAGTTTGGGGAATTGGCCTCTAATTCCACCTTGTAGACTGGGTCATATCATCTAGCATTTTAAAGTTTGTATTGTACCCCTGTAGGAAGAGTTGATTGTGCGTATAGCCTATAGCTTCTGGTTGCCTGTGTCCACTTAAATGTCCGTTAAGCTAAGATAGAGAAACACGTCCTAATGAAACCACTGTGGGTACTGAATAAGACATTTGGCACTGTAAACACAGAAATAATAGCTTGCCTTCTCAGTGGGTGAGGGAGGGGTGGTAGGGAGTCAGAAAATGTGCCACTCAAAATTTAAGAAAAAGAATGTTAAAACTAAATAAAATTATAGAATCCATAATTGAACAATTCCTTGGATTTCAACAATATTTAGTAAACCCATTATGTACCAGATAGTATACTAGCACTGAAGACCTAAACACAAAACCAAATAAGCCCCTGCCCTCAATAAGCTTATACTCTTGGTGATGTGAAACAATATTAATACGGAAAAGTGAACACAAAATATATGCAAAGAAGGTAGAGAGTATGGAGGGTTGGATCAGAGTAGCCTTCCTAAAGGACTAGATGCTTAGTCTGAATTTTAGACAAAACTATATTGTGTAAGGCAGAGGCAAGGGAGCTACTGGAGATAGTAGGTGTGTCAAAGTACGTGGGGATCTATTTTGTACCCTAGCATATCTCAGGGCAGGTACCCCCTTATGCCTGACACGGGATCAGCTGAAGAATTCATTTATATGTTTAACAAAAAGCCTGTCTGACTTTCTGACATGTAGTGACCTCTACCTGATCCGAGTCACCAAAACCCTCTCATTTTCCCCTTGTTCACTGAATAACATTTGAGTGTGTGGAATCACTATTGTGAAAGATCCATTTCCTGAGCTGCTGCCCTGACAAATAACTCAATTTCACCAAACCAAACCAAATAAAATGAACAAAACAAAACAGAAGATCTGCTTGAGCCTAGCTTAGAGAGTCTCCTATCCAGAGCTAGAGCTTTCCATGCAGTTGGCCTGCTGTGCAGAGAGGTTAGCAGGGCCTCCTCCTGCTGTGAGAAGCTATTAGCTTCCCCTCACTTATCTTTTGTATTGTTTTAATTCTGGGGTTTAAAACTTGTGGTCCATGAACTTGGTTTTAAAAATATGTTGGCAACTGTATTCCAATATAATTGTTTTCCCTTATAATCCTACATATTTAATTTTATGCAGTTAAAAACATTATTCTGAGAAAGACTCCATAAACTTTATTGAATTGATAAAGGAATGTTTGTTTCTTTTTTGGTTAGGAAAGGGTTAAGTGACTTGCTGAGGGTCACACAGCAAATAAATGTTATGTGTCTGAGTCCGGATTTGAACTCAGGTCCTCCTGACTCCAGGGCCAGTGCTCTATCCACTGTGCCACCTAGCTGCCTCCAAAGGGATGTTTTAATGGAAAAAAAGGGTTGAGCCTCTACTTTAACGGCATTCTTTTTGCTTTTATATCATGGCTTTTCATTGCCATGGTGTTCACCCGATCTCAGAACTTAGATCCCCTGAGGTCAATACTAGCATCTCCATATTAAAGATGGAGAAACTGCGTCAGAGTGATGAAATGATTTGTCCAAGATCACATGGCTATTTGAAGACCGAGTCAGGGCTAGAATTATGGTGCTCTCTCCTGATGTAATCATTGAAAATGGCTTAGCAGGGCACAGTTTTGAACCCACCCCTAAATGCAAGGTCTTCAATGACAGAATTGGAGAACTGAAGATTTGGAAGACACCTCAATGCCCATCAAGTCCAACCCGTAAGACTCTTCAATGTAATATACCTGACGAGATGTGATTGAGCTGGCTTTTTTTTCCCTAGAAGACCTTGTTGTTGTTATTCGTTGTTGTTATGACAACAGCCAGAAGACCTGCATCCTTGAAGAGAGAACTCACTAGTGCTGTAAGTATACTATTTCATCTTTGGGAAGTTCTATATACAGCCTCAGACACTCAATAGCTGTGTGACCCTGAACAAGGCACTTAACCCTGTTTGCCTCAGTTTCTTTATCTATAAAATGAGCTGGAGAAGGAAATGGCAAAACACTTTGCCAAGAAAATACCAAATGGGGTCGCTGAGTCAGACATGACTGAAAAATGACTGAGTAACCACAAAAGTGGAAGATTTTCATTATTATCCACAAACTGTAAACAGGTATTAAGGAAAGCCTTCAACCTGTTGGGTGGATCTTTTGTGGAAGACTCATAGGAGTGCAGGGCCACGGAAAAAGTTATGACCTCTAGGTTCAAATAGAAACAATGGTGCCATTGAAAGCTGTTCATAAGCTGGCCATTATACAAAAATGGGATTGACCTCTTTTACATCTTTCCCATTACTTTTACTTCTACCTTCTGGATGCAAAGAGGACAACTCTACTCTTTTTCACCAGATGGAAACACTTCAATTCAATCACCAAGCTATCATGACCCCTCCTACCTTCTTCATCCCCCATCTTGGGCTTCCTTTCTCCAGGTCAAACCTTACTAGTTGCCTCAGCCAATGATCATATGACATGGGCTTAAGTCCTTGCTCCATTCTGGGGCCCTCCTCTGGGCCTTTCATCAGGTGAAAGGTGGAACAAGTTTATAACATTTTTAGAGTTAAAGACACGAGAGGACATTTGTTCCAACCTCTCATTTTGCAGATGAGGAAATTAAGGCTCAGATAAGGGAAGGCATTTGACCATGATTTGTCATCTAGTAAGTAGCAAAGCAGAAATATGAAGACATAATCTTCCAAGTCTATATCTTGTGCTTGCCAATGTCCACTTTCATCTTCTACTATCATTTGTTGTTTTGTTTTGTTTCAATGTTTAATTTAGTCTCTTTTCTTGGCATTACTATCATTCCTCATCTAGTGCCTCCCTCAAGATAAACATTTTCCCTTTTATCAAATAAGTAAACAAACTAAATCCACAAATGGACGGCTTCTAAAAATATCCATCACATTCTCTATTGCCAGTCCATCCACTGGCCATGAAGGGGCAAGCAGGATTCATTTTAAGTCTTCTGTAGTTGTGAGTGGTCAAAGATCATAGTTCTTAATTTTCTCAAAGCTATATTCCTGTAGATGATTGTAGTCATTGAATATATTGCTCTCCTGCTTCTGCTCACATCACTCTGCATTAGTTAACCTAAATCTTCATAGGTTTCTATGAATCCAACTCTTTCTTATATCAGCGATCTCTTAACTACTGAATCCAATGACCTCTTCTTAAGGTCCTCATCCTACTTAAACATTATGCACCTTCAGATACCTTTGATTGTTTCCTCATTCTGGGCTGTTCCAATACTGGGGAGCCCACTTCTGGATTGCCCTAATAGTTCTGGTTGCCATCTTTTGGAAAGTATGCTGATAATCTGGAGAACATCCAGAAGGGAGAAATCAAGATGAGAAAGGGCTTTGAGTTAAAGCCACATGAGGATAATTTGGTACAACTAGGGAATGTTTGGCCTGCAGAAGAAAAGGAACAGGGGGGCCGTACACAATAGCAGTCTTCAAATTACTTTTTTCCCCCCTGTTTTTTTGCAAAGAACAGAACTAGGAGAAATGGATAGATGTCTGACCATGTCACTTTCTACTTAAATTCTCGTAGCTCTCCATTATCTCTAGGATCATGTGTAAAGTTCTATGATTGGCATTTAAAGCCCCTTACAACCCCACTTCTTTTGTTCTCTCCAGTTTTCTTACACTTTACTCCTTTCTATGGACTCTCTGACCCAATGATGCTGGCCTTCATGCTATTCAATGCCCATCACATGCCACCTTCCATCTTGGCACTTCTGCACTAGCTGTCTCCTGATGCCTGGAACAAGCTATTTACTTACAACCTATTTATTTTTATACTCCCTGGCTTCCTTCATGACAGCTGCCATGATATCTTCTGTAAAAGTAAACAGTTAGGTGCCCCCCTGGTTAAAATTCTGGGCCTGGAGTAAGGAAGACCTAAATTCAAATTATGACTCAGACACTAGCTATGGAACTCTAAGCAAGTCACTTAGCCTTTTATTGCCTCAGTTTCCTTATCTGTAAAATGGGGATAATAGTAGTACCTACCTTGCAGGGTTGTGAGGATAAAATAAGATAGGGGTTGTAAAGAGCTTTATGGTCCCTAACTACGACATACATCCTATGCCCCAAACTTCTTATGACTTCCCCTCTAAGGCTATTCCCCATCTACTCTGTAGCTGGTATATACCTAATTATTTATTTCTTACTCCCACTCCACTGGAATGTAAGCTCTTTGAGGACACACATTGTTTTTGTTTTTCTTTATATTTTTCAAACTTAGCAGTATAGTATAGTATAAAGACAAATCCCACCTATGTGTCAAGACAAAACAGGGTTTTAATAGTGCTATTGAAATATAGAATATGTAGTTGAGGGGTAGCTTCCCTTTCTTGGAAGCCTTCAAACAGAATCTCAATGACAACTTGTCAAGTACGTTGTATGGTATGCTCTTATTTTGTGTGTGGGTTGGAAGAGATGACTGCTGAGCTGGCTTCCAACTTAGCAAGTCTGTGATTCTGCTAGTCTAGTCTGGCACTTATGGAGTGGGTAGTATATCAATAGTTGTTGATTAACTGATTTCTTCTCCCTTGACTTTCATGGTTTTCCTTCTACATTTCTAGATAGTCTTCTTAGGTACCTTTTGCCATCTCATTCGCCGTATTCCACTCCATAAACTAATATGTTACTCAAGGTCTTATAATTCAATCAGTCAAATCGATGAGCATTTATTAAGCATGCATGACACTGGGCCTTTTGTTCGTTTCAATTTACACTGTCTTCATTGGTGATCTCAACAATTCTGATGGGTCTGTTTTTTGTTTCTGTGCAGATGGCTCTGGGATTTATAAACACATTTATTCATATTCCCTACTGAACATCTTATGACACTAACTACCTGATGGACAGACCCCTCGAACTCAATGTTTCAAAACAGTACTCATTTTCCCCACTAAATCAGACCTTCTTCAACTTCCTTTTTTGTGTCATGGGAATCATCTTTCTCCAAGTTTCACAGGCACCCAGTAATCTAGGGATGATTGCTATCAGGGGTGGAGTTCTTCAAGGAGACAATTTCAATATGAGCCTGTCATTAGCCTAATTACTTCCCACTGATGATTACCAGAGACGACAACTAAATTCAGTCTGTTGCCTCAACTCTATCTAAGGTGACTCTAAGATTATCTGTCTCTATAGGCAACATGTTTCATAGATTAAATTTGTTCCATTTATTCAATAATACCCATTTTTCTGCATTCCTTGCTTTTGTTTTTAGGCCTAAGGATCCATACATTCTGATAGCATCAGCTCACTAAGAACTTTAGCTAATTATTTAGTGGAGTTAAATATCAATGCTTCCATTTCATTATTTTTTATGGTGACATAAATTTGTAGGTATCATAAATAATAATAATAACAACCAGCATTTATGTGTAGCTTTAAAGTTTGCAGAATTCTTTTTGTATGCTAACTCAATGGGCCCTCAAACTGACCCTTTGAAGTAGGTGGTATTACTGTCCTCATTTTATAGAACAGGGCATATAATTAACCTCAGATACTATTAAGCTTCCATCTTCAGTAAGGAAGCTTAAAACCAACATTGTCAGTATAGTACATACAAATTGAAAAAAATTGAAAAAAATATATGAAATGTACTCCAGTTAGCATATCTTGTAATAAAGCCAGCCAATATTTGATGGAAGGAGCCTGTTGTGTCTTTCTTCAAAGAGCTGAACCTTCCAAATCACATTTTCCAAATCCTGGGCCAGTGGGCAGGGGCGTCTGCCTTCCTTCTTCTTCTGGGATTCCAATAGGTCTACTGATTCTTCCAGGTGGCATTTCTTTTTGGATTATAGTAGGTTAAGATTGACCCCTTCTCTCCCAAAGGCTACCAACCCTAGGCCACTTCCAGTGTGGTTTCTTCTAGTATTTTCTTGAGGAGCATATCTGACAGCAAGGGATTAATAGATTTATGTTTTGGAATTGTAGTCTACTCCAAAACTCCATATTCTTTTCACATGAACATTTGCTTAGCTAGGCCAGCACATTTTGGACCTAAGAAATGATTTTTGGAACCCATGTGTAAGACTTCACATTTATCTCTATTAAATGATCCTGGTAAATTTGGTCTATTCTTTTAGCTTTTTGAGAAGACTTTGCATATTGACTTTACTCGTAAGAGTGTTAATCATCCCTTCAAGTTTTTGCATTGTAAATTTTATAGTCACAGCATCCTTGCTTTCATTATAGTCACTGAAGAAACTATTAAACAGAAAAGGACCAAGTAGAAATTCCTGGGGCATTCTACTAGAGACCTCCTTTCAACAAATCATCAAACAATGAATGACTAATTTAGATCTGTTTTTTCTTTTTCTTTTCTAACCAGTAAATTCACCTAGGAAAGTTGTCTATCTCATGTGTTTTGATATTTTTAACCAGAGTAACTTGAGAGACTGGGTTAAATGATTTGCTGAAATCTAAGTTAAACTATATCTACAACATTCCCTCAATGAATCTAGTTACCTCATCAAAAATGTAAACCAGGTTTTTCTGGCATGACCTGTTCTTGATCAAATCATTCTGTTCCTAATAAGCACCACTTCTTTTTTTTGTGTTCACTTTAATAATATTTCCTACATTTTCACCAAGAATTGCAGTCAAGCTTCTCAGCCTATGATTTGTAGACTCTGCTGTCTTCCATTTTTAGAAAAATTGGGACATTTGTTCTTTTCCTGTCTGTCTCTTCTGTGCTCCACAATCTTTCGAAGATCAATGACAGTGCATTAGCAATTACAGCTGTTAATTCTTCCAGTGCCCTGGGGTACACCTCATTCATATCTGTGGACCTGAGGGCAACTAGGTATTTCTTTCTTTCAGATTTCAGCTTTATATTAGCTATTTATTTTTAACACTGCAAGCTCAAAGATCATTCCCCCTGGGAAAAAAAAGGCACCAAAACAAAATTGAGTAATTTTTTTGTTTTTTTTTCTCTATAGACTATTAGCATAATTGCATCCACCCTGAGAAGTGGTCCTATCCCTTCTTCTACCTACTTTTCCCCCAATTTTTCCCAAAGTGGCTAAACATTAATTTTAAGTACTATATAAATATGAGCTGTTGTTATAAGCCCACCCCCATCTACTTCATAATGAATTTTTCCTCTAATAGTGTTAGAAGTTATAGTTATAAGCCTGGACCATAAGAGGAAGAAAATAATTGAGATATAGACATATATCCTCATTTGAGTGAGTACTGAGAAGTCATTTTCAAATTAATGTAAATTTATTGTTGAAATTACAGTGTATCATTAATAACAGTGCATTTAAAATTTTTCTAATTCTCATTCTCCATACAATAACATAATAGTTAAGGACAATTAGGTGTTTAAATAAAGGAATTGGAAAAATGGTGAACATTTGGATATTTTTCCCAACCCTAGACAACGATTCTATCTTCTGTACGGGAGGTGGATAACTTACCATTATTTTCAAGTAGATAAGAATGAAAAAGACAAATCTGTAAAATGAAGATCTGCCATCAAAAAGATTCATATAAATTAACTAGAAAGTGTTGTAAAAGACCAGAGAAAGTCATGGACTCAGTGTAAAACAGGAAATTAAAAAAAAATCCTCTTCATCAGAAATGTTTTGTGAACTGAAGTCAATGGTCAATGGTGGATGGAGCGCAATGTGTTTAAGTCATGGCCCAAATTTTACTGCTGGGTTAAATTGTAGGCACCAGTGTGTTTCTATCCTGAGAGCAAACACAGTAGAATCACTATGTGCCTTCTTTAATAAGGAGAGTAAAGTGCATACAGTAGGGAATAACAAAGAATAGAAACAAAGTTCATGAAGTTAAAGGGGAGGAAATCAGGAACTTGGGGAATGAAAAGATTTCTCTCACTAATTCATGCTCATGGTTTGTTTTCTCCCTTTCCTTTTGACTTAAACATAGATTATCACATCAGCAATAATAGGTGTAAGCAGTAGGAATAAACCGTTTTATTTAAGATGTTCTTTCTTGTTCCCCAAGGCTCAGTATGGTTCCTGGCAGTTAAGAAACGCTTCCAGAATTGAATTGAATTGAATTGAAATAATGAATTACTTAGTTATGCTGGTCTTGGTGGTTCAAAGGAAAAAATGCTGTGAATGAAATTCAAAACAAGTTCCCCTTTCTCCTCCAAATCTCTTTTTTTGAAACCTTTAGATGATTTTGCAGGTCCTTGTAACATGCAACACATATCTGTTCTTCATAAAATGTTTTGGGGTGAAATGTTTCTTTTGCATATACAGCACCCCTTTATGTCCATCTGGATTTTTTTTACAATCTATACTCAATTTTTTAGAAAAAGAGAAGTATGCTTTTGATGAGGCTTTGCCTAATGAATGGACTTTGTCCTATCATGTGCCCTGATTGTGGTTGAAAATGTGGAATGTACTTTTTTAACTATGATTATTATACTCATATATTTATGTAGAAGGATCCAAATGGTTTAAATATCAGGGGAGATATGAATGTTATTTTATTCATCATTGCCTGTTCAATGCTACTTTGATAGTTTCCTGGATTAGTGAATTCTAAAGCAGAGTCCATGTAAGCTCCTTGAAGGCAGGTACTGCTCACATTTTTGTCTTTGCAATTCCAATGCCTGTGACATTGGAGATGCTTAAATATGTTTGCTGGATTGAATTGAATATTATCCATAAGGGAATTCCTTTCACCAGAACAGATGCTTGCCTATCCTCTTCAATCCTTGACTCTGTCCTCCAATAAATGCACTCAAGGGGTCCACCCAACATATTGGTGGTCTTCCTCAAGACTGCTCGAAATTCCCTGAGTAGCCATGACTCACGCTGGCTGTCCATTAGTCAACACTCATTCTCTCTCGGTGACCGGTCCATCTTTCTTTTTGGTCATGTAATCCTCTGAGGACATACTTTACTTTGTCACGTGGAAGTGACCGTCAGTGTTATCTTTGGTGTGAAATCATCTGACTCTAGTGTATTTGCTCACAATTTCCTAAAACCAGGATCCTGCGCAACTGGCAGTTGGATGATTTGGAACTTCTCTTAATTCCTCTTGTTCCCTTGTCTCATTATCTCATTGGCTACTTCGGAGATAGGCTGACAGGGACAGTCTAGTCCAAGAGCCTTGGTCTGAGAATCTACAACTTAGCTGTGACAGTAATTGACAAAGATTAACTCGCCTGTTCTCTTGGGTTCTACCGTGCTCTGGAGTGGCGTTTCCATCCCAAAGGTTCATGTGGACTATTTGTACCTGACTTGTGATAGAGCATTCTGGGCTCATATTGGTCTGGTCGGCCACAGTTGGACATACTGTAACTTGCCTCCAGCATAGTGCTGTCATGTTGGTCCTCTTTGGGAACAAAGGACGACAACCATAACAACACTCTGATTAGGTGTTGGCGGGGGTGGGGGGGGTCCAACCATTTGTAGTAGGTAGGAGAGTCTGCTATGACTGTTCCAATGAAAACCTTTCTTATTGTTGTGTAGATGAGGACTACTTCTTTACTCAGCACTGACCCCAAGTTGAACTGGTTTCTCTATAAAGACACAATATATTTGTAACATCCAATGAATTTGTGTTCACCTTTTTATGTTGGTGGATTAGCAATGAGTAACATTAAAATTCCCTAAAGGTGTTTTGTGAAAAACAGTCATTTCAATCTGATAGCACTTTCTCAGTTATCAGGCAAAATTGGGAGTGGAGGGATGAAACATTTACCTAGATTTTCACAAAAAGAATTATAATCTGCCAGATGAAATTCAGCAGTTTTCAGATAATAGCAAAAACTTCATTCTTATTACAGAAAAGATAAGAGTAGAATAAAGAGGGCAAACTATATTTCCATGATGAGAGTATGTTTTTTGGCTCCAATTATGTGCTCAGTTTAATGGGGAAATAATCAGAACAAAGAACATGCTCTTTGCTACAGAATACGACTTCTCTAATTCATTTGTGTAACTAGTGAAATGGGCTGGATATAAATAAGTGAGGTGCAGGGAGTTGAGGTGCAAGAAGTGACTGAACACGGTTCTCCAAAGTTAATGTGTTTCTGGATCATTCGTGTTCAGGTGATTTTATTCTATTGTTTGTTTATGATTTATTTAGAGCTGTGTGGCTCATTTGTCCACACCATGTGCTAAATTTGAAATCGTGAATTTAGAATCATTGTTGCCTATTTGACCCTTCACCTACCGGTAAGCCTGTTGGGAGATTGAAGATTTATGTTACACTTGATGTCGGTTCCCCATTGTTCTATTCTAAATCACCCATTTCCTTGTTTAGGAGGAGCATAAAAAAGAAAATGCAGCATATCTTGGTAAAATATAGGTGGTAATGCTAACCAGAGTGTGCTATCTAGTATAATGCTTAGGGAGTAAGGGAAGTAAAAATATAATGTAGGAGATAACTGAAAATGAAAGAAGGAAAATAGAGGCATTTCTTAATCAACATTCAGAATAGATTACAGAAGAGCCCCTGTCTGTTATCACAGTCATAAAATCTACAAGTTCAACTTTCATAAAAAAATTTTTGAGGCTTTATAGACATCAGTTGTATAAACTGGTTACCAATATAAATCATCCAATACAAATTTTCCCTTCTTTTTTGGGCGGTACGTATGCTAAAAATGCAGCAAGGTGTTAGATATGTAGCATATTTCATGGCAAGTCAACAAAATGTAGGTGATTATTTAGTATGTTATTTGCTGTTTATTAAAACAATAAATCGTTATCAAACAAAACTGCTAAGTGTTTAATGATATATTTCTTTTTTTTTTTTAGTCAAATTTTTTTGAGTTCCTTTTAAAAAGAATTGCTGGGAAGAACAACGACTTGGTACAAATCCAGTGCAAATCCTTCCTCCTTGTGTAAAGCAGCTTGTCCAAAGTCACAACTCCTGTGCACAGTACAAATCCCAATATGTTGTTGTCTTGGTGACAATAAAAAGCCTTGTTTATTACAAACTCAAGTAGAAATGAAAATAAAATCTAAAAAGTGGTCACAGTTTTGTCATTGGTATGTGGAGGTTGTTCCAAGGACCCATCCAGAGCTCCTCATCATCGACTGTGTGTGGTCACTTGGGAAATCCAAGACCCCCTTCATGTCTTGACTGTCAATCCTGGACTCCTGTTCTGCTGTGCTTTTGATCTTGCCACCCCCAAGTTTTCCTGCAGAACCATCTGCCCCCATTGGGCCAGGGGCAAAGGAAACAAGAGGAGGCCTAGTGTTCAGTTTCTCACTGGAAAATGCCCCCTTGGATAATGTGTTCAGTGGGACACTCTCCTCATGTGTCACCGCTAACTTGTCAAGCTTCTTAAAATGCTTCCCATCTTGACAGGGGAAGGGACTTTCAAATTATTAGTGAGGCAAGCCCGGCGGGTCCTCACCACTGACCCATTCTGAGCAATGTAGATGTTGCCATTGATATTGTTGTGAACTTGGGGATTGTGGAGGCAGGTCCTCTGGCACTCAGGGGCACTGTCTTCTCCAGTAGAACTGGTTTCATATTCTCGATCAACAGCTAACTGGATCATTTTTTTCCTGGCCCACTATAGGAAATAAAGAGAAAAGTGAATCAGCTAGCATCAACATTATCAAAGGCCAAGCCTTTAGTGCTTGGGCAATCCAGAAATCGAGCCATTTAAGAAAGGATGGAGTATATTTTGAGGGGTGTGTGTGTGTGTGTGTGTGTGTGTGTGTGTGTGTGTGTGACCATGTTACTTTCACTGTCTCTCTTTTGCCACTGGAATAAAACACATGTTTAGCCTTTTGCAACTTGGTAACATAATTTTTCCAAAGATGATTCTCCAAACTGTCTGCTTTTCCCAGAACTTTGTTGCTTTGTCCAGAATGTTTCTCATCTCCATCTGCCATGTTTACAATGTATCCCTCTGTCTCTTAGATTCCCTATCCACTTCCAAGTCTCATTTCAAAGACAACACCCCATGGAAATCCTTCCCTGACTCTCTCGTTATTAATACTTACCCTGCTCAAGTTATCATGTCCATATATGGGAAGAGAATGCTAAGTGTTCTCATTATTGTAGTTTTAGACCTCGACACTGTCAAGACTGCAAAGGGCTATGAGTCTGGCTCATGCAGATGCATACATGCCCTACCAGTTGTTGGAAACTAACTGCAATATTTATAATTTTTATGGGGATCTGGGAAGAGGGTTTTGGAAGGAAGTGAATTACTAGAACTGTACCCACTTGCTGACTGGGACGTTCAGAGAAGAACCTGTTATGGCACCTATCAGGGTACATGTGGAAGGCCTCTTCCTTGGTAGCTGCTCCAATGAAGGATACCTAAATTAAACAAAAAAATGCCACCTATCTGGTGAATATTCTGACAATTCTTACATGCATGCATGTTGTAACCCTTCAAGAGAATGTAAGTTCCTTGAAGGCAGAGACTTTTATGTTCGTCTTTTTATTCCCAGGGCCTCACTCATTGATAATTATATTGATAATAATTTATAATAAATGCTTGTCACATTGGATTGCCTAGTACTAGTTCGAGGGACTCATATGTGTGCTGTATTTCTTTTCCGACACTTTTATTTTGAATGGAGGCAAATGTTGGGACAATGATTTGCTGGTGTCAGTAAGGAGATGTCCAGACTGAAGGCAGAAATTTATAGAACGAATTTTTTGGAGCTGCCTAATCGCAGCTCTGGTGAGCTAGGTTATCTGCTTGTATGCTATAGGCCCCAGGGATCTGGCACAGGATTTAACTGTTGCAGCTGCCAGAAGTTATTTAATAAAGTCAGTTGAAAAGAAGGTCAGGGCTCTAGTCTCTTCCATTCACACTGAGGATGACACTGGATATTTATTTTTCTGTTTCTTTCAGGCTAAGCCAACTACCACATTTAAAGTTTTTGACTCAGTTGCTATAATCAGCAAAAATAAATTGGATAACTTGGCACATTAAAAAAAAATGATATGTCATGGTATTTTATTTTCTCATGATTACAGCGTCCTCACTCTCCAACTCTTAGCAACTCTTCTTCAAAATTCATTTAAACTACCCCCTCCTTCCTCCATGAATGTGTTCCTGATTCTCCCAGCTGTTAGCTCTTCCTCAAATGACTCCATTATACATATATATATATATATATATATATATATATATATATATATATATATATATTATAATATCTTATTATATGCATACATGTTGTTTTCCTCTGATAGAATTGTAAGATTGCAAGGGCAATTTGGTTTTAGTTTTTGTATTCTCGGAGAATAACAGTAACTGGCATGCAGTTGGTGCTTAATAAATACAGCTAGGGGCACTGGGCCTGGATTCAGGATGACCTGAGTTCAAATGCAATCTCACTTACCAGCTGTGTAATGCTAGTCAAGTTACTCAAGTCTCTTTTTGCCCCGGTCTCTTTAATTGTAAAATTAGGGATAATAATAGTACTCGCCTTCCAGGTCTGTTGTGAGGATCAAATGAGATAATATTTGTAAGTGATTAGCATAATGCCCGACACACAGTAGTTGTTTAATAAATGCTGGCTGTCGTTGTTGATTGGTTTATTGGCACAATTGTGAACTTAAAAAATCCTAACCAATTCCTTTCCTCTCACTCCATAACCTGAAATGATTAAACAGCAAAATAGACAAAAGGAAGACCCCTTCCCCTTTCCTAAGGGAAGACCATCAGTATCCTCTGCAAGCAATTGAATTGTGATGGGCACTGGTACCTGACCCTTGGCATAGTGGTGAGAGGGCCGGCCTCAAGGTCAAGAAGGACTGCCTTCAAGGACAGCCTCGAACACATAATAGGACTGTGACCCTGGGGCAAATCACTTAATGTCTTAGCACTCTGGGACACTCTCTAAGACTAGAAGTTACAGAGAAGGTGCTGACCTTCATTGGTACAGGGGATTTACCTGGAGTTTCCCTCTGCCCACGAGATCACAAGTTCAGTCCTTTCTGTGTGAGGCCACACTTGGAAAGGGCAGGTGAGAAGGGGTCCAGTGTCATGGAACCCATTAGAAAAAGGAAAACAATTGAATGGCATTTTCAGAAACCAAGAATTCTCCAGCTTACTCTGAAGTTGGCCATACTTAGAATCCAAAGTACTGGTGCCTGGAGTCCTTTTCAGGGATCACAAATTATTCCTGGTACCACTTAGTAATGGAATTAGGCCTGATGTCAGGGAGTGGCAATCTCCTCCAACTTTGTACCCACGGCACTTGGGTACTGACATGCAAAAAATTGACTCCCAATATTTGCCACTGTCGATAATTTCTGAAATTGCCCTGGAATTTTTTAGACAATTCAATTTCTTTTGGAACTGGAAACCCAGAGTTCTCTCCTAGATCCCATTGAGCAAATACGTGTTCATTGGAAATATCAATCTTGTGAAAATAATAGACAACCATAGTATATTCTCTATTCCTAATATCATGCACTAGAATGACCTAGGTGAGATTGTGGCTACCGAAAGATTTCTGCTATCAAGTCCAATACGTCGGGCATCAGTGATAATGTGTAATGATGTATTGCGTTTAAGTAGGTTTCCCATTGGCAAATTATGACCACTCGTGAGATTATTATTACTAAATCAAGGTCACTTATGAGATCTGTTTTGGTTTACTAATTAACTGTGACTCCCCATCACACACAATGATCAGTTTGGTTTTTGGAGTCTTTCTATTCTTACAAGTGATCAGTATCACCGCCACTGTCTGTCCTTCAGGAGTCATTGCTGAGGGCACGCAGGGCACACAGGGCACACAGCACACAAAGTCACACGTCACTGCAAACTCCACCTACTGTTCTGGTTTACAACGCTGTATTGTAACCTTCAGCTTCTTTGCCTTTTGCTGGGGGGCCCTCTGACCCCTCTGCTCCCTCTGCTCCCTCTGCTCCTGCTGCTTGGGGCCTCTGCATCCTGGGTTTCCCTGGGGGATTGGGCCGGACGTAGCCTTCAGCCCCCATCTGGCTTTCCCTACTACTCTCGCTACCAGTGGATTCCGACTCTTCGGAGCTGGCTTTGCTTCCTTCTGTCGATCTCTTACTGCCTTCGTCAGCAGCTTTCTCCTGGGCTTGCACATCTGTAACGTCTTCGGGAGCAGCCAGTTCAGCTTCTTCTTCTTCTTCTTCCGTAGGTGCTGCCTCTTCCACCTTCTGCTCTTCTTCAGACTCTTCTTCCGACGACTCCTTTCTGCGTTTCTTGGGCGCCTTGAGCAGTTCTTCAGGAGGAACGATCCTCCGGCCAACCACGATATTCTTCCTTGCCTTTTCTCCTTCTGATTCTGTAGATTCGGACTCTCCTGACTCAGGGGTGGAGCTCTCCTCCGCTTCTGAGGGGGTCTCTGACTCCGACTCCTCTTCCGAAGTTGTGCTCTCATAAGTGCTCCACTCGGATTCATCACTGTAGTCACTGTACTCGCTAGATTCCTCACTGGACTCCTCTGATTCCACGGTACTCTCAGTGGCTTCCTCCTCCAGTGTCAGTGTCAGGTAATCTCTGTCTTCTACTCCGAGAGCCCTCCGGCGTTCTTCATCTTCTGCCAGCTCACGTACTTTCTTAAATATCATGGGGAATATCTTAGCTTTCTTCCACGTGACACGGGCAGTCTCAGCTGCCGTTGGTCCCTCAATGATCACAGGGACCTCCAGCTGCGCCTCCATGGGAGGCTCTCTAACTTCTGGTATTTTAGGTTTCTTTGGCCTTTCCTGAAAATTATGAAAATGGGATTTGTGATTGGGTTGATGGTTAAGATAAGAACTTGTCCCACACAAGTTAAGGAGGAAAAGATCCAAGCGGTGATGTGTTCACCCAAGAACCTGTTTCTAGAGAAGGAAAGTCAAATAAGATTATATCTTGCCCTGTGCTGAGTTTAAAGCAGTCTTTAATCTGTGTGATGGAATATTTGGGCCGTTTGATGAAGCCTATGGATACCCTTTCAGAATAATAATGGAAACAAACGCTAAATTATACTTAGAAGTTAATGGGAAAAAAAAGAAGTGTTTCTCCCCACCTGACTTCATGGACCCCTTGAATTCTATTCCTGGACTCTAAGTTTAGAAACCCTGCTTCAGAGAGTGGTTAGGAAAGTAGGTGCTCCTGGTTGGTAACACAGATCCCTGCATTAACCTCCGTGGGTCTCACTTTCCTCATTTGTGGAAATGAGGAAGCAGTATTAGATGACCTGTGGGGTCTCTTACCAGCTTTGGAGTTATGATACTAAGAAATTCAAAAGAGGGAATACAATCATAATTGCTTCTCAGAATATTTGTTCTTCAGTTCGGATCTGACTGAAATTATAGAAATTTTAAATTATCACCCTAAACAATAACAACAACAACGACAGTAACAACTGGATGAGTTAAGGTTCTTGGAATAACTAAATAACGTGATCTGTCTGCATTAGACAGGACTAGATTTATTCAGCAAACTGTGATCAAATCTGTGAGATTCTAATCATCTCAGAAGTATCACAGTATCAGCTAGAAATCAAACTAAATGATATTAGAGGATAATTATTTAGCGATTGTAAAATAAGCCCTTCAAGGACAATCATTGCCTTGGCTTTGTCTTTACTGTTCTCAGTGCCCAGCATGGTGCCTGGATCTTAGTAGCAGGTTAAAAATATTTGTCATATTAGTTGGTCAGCTAATAACCATGTAGTAGATTCATGTGCCAGGCACCATGCCAACTGCTAGGGAGACAAAGAAAGGCAAAAGACAGTCTTTGCCCTCAAAGAGCTCATAGTCTATTTGATGAAGAATCATTTAAATTTTGCATAACACAGCCAAGTATTACAGTTTCTTTGGGCATAAAAAATTAAGATATTCCTTTAACAAAAAAAGGTAGGAGGACATACTAGATACATAATAGACAAAAACTGAGCCAGGAAAGCCTAGTTCCACATTCTGCCTTTGATTCATACTGGCTTTTGATCCTGGCCAAGTCATTTGACTTCTCAGCAGGCCACTCTGTGAGATAGTAAGCTGAGGAGAAGGTGCTGATCTGCTTTGCTAGAACTTTCCTTATCTGGGAATTCCTTTGTACTAATGATATCTCTGGTTCAGTCCCTATCCTGATTCCATTAATGCAGGATCTTGGGAAGAAGGAAACCTAGCTGAGAATAGCATCTGACTATGGGAACACAATAAGATCTCCTGAGGTCAAAGAGGATGAAAAGGCATGCTCTTGTCCTGCAAGATTCAGCCCCCCAAAAGCAAAGGCAGTAGGCCTACCTCCTCCTCTGGGTAATACTCTTCCTCAGCTTCTCCCGCCACTTCGCCATACTCCTCACCAGCAGGTGGCAGCAGCCGCCGCGACTTCCGTACTGGGGCATTTCATACCTGTAATAGAAATCTACAACTTTAAGCATCTTTTGCATCTTCTTGATCTGGCATCACTGATATCTGCATTCCTTCTGCTTTCCAAACTCTCAAAGGCCAGCACATGCTGGTATGGGAGTGTTCAGGGATGATTACACAGATGGTCAGTTTCAAAACTTTATTTTGGGGAAAACTGGAAGGACGAGAGAACTTCCAATGAGCCCAAATGCTGCCCACAGATTAGGCTTTTTTGAAAGCTCAATGGACTCGTGCTTACCATCCCACAGTTTCCATTTGCACTGATGCTTGTACTCGTGGGGTGATATGGCTCTGTTTTGAGAAGTGACTTACCAGAGAATGGTGAATTGGGGAAGGTAGGAACAGCTGTTTTTTAAAATACTTTCCATTCATTTCTAGAATACATTTCCTACTTTGTATAATTCTTATTTATTAATTTTCTGTTTGTGTTGTATAGTTACGTGTTTCCTTTTTCCATCAGAATGTATATTCTTTAAGAGCAAGAGTTTTTCTTCTTTTATCTCAGGGTCTATCACTGTGCTTGGCATAGAGCAGGCACTTAAAGTACTTGCTGATTGATGATTAACTCTGATTACGTATTAAATATCTCACACAAAAGATAAGTGGTGAATTCAGGAATTAAATAAAAATGTGTTGATGTCTATTCCCCTCTTCTAATCATTTGTTCTTATTTCTTTTTCCAAGTACTAGAGAATAACTGATTAGAAAAATTGAAAAGACTTTTAGATATAGGAAGTCATCCTCAAAGAAGGATTTGGTGATATGACATTTTTCATGGTGGATACAAATGGTTACCATCATGTAGCTTCCTTAACTTAAGCATGAAAAAAGGAGTTTGCACAAAAAAAAATTCTGTATCTAGGTACAGACTATAAAAATGTGATTTACACTCAGCCAGAATCAATTCCAGATACCATTCCAGATAATTCTGGTATTCAAATAGAGAACTCACACACACACACACACACACACATACTATATATGTATGTGTGTGTGTGTATGTGTATGTATGTATATATTAAAATAAAAACAATTCTTCAATCACATTTCTGGGAAAGGTACCATTTACGTGGATAGAAACTGTTGATGTTTCTTAAAACACTGTTGCAAAAACTCTGCTGGTTTTCAAGCACAATTAAAAATACATACATTACATTCTGTTCAACAAAAATTCTTTATATAAAGTAAATTAGGATTAATTGAGACTTCTAACAAAAATAAAGAATCTTTGGGAAGACAACACAAATTTCTCACCATGTCCCATTCCTAATCTTTTGATTATTGATCTAAAGGACAAAAATTAATTTTCTTTGGTGAATGTTTATTATTTAACTATATTCTTCATGTAAATACCTATCCTAAGAATGAGCCCAAGGCAAAATGTTATATCAGATAAAGTTAAAATCATACTCTGTTTTTATCAATCAGCCTCATGGGACTTATCCTTTCTCTTTCCTTTTCTGATGCTGCTGCAACAGCAAATCTAAGGCAAATGATCTGGTATCAACTATTCACACATCAAGGTGAATTTTAGTGTTCCTTCTAATGTTATCTCTGCTAAATGCTCTTCACATTATGTTCTGTATTTTAAGCCTTACTGCTAATTATGAACTAAATAAATGCTTCTTTCTCTTGTTAAAGGGGTTTTAATGTTCAATGAGAAAAAGGGGAGGGAAGAAAAGACATAAATCATGGATCCGTGGCAGTTCTTAGGTTTCTCAAAATATTCCATGTAGGAAGCTTCCTGTTGTATGTATGTAGAAAGTTGGTCTTTGTCCTAATACATTTCTTTCTTGCCAGAAATATTTAAAAACTTGAAACTTTCTTGAGACTAGCACCTACTCATCTTCCGATGTTACTTCTTCTTTCCTTTGAATTTTCCTTCAAAGTGAGGAGTAGAGGGTGTTAAACATGGTGTTAAAGGTTAAATGAATAATTAGGCAGTGTTTGCATCTTTTAGCTATGGAGCAAGATAAAGGAGGAGTTCAGGTATGGGAGGCAGGGAGAGGTACCAGCTCGAAGTTCTTCCAGCTAAGGGAATTCTTCTGTCTCTGAGGACAAGGGATTCACCAGGTGGTGTTAATTCAGTTAATTTATTTATGAATTAGTCAAGTAAACAACTCTCTTTGCCACAAATCAATCCCAGACTTGAGATTCTATAGATATTTCCCAGTTTAGCAGTGATAAGAAGTGGGAAACATTTTCTGCTAAACATGGAGATGATGAAGAGAGTTGGACACAGTGTTGTGACCTAGTTTTAAGACTTTGAGTCGGAAGGATTTCGAGGAATGCCAAGGCTGAAGATTTTTGCTCTCTCCTCCCCCAGTGCTTTACAGCAGAAAACTCCCTCCCAGATCCTCCACTAAAGCCTTTCTCTGATTCTTCATCATGGAATGGAGTTATCTTTGGGTTCTCAAAGGCTTTGCTGCTGTAGGGGTCTACCAACTGGAAATTTATTCATTTTCCCATTCAACTCTGAGTCTTGACAACAGGGACTGTTTTTGCAGTTTTCACTGTGTTCCCACTGCTTAGTGCATATAGCGGGTGATTAAAAAAGGTTTGTTTTTATTGATGGAAAGTTGGAACTAGGGATATTGCTGTCTTCTACTTCACTGTACCCATATTCTTAACACCAATTGCCTTCTGTTCTTTAAGAGCTTAATATTTATAGATTGATTGATTACTATTGCTATCACTGCTTCAGGAAAGGGTATGCCAATTATTATATTTTATGGATCAACTCACCATCTCTGGCCACCACTCCTTCATGTAGGTGTATAGTGCCCCCCCATTCCTTTTTATTTCTGTATTTCTGTCTGTCTCTCTCTCTTCCTCTCTCTTGTGCCAATGATTTTCATTGATTCCTATAATCATCAGAAGGCTGGATTCAGGGCAATTTTTGTTTTGTTTTATTTGCCATACAAACTCTGAATGATGACATGCTAGGCCACAGAACAGTTATGTCATCTGCATCCATGGAATGGGTACCCACACTGGCAAATATTAGAAATTCTTGAAGCATTGAATTATTCCCAAGAAGCCATCAGAACTCATTATTAATGCCTTTATTTTCCATGGAAAGGCAGGTATTGAAAATGAAATAATTCCCTTAGCATCGTTTGATATAAAGTTATGAAACCAGGAAATGTTATCTATAGAGACCTGGCTGTACTTATGGTAACTGGTCTTTGAGTCATACGAACTTTCTTCTGACAGTGTCCTGGTTCTTGAAGAGGTGAAGACAATATATGTCCAATCTATTTCTCAGAGAGCATACTTTTTAAAACCCCAGACGTCCTAAAATGTGAGTGATAGCATGATGTATTTTTAAAATCAATAAATATTAAATTTAGAGTCTAAAGGCCTGGGTTTGCATCCTTAATCAAACACTTGCTGACTACATGACTTCATGAAAATCACTCACCCTCGCTGAGCTTCAGTTTTTTCATCTGAACTATGGGTGGGAATTATGATAAGTACTTTAATTTCTAGATGATTTCACTCACACAGCTGTTGTGAGGAAAATGAACTTTAAAGAGTTATAGAAATGTAAACAATGATGCAGTTGGAGTCAGGGAGCCTGGGCACCAAGTGCGGCATCTGATGCTGGCTAGTAAGGTCACCATGGCAAGCCTCTTAATGTCTGTAAGATTAAGTTTCTTCTTTCAAATATAGACAATACCTGTGGTGCATACCTCTTAGGGCTACCATGAATTTCAAGTGAGAGAACTACATAGATTTTAGTTATTCTTCCCTCCAACAAAAGCCTTTAGGAAGCCTTATAGTACAAAGCAAAAATATTGGGTAAGAACTAGGAAAGGCCCCAGAGACCATCTGGTCCTACCCCTACATTTAAAGATGAGGAATCTGGGGCAGAGAGAGTTGAAGAGATTTGTTTAAAGTTACATAGGTTTTTAGTGTCAGATTCAGGATTTGAATCTAGGCCCTGTGACTTTAAAGTCAATGTTCTTCTCATCTACAGTGATATCTCTTCTGCCTAGCTAACTGCATAATTGCAATGACTGACTAAAGAAAACCATGTCCTTACACCTCCAGACCCCACAGGACTGAATACATGGGCCAATGAAATGGAATGTTCTCATCAGTGAAAGAATTCAATTCAGCCAACTTGTCACTAAAGACAAAAGAAAGTATCCAAGAAAGATATATGCCAGGACTAGATCACAAGGTCTGAGGTCCTCCCTGTTAGTTTTAGGGGTTTTTTTTTTTTGGGTGAGGGGAGAGCATGGTGGGATGGTGACTGTGCCTCATTTATATTTGTTTTCTTGAAGCTCTGAGCCTAGGATCCTCTACAGTCACTATGGAATAAATGAGCTGAATGAATGGTCTGACTGAAAAGGAAAGTGAAGAAAAGAGGTTTTTCATGGAAAACCATCCCATTGACCTGATCTGACCCAGTCACTCAGATCTCCTTGCTTTAGGGTGGGCAATATAATAGGGTGAGAGCCATGCTGGTTTGGGAGTTGGAGTACTCTTTGTTTCATTTGTCTTTTGTGCCCCTAGTGCCTAGCACAGAGCCTGGGACATAGCATGCACTTAATGAATGCTTGCCAATTGATTAACTTGGGTTTGAATCCCAGGTCTATAAAGTGCAAACTGTGTGACCTCGAGCAAATCACTTCCATGTTCTGGGTCCTCAGTTTCTTCATTTGTACAATAAAGGAATTATCTGAGCAAAAAGCAACAGATCTGAACAGATCTAAATCTCTAATCTGATGATGTTTCCAGGCCTAGCCCTCAGTGAAACTGAAGGAGCCAATGAGTTTTCTGGCCTTAAAGTTCTCCTTTCCCCTTCTAGCCCACATCTTCATGCTTCCTTTACACTCTGCCCTTTTATGAATTTCTTAGGTAGAACTCTGATGTCTTCCAGCGGTACCAAGGTTGAAAAAAAGACAGAACAGAATTTAATTCAAAGGGAGAGAGGTGGTTTGATTTTGGAATTGAGCTGGCAGCAAGCAGTAGGATTTTCCCTGGGGTCCCTTAATTGTGCAATGCAAGGCAGGACCTCCATGTCACAGAAATCATTTTTAAGGGAAGTTGAAAAGAAACAAGGAACTGGGCACTTCTTGTCTAAGAAGAGAAGCTCTTAGCTTTTTATCCTGTCAAAGAAAATTAAAACAGAAAAAGAGTTTTAGCAAACATCTGGAGCAGGAAACATCAGTTAAGGCTGCAGAGAAACAAGAGAAACAAAAAAACATGCTGGTTTAGAACTAAGTCCTGGGCGTTCTGATATTTCTAAGCCTCCATGATTAATGTGAGAGTTCATGTAAGTAATGAATAGGATATGGATAGGGACTAACCCTGTAATTTCCCTGATATAGCAATTTCCAGATGAGGAAATTCCATCTGCCTATGAGGGCTCAGTACCTTCTCTTCCACTTAAAGTCTCAGAGACTAATCTAGATGCTAAGAGGATAGGTGACTTGCCCAGGGTCTCACAGCTAGTAGGAGCCAGAGATCTTTGTAGGTCTGAGTTCAGCTCTCAATCCACTATGCCACACTGAATAACTGAATGTGTAATGAATAACATGTTTGGCACCACCATATCTGTCATCATAGGGCCTACATTATACTGGTAGTACTTTGCATCTTCATTTTCTGATCTGATAATGTCAAGCATAGGTCAAGCAACTCCATGATTCTAATGGAGTGGGACCTCTCTCTACCAATGCAGTGTGCAGCTGTGTCCAACTACTTTTAATTTATTGGAGAGTGATCTGAGGTTCAGGGTAATAAAGTGACTTGCCCTGGGTCATACATCTAGTAAATATCTGAGGAAGGATTTGAATACAGGTCTTCCTGCCTCCAGCTCATGTACTCTATTTACTATATCACCACACTGCCTCAGTCTAATTGGAAAGAATTTGTAAAGCCTTCTCTTTAGCTCTTGATAAAGTCCCAGCGACAAAGGAAGTTCTAAAGGCACTTGAAGTTAGATATATTCTAGATTACTCCATCTCTATGCAGACTTTTCATTGACTCAATCTACTAATTTAGGAAAGTGCATGGGGAGGAAAATTGGAAAGCAAAAGATTACATAGTGATATGGCTAGGGTGAGTTTAGGGAAGCATCTGAGTGATCCATTCAAGACATGTGTCCCCATTCATTATTCTAATCCCTACTGGAAATAAGAGTGGCTGCAATACATTGGGAAATATGTCAATATAGAAAAAGTTGCTAACAAATTCTTTAGGATCTCCTGCCACAGGTGATAGTTTGTTTCTTTGGACCATAACAAACTAAGAAAACTGTACCCATAAGTCTTTACCAGCCCTTTAGAAAAAGTGATATCCAATATTGATTTTTAAATGATTATATCTTCTATGAGTTTAAACGACATTAATAGAGTTGGGTGTGTGAAAAGGGGGCTATGAAAAGGAGATGAGATAGTTCTGACTCAAAAGGAAAAGCTTTTTTTATTGTTATATATATATATATATATATATATATATATATATATATATATATATATATATATATATATATATATATATATATATATATATATTTTTGTAAAATCATAGCATACATCCTTTGGAGGCAGCACGGTGTGGTGCAAAGACCACTGGAAGCAAATTCAGAGTTTTTAGGTCCAAATGCTGCCCCTGGGTGGCTTTGAGCAAGTGACTTTGCCTCTCTCAGGCTTCATTTCCTCATCTGTCAAGTGACTGAGCTGGGCTAGAGGACCCCTAAGGTCCCTTCCTAATCTATTCCTACTCCCGTGAAGCCAGTGGCAATATCAAATCCTTTATCATCATCCAATATGAAACCCAGCAATGTGAGTTAAATCAATCTGATTTGTTGGTAGTTTAGAGGTTGGGCATTTCTAAGCCAGAACATTTTACAAGTGACACTTTGATGCATGTTATGTAACACATTGTGCCTAGCAAATAATTGGTGCTCAATACACACTTGATTAACTCGCTAAAATTATCTCCCCATTGTACAGTAAAAGGCTACTCATTGGGACTTCTTTCTGAAATAGCAAGAAAGCCTTCATGATTGATGTCCACACTTTTTAAGCAATCAATTGGCTTGCATATTTTGAAAGATCCTACTTCTTAGTGTGGTCTGTAGGTTGAGCTTGGAAATGAGGGAGAAGATCTAAATTAAATAAAGCCATTGTGTCTGAAATTGTTGTTTATCCTGGCAAGGAAAAGGATAGGGCTTGGAGACTGAATAATAGACTTGGTAGATGCTCTAACAATACTCTAATGATAGATCTGTGATCTCATTGGTCCATTGCTTCATCCAGTAACCTGGAAATCTTTTGAGATATGAAAATATTTGTACAGGAGTAAGTGCATAACTATCCCCTCCTTCAACCCCCAAATAACCTAAATTGTGAGGACTGACATGGGAGTATCACTAATGGAAATTTGGTAACCTTCTTTGGTGAGGGGAAAACATACAAGAAAGAAAGAAAGTATCTTTGTGGACGAGCTTAACCATGTTTTGTATTTTCCAGAAATAGAAGGAGAAGCCAGATAACCTTGTACGGTCCTTTCAAATTCTCTTTTGATTCTATGAACCTCTCTTCTTTAAGAATTCCCCAAGCTACCAGGTTCTACAAAAGACAATACATAGAATTAAAGTAAATGTGTTCATAGTTTGATAAAAAAGAGAGTAAATCAGATTTTTTTCCCCTCAGGACTTTAGGATTTTAGATCCTGAATGACTAGTCCTCAGAGATGCTCTAAGAGGATTCCTTGCACTAACTGGACATTTAGATTACGCAACCTCTCTTGTCTCACTTCTAAGATTCTATGATTCAAAAGAGAGGAAAAATTGGTAGCAACGGTACAAAATGACAAGAAGAAATGTAATCTGTGGCAGTTCCAGTTCCATGTTATTCATTGACAAGAAAATATATTAAATAAGCAACTTGACATATTAGCAGGAAGGCCTAGTGTTTTTGTATTGCCTAAATAAGCTCTAATTGCCTCATGCAGGCAGGACCTTACCTCTGATGCATAGTATCACCTTCAAGAAAGAAACAACCAAATAGAAATCAACCATCCTTAATATTGCTGATTAAATAGCACAATAGTTCACTCTGGGCCTTATTAATATGTCAAGGCAAGACACATTTTGCAAGCAGTGTTACTAGCAAAAAGAAGCATTTCATCTTTTCCCTAAAACTTCAGGGCTCTTTGGTTGACTTTTTAAAATAACAGTAATAGAGAAATACACAGAAAATATAGCACATACAACACAGTGTGAGCTTCGGTACCTTTGATAATCTTTGTCTTTCTTCAGGGCAATGGATGTTTATTCTCTCATGGTCAGTTTTAAGTACTTGCAAATAACCACATTGCCTCTATTTTCATTATGGAATGGCTTTGGGGGTCATAGAGGAAAAATTGTGAAATAGATTTTTTTTGTACTTGAGAAAAGTGGGAGAGTTTTAGGCTTAAAACATATTACCATAGTATTTCCAGACTATTTTTCCTAATAAAAAAATTACATAATTCTAAAAACAGCACACACATATATATGCACTTGCAGACATATACACATACACGCACACATATACATGTGTGTACATATTCACACACATGCACATGCACATATATGTGTGCATGGATACCATGTGCATATCTCTGTCTATGTGTATACACACATACCTACAGACATATATAACATTCATATATTGTATATATATATGCATAAATGCATGTATGTATATACACACATATACATACAGATAGATATATATCTATCTATCTGTATGTATATGCACATATATACATACAGATATATAGATATATCTATATATCTATCTATATCTATAACTATCTACATCTATCTATCTATCTATCTATCTATCTATCTATCTATCTATCTATCTATCTATCTATCTATCACCTCCCAGTGCTAGCTTCAGGATTAATTGCCACATAAAGCATTTCTTGATACAGAAAAGCTTAACTTTTAATATTATATAAAGCTTAAACAACCTCCCACACAGCAGGCCAGGGGAACCTTTTAATTACATTTGACAAAACCAAACCAAACAAAAAAAAATGGCATGGTGGACTGCTTTCAATCCTTCATGTAACCATCTGTAAAGCTTCACCATTAATATTCTACACACAGAGTTGATTAAAAGAGTTAAATGATCACAGTTGTCCATGTGATAGGAAAGTAATGAACAACCAAAATGAAGATTTATTGCAAGAAGATGATGTGTGACTTTCCAAAGCATACTTGAGTTACATCACATTTGGGTTCATTTATCCCTCTTGGCAATCTTGGTGGAAACAGAAAGTTCAGAGGCTTGAGAAAGACAAGCAAGCCCATTCATCTTAATTGCTTTAGAGTGGTCACGACAGTGTAGATTAAAACTGTTAGCAAAAATGCTCGCTTAATGTTATCATCAATGCCATTTAGCACTGGAAACTGACACACAGTACATATTGCTGACTACTCACACAACTTTGCCAATATTTATAGGGATCACAAACTCTTTAAAGACTTCAGCAACATAGACACTGTCTCCCTACACTCCAGTTGTCTCTTTTAAATGAGAGCTCCCCCAAAAAAGTTTGTGAGGGGAATAATTGTGCCTCCATAAAGCAATTTTTTAAAAAAAGAACCTCACTGGGTTTGTTTGGTGAAATAGACAAAACCAGGTCTTTTCATTTCCAAGAAAATTGTGACACAACCATCTCTTATTGGTAATCATTTTCATGAAAAATTCAATATGTAAGGGAAGCATATATCTTCAGTATATGTACATGATTTTATTTTTTTAAGTATCATTTTATTGCTTCTTTTCAAGAAATCAAAAAATATATTCAGCTGAAACAAATGTGAAGTAGATAAAAGGAAGAAATTTTTGAATGCTGTAGGTATTTTCCACATGATTTATTTACTTTCAGCTGAAGCTTCCATAAAAACCCTGAATGCATTATAGTCATTTCTGATTCAATCTCTTTTAAATTTGCAAATTATTTATTTTTCATGGTGTCTGTTAATAATAGCCCACTTTTAGGATGGGGCATAGATACATAATCACCAAAACATGCTCTCTGAAATCTAATAAGAATTACATCACTATGAAGTAATTTAGAAAATCTGAAATTAGATATAAAGACACATTCTTTGTTTACTTTATCAAGAGATTCATTTCTTAATTTTAAGTTGCTTTGCTCAGGTATTTAATGGACGTGTACTGGCCTAATATATGGAGTGACCTAATAGAGTGATGAAATGGATAATGTAGACTTTTTGGTGATGATGTATAGCTTTTTAAAATAAAAAAAAATAGTCAACAAAAATGCACTGGAATAGATTGAACTACAGGGCCTTGGGATTCTCCATCTTTCAGCATAAAGAGTGTTTTCCTTTTTTTTTTTTATTTGTTTTCTCTTTAAAGACCAACTATAAAAATAAAAAATGAAAAAAAAATACTTTCAGTGGAAAAAGAAATAAATGATAAAATAAATATGTATATTATTTATGGGTATTATTTATGTGCATTTGCTAACTCCATGAAAAATGGCAATATGGTAATTTGAGGCAGATCACAAAAATTTTAAAAAAAGATCTTTTTTTTTGTATTTCACATTAATTCTTGCTAAGGATTAACATAAAAATAGTAAAAAGAAAACTAATGGAGGGGCAAATGATTTCATTGTTAAGAGAATACTGTTTTAGCTTGGGATGGTTCAGATGCTTTTTCTCAAAAGGCTTATACAGTTATGAAAAAAAAAATGCCTTATATGAATCTTCCAAAGAGCAAACACTGTCATGCATATGAAAAGCTGGCAACAAAAATGCCAACTGAAGTTTTTCCATGGAAGAGAGAGAAAGAGAAAAACAAGTGAACAAAAAGTAATGTGTAACAATCCAAATTTGTACCTGAAGATTTTGGCTAAAACTAATTTGAGGTAGATGATGAATGGAAATGTTTATAAGACTGTTCAGTTTGTCATTTTATGATCTCATTAATTTGGCAGTCTGGTTGGGCAGCGTTCAGGAATAGAGAATAGTAAGAGAAATTTGAGGAAAATTACATGAATTGATATAGAGTAAAATAAACAGAACCAAGAGACTAGTTAGGCTGATACCACAATAATGTAGAGGGACACTTTTAATGACTTCAGAACTCTGATCAATGCAGTGAGTACTTGAATTCAGACAACTAACTGTGACCCATCCCTGCTACCTCTTGGAAGTCAGGAGATAGATTTGAGGTGGAGAATGAAATATAAATTTTCAGACTTGGCCAAAGTGTTCATTCTTACCCATACTTTGTTACAAAGAGCTCTGAAGATGGGAGCAAATCATGGGGAAGTGACAGAGGTGGGGGGAAAAAAAGAAAGAAAAGAAGCTAAAAATAATGCAAAAATACACAGGAGAAAGCCAAAAGAAGTGCAGAAGGGGGCATAGAAAGACACTGGACAATTTTATTATTAACTTTTACAATTTCATTTGTGCTTCAAAAATGACAACGCAAAGAGAAGTCCACAATCTCACATACAACCTTCCCCCCCCCCCTTCTTGGTGAATTTGTGTCTATTGATGGTAGTTAAGTTCATAATAGGAAAATATTTCTTTTTTTATAAAAATGGCATACATGATGGAAGATGCATATAGTACGTGCTTCATTAAAAAACTGACTGAATGAATAATTAAATGGACTTTAGAAGAGAATTGTGTTTTTTCACTTATTTTCTACAAATAGTAGTTATGGTCTGTCAGCGAAACTCTTTACAAAATTCCAAATATTGTTTCCTATCCTCTCCATAAAGTGGCCAGCCTCCATGTAGGGGAGTGTTGGAGCCAATTTGTACTGGCTGTCAAGAGCTAATTGTTAAATCTTGGCAGTTGTGGGTGTTTATATCTTGGAAATCAAATACTGGGAACCAGGGCTTGATTTATTATTTTGTTAATTGCCCAGACTTAAGAAAATGGTAACATTTCCTGTTAAAATTAAAACTGTGCCTTGCATTCTGGAGTCCGGTTATTACACAATGCCCAACACATCTTTGCCTCCGGGCTGTCTCCCATGTCTGGAATGTATTTCCTCTTCACCTACAGCTCTGAGAATTTTTAGCTTTCTTTAGGGCTCAGTTCAGGCTCCCCATAGGAAGTCTCTCAAGATCCCTCTTCTTCTCAGTATTGTCTCCCTCAGGCAATCAAGTATGGGGCTATCTGTTTACATCTGATAATCCCACCAACCATTAAAATGTGAACAACGTGAGAGCAGAGAACCTTTTCCCTTTCTTTTTCAGTCCTCAGCACCTAGCACAGTACCTAGAATATAATTTTAAAAATGATTTTAAAGAAATGCTTATTGAATAGGAGTGGAGCTGTATTTATTAAACAATTGAATGTATTTGGAACTCTGACACCTGTCAAATGCCTTTATGGTCACAATTTGGCTTATGATTACTTATTTGGCTTAAAATCTAGGCCCATAAAAACAACAATATCATGAGAAAAAGAGGACTGCAAATGTCTAAGAAGAACTGAGTTCATTTACAATTTTAGGACCTAAAATGGAAGACAGAAACTTCTTTCAGATGTTTTGGATTTAATGTCAATGTTTGTCAGTGTTTGAATGGAAGAACAAAGCATTGTATGAAAATAGATTTGTCATTTTTCTAAATATGGCAATGTGGGGAAATCAAAGAAAAATCAAGAAAATGTTCAGTCATATTGCACATAGTTCTTAATATTGACATTAAAATGTGAACACCATGAGAAAGAGAGAGAAGTCCCCAAGATAGTTTATCATTTTGCAGTCCAAAACATTTGGAAAGAGCACAGTATTTGAGTCAGAAACCCTGAGTTAGAATCCTGGCTCTGTCATGTAACTACTCATATGATGCTGATTAAGTCTCTCAATTTCTCAGGGCCTCATTTTCCTTATTTGTAAAATGAAGGGATTGGATCTCAAAAACTGCTTCCAGTTCTAAAATTCTGTGATAAATTATATTTTCAGCACCTCATTTTAAATTGTATTGTTTAAAATAGGATCAGATCCATATTTCTATAAAGAATCTGATTGAGCTAGGCTTGAGCACCTCAGAATTTCCCCCAATGTACTGTTCATTTTAGAGGACAAGCTAATTTAATATAACTGACATGCTTAATGTGAGGACTTATAATTTAGATTAATGAAATCAACAGTAACTAAATTCATACTACATAAATCTTTATGGACACTTACAAACCTTCTCTTGATAACACTGACTTGAATTTCTTTATTGGAACTGAAGGTAAGCAAATATTCTCTTTGATGGGAAATCTTAGCATGAAATATTAATTAAGAAGAGGCTTGAATTGTGTGAACAAGCAAAATCACAATACATGTTAAACATTTGCTGAAGTAATCAACTGTCTAAAAAAGGCAACAACTGAAGATGTGTTTTCATTTTTAAAGTGAAAAGATAAAAGTATAACAAAGAAGGGAAAAGATGAGGAAAAATACAGGATAAGAGGTGGGATGCTCTACTCAAAGCTATAAGTGCATTTAGAAAATGCCACTAAATCATAATAAAGAAAGCTCTTTTATAGAAACAATAACTCTGGCTTACTTTCATAGTTATCATTCTTATTATCCTTTCATTTTAAAAGCATATAACATTATGTTAAGAACATAAGCTTTTCTTCCAAATGGGTTAAGAATTCTTCATTTTACAATTAAATATAGAACAAATCATACTACTCTGAAAATAAGATTTCTTTTCAGATGCACATGCATAGAAGGAAACATTATATCATCTTTAACTTTGAAAAATAACTACAATTAGCTCCAATTCTGAAGCCCCGAGGTGGCAAAATGGTAACCAAAAAGTAAACATATATAACTATGACAGTGACTTGGGATTTTGCAAAACAAGACCTCAGGGAAATGTGGACATATATTTGTGCGTGTGTGTGTGTGTGTGTGTGTGTGTGTGTGCACGGTGCACGTGGACAGCTCAAGAAGACCTTTCCTCATTTTACAATAACATCTAGAGCAAAGAATGCTTCTTTATATACCTAAGCAATACAAAGTGAACAAACAATATAGAGTTCATGGTGGTGATGTTAACCAAAAGTCTTTTCAGGAGAATCAAACAGAAAACTGCGATCAGTCCTTGAGAAGGGGCAACAGTCTAGTTATTTTTGATGCCCAAACTTGCTCTCAGGAGTCCAATGTGATTGTCAACAACAGAGTCAAAGAAGATAACACCAAATGGTAGAAAAAAAACAGCACTAGAGTGCTGTGGATTGAAAGAAAATTTGATCCCCAAGCTCTTCAGTGACATAGCCAGAGCTCTGCTGCATTCGGTCAGCTGTGTTTTCTGTATTGGGTGGCTGAGGTGTGGCAACTGGTGGTGGCTGAGGTGTGGCAACCGGTTGGAGCCTGGAACTCTGTGGGGGTTCTGGGGTTTTTTGGCCTATGTGACTGTACATGTTTGCCACTGACTTCTCAATGGCTGCTAGGTTAGGGATATTTTTGAGAATGCCTTTCAGTTCTCTTCGAGGGCCTGGAGTTGGTTCTGGAACCACTGGGGATAGCTGCCTACCCAAAGAGTCCACTTCCACGGCAGGGGAAAGCCTGGAGTGTTGACAAACAGCTGGGCTGGGCAGGGAGCAGGAGGGAATGGGTGAAGCGGGAGGTGGCAGTGGTGGTGGTGGTGGGAGAGGAGGAGGAGGAAAAGGTGGCAGAGTGTTGGGGGATTGGGAATATTTTCTATCATTTTCTCCCTTGTCTTAGGGGAAAGATGTTGTTGAGGATTGGGTTTCGATATCCAAAAAGAAGGTGGTGGACTTGGCTTCTGAGTCAATGGAGAAGATGTGAGAGGAGCATCAGCATGGGAAACAATGATTGGAGGTACAGTGTCAAGTTCAAGTGCATGGGAAACAGGTGGAAAAGTGGAAAAAGGAGAGAACTGGCACCAGGGAGAAGAAAGCAAGTGGTCGGTAGATAGCTCTAGCGGCTTATTTTGGGCTGGGGACCAGGTTGCTCTTCCATTACGATGCTTCCCTTGATTACTTTCCTGAAAAGTTTGCCCTTTAAACTGCCTGGCTTTCTCTGTCACTATCAGCTTTGTCTCTTCAGTTTGAAATGGGCAAAGGCTGGCACCCAGCAGATTGGACTGGTATCCACTTATTTCAGCCTCTGCTTGGAGGCGTTCATTTTCCCATTGGATAGCATCCATAATGACTGGCCTACTCAGAACCTCGTACATCTGCCTCCGAGTGAAGCTGGTTGGTAGAGTCCACGCCCGATGAGTGCTTTCTGCTGGGGATTTCCAACAACCTTTCTTGGCTAGCCTTCTGGGGGATAACTTGTCTAGCAAACCTGTTCTCCTCCATGGAAATCCAGGGCTTATGGAACTGTGACCTCCCCCTTCCACATATAAAGGATTGTGGGTCGTTAAGGGGTTCTCATCAGATAAAAGGGTGATGTTACTTGCAGACTTGGGGAGGTTATTCCTGAGTGATCCAGTTTTCCGAGCCTGCTTGTGTGCCTCAATTGCACGGGAAGCCACGTGGCTTATTACTCTTTGCCGTTCTCCTTCTTCTAAGACTGATTTATTTCCCCTGCTTTGTTGGAAATGGTACAGAAGAAAAAGACTTGAAAGAAAAGAAGATAATGACATGTAAGGAAACAGGCTGGGATACGAGGTTCACGAGAAAGCTGCTTTAAGAGGCATATGCCTAATGCTGCCCACTAGAAAAGGCCATACTGACTAGGGATGCAGCCAAAGCAGGACATTTACTTTCATTTACTTTCTAAAAGAGGGGAGGAAAGAGGAGTTTGATAACCTTTGAGCAGCATGAGCAATGTTCATTTACCAAAACCTATCTCTCTATAGACTTTAAAAAAACAAAAAACCCCACCAAAACCCCCCCAAAAAAGCTTTGATCAATCTAGCAGATGTTTTCATGTTCCCAAATAGTGTTGTTCCCACAATTCAATAAATTAATGGTCACAGGCTGAGATCATGGTGCACAGAGGCAAGGGATGTTTGTGCAAGGTAGAGGGATGCTGTGGTGAGTAGGAAGGGAGTGCTCACTATGTCCTTATGTGTCTTCTCTTTTCTAAGGACTTATTGAACATACACATTAGGGTGCTGTGATATGCCTTTGGAGAAATGCCTGGATCACTGACTGCCTCATCACAATGAGTCTGCTGGGAGAGAAGCACATTGTTGTTTTTGGGTCAATATCTGGGAGGGCATATAGGGCATATGGGAAGACTTCATGTTAGAGAACTAGATTTTATGATAATGGGATCCTATAGGGAATATTTCTGCCCAACATTTAAAAGCAATAAAAGAACAGAACATCAAGATAATAGGTAACATAGGATCATAGATTTAAATCTTGATGGGGTCTTAAAAGTTATCTGGTCAGTTTCTTCATTTTACAAATGAGAAAATGGAGGCTTAAAGAATTGAAGTGACTCATCCAAGGTGACACAGGCAGTAAATGGTAAAACTGAGGATTGACATGAGGACCTCATTTTGAAAGTGATTGTTTGAAACTATTTAAAAGATATTCAAATTAGTCTTGGGAAAAAAAAAAGACTACTCTTCATAAAGACTGATAATAGTATCTGGCTTGAACAAGTATATACTTGTTGCCTATGAATTTTATGGACTGTTAAAAAAAATTCCAGCAATAAACATCAACACATGAGCAAGGCAGATAAAGGAAGAAGAGGGCATCTGTCACCTATCAATAGTATCCTAATTCCCTCAAGGCATTCCATCCAAGTGTGTTTTGGATCGAATTTTAATCAACTTTACTTAAAAGAATAATCTTCAAGTAAAAGCACAGGTCAAGAGTGCTCATACAAAGTCCTTAAGTGAGCCCAGCACAAATTTATGCACGTGTCTCTCCAGAATGCTTGTTGAAATAAGGCATTTGTTCTTGTGGTTACTGGAATGGAGCTTTCTCATAGAGGGCTAGGAAAGGGAAGAAATATATTTAATTCCTTAGCCTTCTATTTCTTCATCTGAAAATTAAGGCATATGAATGCATGAGCTTCCCTCTCTTGATCTCAGGATCTTCCATTTCAAAATCCTAAGATATTATAATCTCTTTGGTCCTTTAAATCACTATATACATACATACATACATACATACATACATACATATATGTATATATATATATATATATTTAATTTCATGAAATTTTGCTTAATGTTTTCAATTAAAATAGAAATGAGCAGAAGTCCAGAATTCTGTAACTTTGAACTCAGAGTTTTCCCAAATGACAGTAAAAGGAAGTGATGTATTTAGCCAGATTGGGACGCAGAAACCTCCCATTTGTTTTAATTAGGGTTGCTTGTGTCCTGAATCACTATTCTCATTAGCACTGCTATGTAAAGTTATTGGTGTTTCCTTTCTGGTTCTGCTATCCACCGTGCAGGCACCGTTTATTTTAATGTATTATTGGACAGTACTGAGGGATAGTGTAACCTTGTGGGATGGACCAGTTTCAAGATTAAGACACTGCTGATTATTGGGTCATTGATTTAGAACAGAAAGGGGACTCTGAGGTCATTTATTTCAATTCTTTAATTTTACAGATGATAAAAATGAGGCCCGGAAAGGTTAAGGAAGTTAATCAAGGCCACACGAGTAGTAAGTGGTAGAGCTAGGGAAAGCATCAAAATGGAGTCAGAAACTAGACTAGTGCTATAATTTATTGTGTGGGTGAGAAGCACAATAAAGGGAGGAAGAGAGGATATATCATGCTATAAATTAAAGGTCGCCTACACCAGCACTCAAGGAAACACTCAAAATAATCATCTTGGAGTTAGTATTGTACAGTGAACAGAACGCTGTATTTGGAGTACCAATCCTAGCTCTGCCACTTCCTATCTGTGTGACTTTGGACAAATCACTTCCCCTCTATAGGGATCAGTTTCCTCACCTGCAAAGTTACTGGACTGGGCGACCTCAAAGATCTCTTCAAGCCTAGATCAATCATCTTGGTGCTTGAGAAATTGGGTGGTGTTTAGACTTCAGAATACATGGAAGTACAGAATTTGTAGTCAGAGGACATGAGTTTGAACCCTATGTCTAGCCTTTAACAACTACAAGATCATAAGCAAATCGTGTAACTTATCTGAGCTTTAATTTCCTCATCTATAAATTGGGCATAATAATAGTAGTTATACTATTTTGTTCTCAGGGTCATTCTGAGGATTGATTGAAATATAATGCATACAGAATGATCTGTGAGCCATAAAGCTTCATTGGTGTGAATTATTTTTTAAGAAGGATTTTTCCTGATCAAACAAAATTTTAGATTTTCCTCTTTGGGGTTATCCATCCATTAGCAACAAATATGCCAGAAAGAAATAAAAGGACAGACAGTTTGAAATGAACCAGAAATGATACTGTGGAGCTGGAATGGTAAATGAAGTTTAAAAAAAGAATAAAGGAATAAGCCTAAAGCCAAAGATGTTATCACATATGTTATCACATATGTCATTAAATGAATACCAGGAAGGACTCATGAATGGTAATGTGAGAGTCCTCATTACTTAATTATTTAAGACTAGACCACTACCACAGAGGGGAAGGGGACAGTCAATAAGCTGGTGAGTTCAGGAAAGCTAGACAGTCATTTTAGATAATCTGGGTCTCCAAATCAGGTATATTCCTTTATCTTAAATGATTTAAAAAAAAAAAAAAAAAAAAGTAAAATTAAGCTTTCTCTCTCTCTTTTTTTTTTGACCCTTCAGGGCAATTATTTCATTATGGACCCACTTGCTCTTCTAGGAATTGTTTACCAAACTAACATCTATCTTTAGAATATGCGAATATGCTAGAGACACCATGTGGCATCTTTCAAGTAGTAGAAACTGACAACATGCCTAGATCACAAAGAATGGTTTGTTACTCTGGTGGACACCTGGTTGAACTCTAGAAAAGGTGGTAGAAAGAAACTCTTCAGGTTGACCATTCTCCTTTCCTTATAACATGCTGTCAAAGGAGAATCAATCAAAGGGAAAATAGAAAGTAGGTCCAAGGATTCATTTGAAAGTAAATGTCTTTACAGCAAGAAAAAAATAAAAATGATTTAAAGATTGAGGCAGGAATTAATCTTCTCTACAATATCTGTTCTCTAGAATTGTCACAGAAAAATGGAATTGTATTTACGTACTGATGCCTATGAATCCAAAGGTGAGAGACAGAATAGAAATCATAGGAAAAAAATATTTGTAAAGAGACAATATGAGACAGGAATTAAAATAATTCAGTGATTTTTCTTTGAAGAGATGATATGTATTGTAAATGGAAATATGTTTTTGCATAATATTTAAACACAAAATATTCTTAATAATGAATGATAAGAGAAAATCATGTTGCTTTTAGATTTCTTAACACAGTTGATTACATTTAGTGTTTTCATAATGAATTTTAGGTGCCTGCCACATATAAATCAGTTTAATTTCAAAACAGATTATTGTTCATGATATTCTTCAGAATTGTTCCAATGCCTCTTGACACAAGATTTAGCTAATATGTGTTTACATTTAATGTGATTATAAAGAATATTCAGATGCCTTAATGAGAGACCTTAGGAAAACACAAAACAGTATTAAAAATGCATGTCCATAATTATGGACTCCACATTAAGCTAGCATTTAATGGCATCTGTTGATATCATTCTCTGAAGCTTGATTTATATCAGTTTATTCCTTTCAAATATTTAGTTCATCATTCAAATGAGGCCAAATATTCTATAATCTAATACTTACTAAATGCCAATTTAAAATTTTAGACTGAGCAATTCAGAACTAAATAATTTAATCGTAGAATTTCATTTCCAAGAATTTTCTTTGTCAAAACATCAAAATACTTGCATTAACAATGCTTCCTAAAAATTCAAACTACAAACCCATTTGTCCTATCCCATTTTTCCCCCAATGGGTATGGCCCAATTATTGGTAACAAATGTAAACTGACATGACCAAAATATTGCCTTTCCAGAAGTTACTATACGCTATTCACTTCTTCTTATTTTTGGAAAGATGGATAAATGACACTGACATTTTAACTTAAACACAACCATGCTGAACCTTATAGATAACCACTTTTGACTAGACTACAGGTATTCCTAGGTGGATATGCAGAATAGGATTAGGAGATGCTAGATTAATTCCTGTATTCACCAATGTTTCCAAGCAAGTCTTTTATGTTCGTATAATTTTAGGGAAAATAACAATAAATTCTAAATAAGTGTGCTGTGCATTTACTTCTTTCAGAAAATAATTTTGATGTTATGTGAGATTTATCACAACCATATAATTAAAACGTGTATTTGTAATGACTAATGATCCCACGGTGGATTTTATATTTATATAGTTTTTTCTTCTCCAAGCTAATAAATGTGTATTTTGTACAGGAAAACAACACATCGTATTCCTTTCTCTTCCATTCCCACAATGCTGCAGTTAATAAAGGACTTTCTAGATCTGTCACTCACATTTCATGTTTCATCAGTTCTTTAAATCAATAAGGTGTCATCATTCCTATATTGTAACAGGGAACTGCTGAGTGGTTTCCTATGGGTAATAGAGCTTTTAAAGTGGTCAGAATATAAGGAAACATTATTTTTCAATTAACAGCTGTAAAGTCTTTCACCCTCATGTGTCATTTTAAAATAAGCAATTTATCTGTACACAGCATTTTCAAAAAGTATGTTCTAAACACTATCCTTTCTTTTGCCCCAACAGTCAAGCTTTTTCTAAGGCAATAGCAAAGGGTATTTGAGACCACCTTCCCATCACCAGCACACGAGCCCTTCCTCTCATTTAAATTTTGGAGGTTCTGTTTTCCAAGACCCAAAGAAGTGTTGAGAAATATAATGGCTTTAAGTCACTCCTGAGTTATTTCAATAATCTCAAATTTTGTATGGCTGAGATATTTTTCACTTCTGGTCTTCTATGATTCTGTATACCTTATTAAATCTAACTTCCTTAGAATGACACTCTAAATATAATATATGCCAAATACACTCAAATGGACCTGTGATCTTGTCACTGATGCAGATCAAAGTATTTGAATATATCTATAACAAAATAGTTCAGGTTGTGAAAAGTTTCTGTGCTTTACTTAATGCCTTCTTCCCAGGGAATCCTCCCTAAAAGCTTGCTGAATTGAATTGGGTCACATTTCTCACTATTAATCTGGCTTTTTTGAGCTCAATAACTACTGTCTTTAATTAAATCAAGTTCATTTAGCTTCATCAGTTCCTATATATAACTGAATGTTATTTTGCCTTTTAAAAGTGATCAAATTCAGGGAAGACTTACCCTCTGGGAAGTCACCTGTTAGTTTTTTTTTTTTAAGTTTTTCTAATATCTTCATGGTGGTATCTACTTCAGTGGAATTAAATGCCTGCCATCAGACAGTCTTTCACTAAGTTTATAAAAGAAAATAAAGATATCAGAGCTGTCTGCTTCCCTCAGGGAGGAAACAAGAATACTTACATTGTACTTCCACCCAACTCCTCGTAGAGATGGGGACCTCCTGGGGGAGCTTGTGGTGGTGGTGGAGGAGGTGCTGCTGCTGCTGCTGGGGCTGGGCTGCTGGCTTGGGCGCTGCCAGGGCCTGCATCTTGGCTGTCTTGGTGCATTCTTCTTGTCGTCTTTGGGAAATTAAATATATATATTTTTAAGTTTCTCACAGAAATTACATAAATATGATAGTGTAACTTCTATCACTAACATTAATATGAGGGAATCAAGAGTTCAGAAAAAAAACTCATTTATAATAAATTAACCAATTAGTATATGAGAAAAGACATATTATTTTTATTGAAAAGAGCCTACCACAGGGTTATTTGAACTCTCCAGATATCCTATGGTTTTAAAATACTTTCTAGATCACTAACCAAATGACAAAAGGATTAGGAAGGGAGATTGTGGAAAAGCACAGTGGAATTAATGAACAGGGGAAAGTATTGGCAATAGGATCAAAAGACTTCAGGTGGAAACTGAGGGTTCAGGAGTCTCACCCTTTCCAGTGCTATGACCAGAGCAAGTTACTCAATCTCCTTGAATCTCAGTTTGTTCATATGTAAAATGGGAATAATACTTTCAATAGCTATTTCACAAGATTGTTGTGAAGGAAGAGTTTTGAAATATTAAAGCGTTGTAAAGGTATGATCATTTATTAAATTTCAGAAACTATTAAAACTAAGCATTAAAACTGTGAATTATAAGTGAATCATTTGGATCCTGTATCTTTGTGTAGTTTTTGACAGCCCACTGTGAGGGCTACCATTTATTTATTTGATTTGTTTACTGATGCCGTGCTTATTTACAAGTATCAAAGAGCCAGAGCCAGAGTAATATGAGAAATAACACTTTCTCACATTCCACTGTGATCATTGACACTGTGAAGACACAGACAAATTTTAAATGTACAGAAGGGAAAGTGAGTCATGCATAATCAAGTACAATCTGCACCCCTCACGCACACACACACACACACACACACACACACACTCCCCAAAGTACCTGATATGCCTATTGGTATGAATTTAAATGTTAACCTCAGCTTCATTTTACATTTGATAAACCATCATGTTACCTGTAAGATAACAGGATACTTACACTTTAAACCTGTTTGATGAAGTAAAGAGTGGGAGGGAGGAAGAAAAGAAACCAAAGATTAGATAGGTGACATTTGTTATATGACTCAAAATTTACTTCAAATCTTAACATCTTTGCCCTATTGATCATGATGAAACATTAACAATATTAAGTCTTAAAACTCTGCACTTTTAAATGCATTTCTTTTATATCATTGCTCTAAAAATTTTAGAAGCAGCTATTTAAAAAAAAATCCTCCCTTTAGGAGAGATTTAAAAAAACCAAACAAACATAGAGGCTAAGTAGAATCAGAAGAAAATGGATTAGAACATGAATATATGAACGAGAACTCTGATCATGAAATAAGATATTAAAGATGACCTAATCTTCCTAATTGGCTTCTTGGTTCACCTGACCTGAAAATAAGAAAGGAGCAAAGCTGCGCGGCAAGACATGATTGTATTCTGGGCTTCACTTTGAAGCTGAAGTTTGAAATGGAAGGTGCCACCATTGGGTAATGAATTCAGGATCCTTTTTCATAATTGGTTTCTTGCTTTGTCCTCCATAGTGAATTTCAAATGCCCTTGTGAATAGCAAAGAATAACGATACTTCCCAGGCTTATTTACAAGCTGTATGTGTAGGCACTGAAGTGAGATTTTTAACTATTACAATTTTCCACTGGATGGTAGGCAATGAAAAACTAATTTTGTTTAACTGTTATTTTTTAAAATGCAGTAAGTAAAATTAATTCATTGGGTATTAAGCTGATCACTGAGCTAGAAAGCATTGAAGAATTCATCTACCACAGAGCACACACACAAATGTTTAAATATCAAGCAAGGCTTAATTATTCCATTTTATGAGCTTTTAGTGTGACATCTTGCTTTATTCAGGACTGATCATTGCAGGGTATGACAAGAAGCCTTTTGGGGGTGGGCACTAGAGTAGGACATAACAGGGTTACTTTATATGAGATACCAATGGAAAATAAAAGAAAAAAATTGTAATGCAGAACAGACAATTTAAAAATTAGGTACTGTGGAGATGACTCAAAAATTTATGAGTCATTGGCCATTATTAGACTTTTAGTAGGCTAGATTTTTAGTGAGCTCATTGATTAATGAAGAATCCATTAAAATTGAAGCTAAATTTCATATTTTTAATCTCTAATTTTGGTTATTAAAACTTCTTGTACTATCTTAATGTAAAGCAACATTGGAATAGAAAATGCCCATGCCCAGGTTTTGTTTAGGGTAATTTTCTGTGATTTTATGCAATGCCCAATTTTTAATATATTACAACAAAGATCATATACATACCATGTCATAAATATATCATCTAACTTTCTCAAGGTATTTTTGTTTGTTTGAAGTCACTCATAATCAAGATATGCAGGTCAGGATGGTTTAGTGGGAGCAGAAAATTGGATTACCAGATGACCTGGGTTTTACTCCTGTTCTGACAGTAAACAGTGTGTGACTTTGGGCAAATCATGATAGGCCTTAGGGGACACTAGAAAGTACACTGGATCCCACTCCTGTTACTTCCTGTGTAACCTTGGGAGACTCAATCAACCTCTCTGGGCTCCCGTCCTTCATCCTGTAGCCTGAGGAGGATGGATTAGATGAACTCTTAAGATCCTTTCAGATCTACATCTAAGCCAGGATCCTCGGACCTTAGGGGTCTCTGTGGCTTCCATTTATCTTTCAACAAAATGAAGAGTATTGACTAAATAACCTTGAAGGTACTTCCAGGCCCTATCTTTAAGTGAAGTACCATCATTTAGATGACTGCTGACAGAATTGGATTTTGGCTTATCATATTTCTCTTTCTGCCATCCTAAAGATCCTGGAACTCTTCTTCCTCTTTAATAGTTTACCATTTTGTTTTTGGATAGCTATCATTACCACTTGACATCAGTTTATTTTCTTGGCTCCCACAGCAAAAAGTCAAGCCCTGTTTTCTCTTCGAATTTCAATTTTTGCCGGGAAAGAGATGGAGATGCACTCATTACTCTCTAAAGCCTTCCTGGTTCAAAATGCTCTGTTCCTTCATTTCCTTAAGATTCCCCTTGCACATGGTCAATTAATACCAATATTTCTTGTGAAGAAGAGGGATTTGTTCCTTCAATCTTTCCCATTCCCTCTTTTCCCCAATAATAAGTGGCCACTTCTATAGCTTGTATTTAAAACTGTAAGTACTGTATTTAAGTGCTTGTATTTAAAACTGTACTTAAAACTGAAAGTACCAAAAAGAAGAACAATTCATTTTCCTAAACTGTGTGTCATGATGCTCCCTGCCTTCCTCTTCTGAAAGTTGTAGAAATCAAGGGCCTGCTTCTCCCATGCTGACACCAATACGCCTGCAGTAGTAAATACATACTCATCGACTGAGTATATAAAGCAGATCTCCTGAGGAGGCCCATTGGTGATTAGTTGCAAATATCCTGTGTTGAAGAATAATGGAAGGGCTAACCTGCTGCTCTTAGCCAAGTATGTTTTTCTATAGCATCTAGAAGTAAAGGAATCCAGGAGGGAGACTTTGCGCCAGCTTAATAGAAGTTTAAAATAATTTTGCCTCTTTCTCATGATAATGATAGCCAACAATAAGAGCTAACATTTATCTAACACTGTAAGGTTTTTATAGGGCTTCAGATATATTATCACATTTGCTTCTCACAATGATTCTGTGAGAAGGACACTATTATTGTTCTCATTTTGGAGATGAGCAAAGTGATGCTGAGAGAGGTTGTCAGATAGGTAATTAACTGTCTGCTGCCGGATTTGAAATGAGGTCTCCCTGACTCAAAGCCCATGTACATAGGAGGCAGTTTGGTTTCAGGGTAAACTCTATTTGGAGTTAGGTGCCTTGGTTCTGAGTACTAGCTCCAATACTTACTAAATGTGACATCTTACGTGAGTGACTTTATCTCTCTGAGTCTGGTTCATCTGGAAAAGAGATGTATTTGCACTGCATGTAAGCATCGCCTACTTTACCATGTAATTATGATGAAAGTCTTTTGAAAGCCTTCAAGTTCTGTAATCTGGCCCATTAACAGAGTAAATTTCACATATTTTGGACTTGTCAGAGAATTATATCGGTGTTCCAAGGACCATTAACACATGGGAGTTATAATGGCATTCCAGATGTTGCAAGATGAGAGTACAATACACTCTGACTATTGCTCTCTATTTTGGACACTCTGCCCAGCATCTGCAGGCACGAAGCACCATTTTCCACTTATCATTCTCTGCCTGATTTGGCAGCAGGCTGGACTATCCATTTCCTTGAAGCTCTCAGTTAGTCTTCTTGCTGTGGTCATTTTATCTTGTTGGCTACCTTATGAATCTTTTTTGCCAAGAAGTGGCCTAGACATTAGTGTCATGCTCTCTGTTTTGTGTGAAAGTTCTGCAGGAGAGAAGATGACATTTCCAATAGTTGTGGAAGACAGTAAAGTTTAGGATGATACCAAACTTAATGTAGGGATCTTTAAGGTCATAGGTCACAGAATTTCAGAGTTGGAAGGATGTTAGCAGCTATCTCATACTTGAACAAGAATCCCTTTTATCACATACCCAACAATGAGATAACCAGTCTTTGGTAGAAGAACAAAAATGAGATGAAATCTACTAGCTTGGTATAGTGGAAAGTGTATTACATTTGGAGTCTTGATTTAAATTTCACCTCTACACATTTTCCATTGGACAAGAAAGGAAATCAAGATCTCGGTTTCCTCGTTAAAAAAAAAATGAACTCTAGTTCCTTTCCTACTTTAAAGTTACGATCCTATGAATTCCAAAGGCTTTCTATTTCATCTCAGGAAACCTGTAGTTGTAAAGGAATGTTTTCCTGATATTAACCCTATGCTTGCCATTTTCCCAACTTTTATCTCCTATTCTAATCCTATCCTCTAAGACCAAACAGAACAATCTAATCATTCTTCCGCATGTTGTCTACCCATTACAATGAAAATACTTTCAGCTTAGGGACTCTTTCATTTTTGCCTCTGAATTCTCATTACTTATCACAAAGCCTGGAATATGTAAAAGTTTAAGAAATGTTTGTTGATATGTTGATTCCATAAGCCAGGTCTTCAAGCACTTGAACACATTTTTCTTTAGTAAAATTTTCATAACGTTGGTTTTCCACCAAATGATATTTTGATAGACTCTCCAAAGTATTAGATGATGATTTCTTAAAGATCCATCGATCTCACAGCTTGACCTATACTTACTGTCTGTAGCTGACCAACACGACCAAGATGGCAGGAATACAACAGAGGATGATAATCATGGCTAGTGCAAGCAGTGCCCCTTCAGTATAGCCAAAAGACTGCCCATGTTTTTTAACCAACGCCACTGCATCTGGTGTGCGGATTTCCAAAATTCGTCCTCCTTCACCATAATATGGCTGGAAGTCTTTATTAATATCTAGCAGTTTCCCATCTAGGAACCTTCAATATTAAAACACAGAGACAACAATCAGTACCATACATTCCAGACTGTAAGCCCTTGGAGAGCAAGTGGACTGTCATTTAAAAAAAGTTTCCTTAGTATCCAGCACTGAATCTTACACATAAGGAATAGTTAGAAAATTTTTTGTTGAATTGAATAATGGAGTGAAATTGTATAAACCACAACTTGTAAGTAAAAGTTTTTACAATTAGAATTAATGAAGATGTAATATCATAAAAAGACAGGCTGAATAAAATGTATTTATCAATATAAATGATGAATTACCATTAATATATTTAGATAAAATCAACAAGTTATCAAATGATTCCTAAGAGTTGGTAGACATGGATACATGAATGTTGTTGTCCTTTCTCTCTTGGCATACAAGTTGATTTGCAATAAACACTGATACATGTTTTCAGGTTTGGATGTGAGAATAGATTCCCACATTCTCTAAATGGTAACAACTCATTATATACATTGAACTCAGACACTGAAAAGTGGTGGCGTAGAGTGTAGTGTAGTGGAATGAATAAAATGTTGGACTTTGAGTAAGCAAGACCTGCTGCGTCTCAATTACTTCTCAGACACTTGCAAACTGTGTGATCCAGTGAAAATCATGGAAGCTTTCTGGCTATTCAAGGTCTTTCTACTGTTCCTCATTGTGAAAATTATGAGGTAAGACTCAGTGACTTCTTTGCTCCCTGCCAGCTTTGAATCTCTCATCTTGTAATATCAAGATCCTCATGTCTTCCCCTCTAATTACCCGCATTTATATTATCTCCCATTACTCAGAGGTAACTGAGATTTGGAACTGACCATTTACATAGGCCTTTTTCCTGTCTTATTTTAGCACTTAAACTAGGTCCTAACAGACCTACAATGCTCAATTCTAACCCATCAAGAAATTTTATGTGTCATAACCAAACATGAAACGCTCCTTGAAGAGACGTGGGATAAGAATCACCATCATCTCAGACTGGAACAAATCTGAAAACTCTCTTGCCCCAGAAAATGGGGTAAGATTAAGCAATTTGGATTTGGCCTTAATTACTGTCAACCCTTTCCCACTCAAAAAATCATGCTCAACTTTGCACAAGCCTTTCTTATCCTGAAACCAAAGGTTATTGGTTGCTAGATGTGGGAGGTT